>NC_086173.1:157057908-157360938 GCF_023053635.1 Elgaria multicarinata webbii
GTTAAACCTGGAGGTCATAAAAATAACTGCTTGGAGAGGATTTAGGTTAAGGACAAAAAAGGAGAAGGCAAGATTATAAAATTGGTCCCGTCCCGTCCCCCCCAATTATGGAATGATCTCCCCAAAAAGGCGCTCCTGGAGCCAACGTTGTTATCTTTTCAGCAGCACATTAAAACTTCTCCGTTTTCTTAGGCATCTGACAGTTTTAATGAAGTCCTGGATTTGCCTTGATTGCATAAAGTTGTTTTTAGATATATGTTGTCTCTGTCCAGAGAGCTTTGGCCATGGGGTGGTATAGAAATGTGTATAATAATTACAACAGCTGGGATTGTTTAGCTTGGAAAAAAAGGAGGCTACAGGGAGACCTGATAGAGGTGTACAAAATTATGCATGGTGAGGAGAATGTGGAGAGGGAGAATTTTTCTCCCTCTCCCATAATACTAGAACTCTAGATGAAGCTGATTGGTGGGAGATTCAGGAAAGATAAAACAGAGGACTTCTTCACACAGCACAGAGTTAAATGATGGAATTCACTACCGCAAGATGTAGCGATGGTCACTGTGGCGTTACCCACATGTCTAATCCCTTAGGTATGTCTGCATGAGTATGTCTAGAGAGTGCAGAATGACTGAGTGGGTGTGGCTGGTGATGCTGTGGAAAGTGGGGAGGAGCAGGGCCGGCGCTTCCAAAGAGGCCAGTTAGGCGGCTGCCTAGAGCGCCAAGGTAAGGGGGCGCCGAACGGCGCTCCCGGAAGTCGCCCTCCCACTCCCAGAGCCGCTCTGGCCGAGTGAGGGCAGCTTCCGGGCGTGCCGTTCTGAAGCCTTCTGCCCCGCCCCCCCAGCGTCCCTGGCTTGGCTTCAGCTGGGCACCTGCCCAGCAGCCGAAGCCAACCTGGGACACTGGGGGGCGGGGCGGGCAGCTCCACATTCTGACGTCCGGCGCGCGCCGAAAGTCAGAACGTGGAGCCATCTGACTGCCCTCCCCCAGCTTCCCGGCTTGGCTTTGGCTGGGCCCTCCCAGCCAAAGTCAGGCCGGGACACTGGGGGGCGGGGGAAAGGAACGGCTCCACATTCTGACTTCTGGCGCGTGCCGAAAGTCAGAACGTGGAGCCGTCTGACCGCCCTCCCCCAGCTTCCCGGCTTGGCTTTGGCTGGGCCCTCCCAGCCAAAGTCAGGCCGGGACACTGGGGGGCGGGGGAAAGGAACGGCTCCACATTTTGACTTCTGGCGCGTGCCGAAAGTCAGAACGTGGAGCCGTCTGACCGCCCTCCCCCAGCTTCCCGGCTTGGCTTTGGCTGGGAGAGCCCAGCCAAAGCCAAGCCGGGACGCTGGGGGGGGGGTGGCGAACGGACGGAATTGGAGCTGCCCGCTCACCCCACCGCAGTGTCCCGCCAAGCCTGGAGGACTTCAGGCGAGGGACAGGTAACCTGTCTCCGCTTACCTGGGGTGGGGGTGGGGATACAGTGGGGTGGGGGGCGGTGAAAGCAGCTCACCTTACTAGGGCGCAAAAAAGCCTGGCACCGGCCCTGGGGAGGAGTCTATATATAGGGGAGCTGAGTGGTCTGAGGAGTTCGGTTGGTGATTGGGTTTAGAGGGTAGATGTGTTTAGCGGTGTGATTTCTTGTCAGGAGTTGTGTGAAGAGTGAGTGAAAATAAGATCATAGGGACTAAGGATTGTTATTATTAGATTGGTTACTACCAGTATTCTTAAGAATAGGCAGGACTGGAATAGAATTCGAAGGAACTAAGAACTGTAAACAACAATGAACATTTTCTTTATTTTGCTACCATAAAACCATGTGTCAGTTTGGCTGTGTCTCCTGCTCTATTGGTTCATAAATAAACACATTACATTAAACCTTCAGCCAGCTATATTCACAGAAAAGCCTTTTTCCAAATCTCCTTACCTTTCCCCTCTGCTATAAGGGAAAGGTTATGCTTTTCTTTTTACCCCTTCCTCAGGTATTTAAGTGGCGGTGCTTAGCATGAGGGAGGTGTGCGCGAGTTGTGCGCATCAAAGCCTTGTGTGTGAGGTGGTGGCGTGGCACTCACCAATTTGGATGACTTTAAAAAGCTGTTGGATAAATTCCTGGAGGAGAAGGCTATCAATTATCTGTGCTGAATCTCCCACCAATCAGTTTGGGCACAGACAGAGTCACTCAAGGAAGGTTTTCAGGAGGTGTAGGCAGCATCAGATGAGTTTTAATTGATCCTGGATCTGTTAGGTTTGGCTGATTGCTCAAAGTTGTTTTTAGATTTATGTTGTGTATACTGTCTGCTTTTATGGTTTTAAATCTTCTATATCATTTTAAATGTTTCAATCTGTTGAAAACCACCCAACAACAACACAGAGCTGCTGACTGGGGGTCCCAAGAGATGGCTAGTCAGGCCTCTACTTCCTAGATCCAACTTCTCCCTTATTGAATGAGGGGGTGGATTTACCCCAACACCTGCGATCTGAAACTCCCCTTTATCCTGAACCCCAGAAAAAACACCAGAGGCTGCCAAAAAAAGCGCTACAGTCAAGTCCAAAGAAGGCAAGGGGTCCCTCAAGGTACCCTTAGTTTTCCTTTTACCCATGAAGAGAGGTGAAGATCTATACCAGGAGTGAGCAACTTGGGGCTCTCCAGATGTTTTGGCCTATACCCACCATCATCCTTCACTATTGGCTAGGCTGGCATAATAATAATAATAATAATAATAATAATAATAATAATAATAATGATAATAATAATAACCTACCTCGATCCAGAGGGAGAGGTGGGAAACAAATATTTTTATTATTATTATTATTATTTTCCGCCGCCGTCCGGAAACAAATAATTTTTAAATTATTATTATTACTATTATTATTTGGAGTGGGTGGGAATGGCTGTCCATTTTATGAAGAAGCACTCTGCTGGATATTCAGGCCAGAGGGACCAGAATAGGGGAATTAGGAGAAGGGTGCTCTTACAACACTAAATAAAATATAATACATAAAATTAGTTAAAAGAGCATATAAAACCAATACAATATTAAAATAACAATCACAGCATCTTAAAATTCTTAGATTTAAAATTCATCTGGGTAGGCCTGCTGGAAGAGACTTGTCTCAAACTCAGAGAGAGCATTAAGCTGACGAATCTCCTCTGGCAGGCCATTCCACAGTCTGGGCCAGCAGAAGAAAAGGTCCTCTGGGTAACAGATGTCGGCCTAGTTTTGGCTGACTGGAGTAAACCCTTCCCAGAGGACCTGAGTGTGTGGGGCGGATTGTATGGGAGAAGGCGATCCCGCAGGTAACCTGGACCCAAACCATGTAGGGCTTTAAAGGTAATAACCAACACTTTATACTTTATGCCCGGAAACTAATTGGCAGCCAGTGAAGTGATTTTAAAGTTGGTTTTAAAGTTATGAGCCCCTGAAGGATGAAAAACATGACTGTTAAGCTCCTTACAGCCAGCACATCTCTCTCTCTCTTTCTCTCTCTCACACACACACACACACAAACACACACAGGGCATCCCAAGTGCAAAACTGTCTTTTCTGCTTGGAGGGAAAGAGCATATTCTGGATCATATCAATCATAGAAT
Organism: Elgaria multicarinata webbii; assembly: GCF_023053635.1. NCBI lineage: Eukaryota > Metazoa > Chordata > Lepidosauria > Squamata > Anguidae > Elgaria > Elgaria multicarinata. The sequence goes on from NC_086173.1 coordinate 157,061,480, forward strand.
AGTAGAGTTGGAAGGGGCTTATAAGGCCATCAAGTCCAACCCCCTGCTCAATGCAAGAATCCACCCTAAAGCATACCTGACAGATGGTTGTCCAGCTGCCTCTTGAATGCCTCTAGGGTGGGAGAGCCCACAACCTCCCTAGGTAACTGATTCCATTGTCGTACTGCTCTAACAGTCAGGAAGTTTTTCCTGATGTCCAGCTGGAATCTGGCTTCCTGTAACTTCAGCCCATTATTCTGTGTCCTGCACTCTGGGAGGATCGAGAAGAGATCCTGGCCCTTCTCTGTGTGACAACCTTTTAAGTATTTGAAGAGTGCTTATGGACTGGAAATAGCTTCCCCTTCATATTTTGCCAACACTCCTCTATAATCAAAGTCCCACTGGGTGAGTGTATTATAACGTTGCATTCTACCCATTTTCCCAAGCACTAAGAAAGCGCAAAGGTGATGCTATGGAATTCAGTATCCTTTGTTTGAGAGAGCTCAAGAGACCTACGAACACAATCCTTGGCATGTTGAGACAGAATAAAGTCGTACGTTAGACCCCCAAAAGACAGACTTTCCCCCCTGTCTAAACATGCCTAGGATTTCATCCCTATTTTCACAAATATGCAAGCAGGGGATGTAAAAGTAAATATTTTCTCCTATAAGGCATACCCCTCAAAGAGTAATTGTGTTTGACCGTTCGATTGGTAGTATTTCCCACTTCATATTAATGCCACCGCCTTCCTGTATTCAAAGCCTCATTTTGAGTATATTGTAAGAGTTCACTCCTATGCAGCTGTACAGCAAAACTGTCAAGGCTATCTCAGTTCCTTCCCCTGGCTTTCAAGGAAGAGTCTTTGAATACAGAGGAATGCTGGCAAAAATATGAAGAGGAAATTATTACCAGTCCATGAAATTATTTAATTATTATTACCAGTTAAGCCAGAAATCCAAGCTGTGTTCAGAAGACACCTTAAACCATGTCTTTAACCACAGTGGTTAAGCCAAAAAGCCAGGCTGTGTTCAGAAGTCACCTTTAACAAAAGGGCCTTACTCACCATGGTTAAAAACATGGTATCTTCTGAACACAGCTTGGATTTCTGGCTTACCCACCATGGTTAAAGACACGGTTTAAGGTGTCTTCTGAATGGTCCCTGTATGATCCAGAATATCCCCTCTCCGCCCCCCCCCCCCAAGCAGAAAAGAGAGTTTTGCACTCAGGAGGCCCAGGGCATATTTATTCTCTCAATATTTTTATTCTCTCAATATTTTAACACTTAATTTTAACTTAAATTTAAATCTTACTGTTTTAACTCTGTATTTTAATCTTATATCAATTTTGCTGTATGGTTTTATCCTGGTTGTGCTTTTTTTACTGTATTTTGTAGTTGTGCTTTTAACCTGTCTGGTTGTTTTATTGTGGTTTTTAATTTTTGTGAACCGCCCAGAGAGCTTTGGCTATTGGGCGGTATAAAAATGTAATAAATAAATACATAAAAAAAAAGTCTCTGTGTGTGTGTGTGTGTGTGTGTGAGAGAGAGAGAGAGAGAGAGAGAGAGAGAAATTTGGGTGTTTCTAGCTGGAGGGAAGTGAAATGAGGTAGCAACCATGAGGGCAGAGTGTCCCCAAGTTGCACTTTGGGCATATGCTTTGTAGAAGTGACTGATGACCCCGATCTGTGGCCAGGAAGAACCTTTTTACAAAATGCATTTACACCGACGTCTTATATATTTGTAAATAAAGCAGAAATTGAAAGGACAGCGATCTCTGAAACAGAGTATAGTAAACCCTCCTGGGGTTTCTTGCCGCTTGGAGAAACGGGGAGAATGCAACAATACACCCACTCGGTGGTGCTTGGAGTACAGAGGAAGGGCAGCAAGAACATGAAGAGGAAACGGTTACTAGTCCCTATGGGCCGGGCCGAGCCAGGCCCCCTCCCGCTACCCTTTCCCCTGCCCTCCACTATTGCTCCGCTTTGCCTAATATATACTCCTGCTGCGACTCACCTCCTCCTCCTCCTGCAGCCATTCAGAAGTTGCCTCCTGGAGGCGGCGGACTAGGAAGAGGCTTTTTCCCATCCGCCTTCCTCGCATTCCCAGGCCTCTCTAGGAAGGAGCCTCTGTCACTTTAACTCTGGGGAAGTCGAAATGCAAAACTCCGTCGCGTTGGTTCTATTCCCTCCTGTCCTGCCAGTGTAAATTGTATGCTTCTGCGCAGTTTGTGCACATTAAGCTCCTTGCATCAGTGAAAGTAGTGCCTGTGTAGCTTTCCTACCAGTTTCCTCCCTCTCTTCATAAGGTCATTTTTTATTATTATTATTATTATTATTATTATTATTATTATTATTATTATTATTATTAATTATTATTATTATTATTAATTATTATTTATTGCATTTGTATACCACCCCATAGCCGAAGCTCTCTGGGCGGTTCACATAAGATAAAAACATTTAAAAACAATTTACAAAGATTAAAAAACCAGCCACAAAAACCAGCAAAATACACATACATTTAAAACCACTATAACACTTTAAAAACGATGAGCCAAAAAAACCAGACCCACGGTCATTACATATCGCTAAATGCCTGGGAGAAGAGAAAAGTCTTGACCTGGCACCAAAAAGATGACAATGTTGGCGCCAGGCGGGCCTCGTCAGGGAAATTGTTGCACAGTTCGGGGGCCACCACAGAGAAGGCCCTCTCTCTTGTCGCTACCCTCCGAGCTTCCCTCGGCATAGGCACCCAGAGAAGGATGGAAGGGCTGTAACTCATTGGGTAAGCATACACTTTCCCAACCTAGCCTCTGTCAGTTTAAGTCATAGAATCGTGGAATTGTGGAGTTGAAAGGGACCACAGGAATCATCTATTCCAACCCTCTGCATTGTGCAGGAAAACCAGTTAAACCATCCACGAGAGGTGGCTGTCCAGTCTCTTCTTAAAAAAAAAATCCCTCCAGAGATGGAGAACCCGCAACCTCCATGGGTAGAGTGAGGTCGAAATGCACTGTCCTGCTAGTGTAAGTTGTCCATTTCTGCGCAGTTTGTAAGCAATAATCTTCTTTGCATCAATGAAAGCAGTGCCAGTGTAGGTTTTCTACCAGTTTTCTCCCTCGTAGAATCATAGAACAGGAGAGTTGGAAGGGGCCTATAAGGCCATTTAGTCCATCCCCCTGCTCAATGCAGGAATCCACCTCAAAGCATCCCTAACAGATGGCTGTCCAGCTGCCTCCCACTAGTGTGAGAGAGCCCACAACCTCCCTAGGCAACTGGTTCCATTGTCGTACTGCTCTAACAGTCAGGAAGTTTTTCCTGATGTCCAGCCGGAATCTGGCTTCCTGTAACTTGAGCCCATTATTCTGTGTCCTGCACTCTGGGATGATCGAGAAGAGATCCTGGCCCTCCTCTGTGGGACAACCTTTCCAGTATTTGAAGAGTGAATAAAATCAGCATTGGTGCCAGTCAGGCCTCCAAGGGGAGGGCATTGCACAGCTGGGGTGCCACAACAGAGAAGACCCTCTCCCATGTCCCACCATAGTATATGTCTTCTGATGGTGGGACATGGAGGAGGGATCCTTCAACAGATCTCAAGTCTCAGGCAGGCATATATAGGGAGAGGCACCCCTTCAAGTATTGAGATCCCAAGCTGTTTAGGGCTTTAAATGTTATAACCAGCACCTTGAATTCTGACCGGAAGTGTATAGGCAACCAATGCAATTCTTTTAAGACCAGTGTTGAGAGGATCTGCAGTGAGAACAAATCATAGCAGCAAAAGCAGAGAGTTCAGGAAATAATAATAAATTTTATTATTATAATAAATAAGAAATTTATTTCTTATCCGCCTCTCCATTTTGATCGAGGCAGGGAACAACAATCAACGATAAAATACAAGAACTTCGGCTATTGGGCAATAGAAAAAATGTAATAAATAAATAAATAATACTCAATTAAAACATAGTATAAAAACATTCTAAAAACGTTTTTAAAATGAATGCCTCACAAGGGCCACAAATCAATCAAATCTGTTTCCACCCCACCTCCGCTCACTCCGCCCAAGGGCCTGTTGGGTCACTCCCTGATGAAACGTTGCCCTAAAAAGAGCTGAGCTCCAACACCAAAAGTCGGGGCTCCGTGCCACAGGGAAGAATTCTACACTTGTGGAAAGACTGCAAGCTCATCATGGAGAGCCTCAAAAGAAAACAGCAGGTGATTGTGGTGCAAAGGAAGAAACAAACAAGAGTGAAGGGAGTGTCAGCACAATCCCAAGGCCCTTCCAGAAATCCCCTATTTAGATTTATTTATTTTAGCTCTCTGGGCGGTTTACAACAGTTAAAAACAGTAAACATTTAAAAAGTATACAAAATTTGGATGTGACCAAAGATGTAAAAACTGGGCCCTCTGAAGAGAATGCAGAAAGAGAAGGGAAACCCCGTGAGGGAGTGGAAAAAAACAAGCCAAAGGCAGCGGCGGAACCAAGGATAATCTTGTAAAATATTATTTGTATAGAAAAGGATTTAATGAAGTGTGGGGATGTCACAACACCTGAAGTCTTGCAGACAGCGAACTGTCTGGAGATAAAGGGTGGATGTGGCAAACCCCTTTATCTCCCTATTGTCTAAGAGCAGTGCGTCATGTTTTGACTTCCAGCTTAATCCGGGGAACAAACATGGTAAGAGAGCTAGTTTAGCAAACACAGGTAATGAAAAAAGTTAATTCCCTTACTTCCACAGGACAATGGCGGTTGACTCACCCAAGGAGGAGGGAGGAATTGAGGGAGCACGAAATGGGTATATAAACTCTTGATATGTTCTTAATAAACGTGATTTACCATCATCTGTGAGTGAGTTTACTACAATGAAGGTAGTAGCCCATGCGTTTTGGACAAAAAAACGTCCTTCCTCAGGGCTATCTGAAAACAAAAACATCTTTTGTAACAAAATATTTACAATAGAAAAAAAGAATTTTAAAAAAACTTTCCAAGCAGCTCTGCCTTGAAATACATAATATCACGATAGAAAACAGTTTATAACAATAAGTATAGAGACATATATATTAAACACAAAAAGTTAAAATACATCATTATTCAGCCTATAAATGTGACTATACAAAGTATAACAAACAGCAAAGAATCATCTATGTTACACAAATAAAATTCAAGTACTTACTCAAAAACGTTTTTACAGTTTTCCGCTCAATGAAATCATAGGCTTGACTGGTACAGAGAGATGTGAGAGATATAGAAGAGAGACCTTAACAACTAGGTAAGAACAGCTGTTTATTATAACATTGCTGATAGTTCAAAGGATTCATTGAGGCCAGAGGGGGCTGATCGTATTTAGCCTAATCATCCATCTGGGCCCTCTGAAGAGAAAACAGATATGATCCAGGGTTGGTGTGTGGTCCATAGGATGGTGCTGCACGTCAAGCTGGGTTCCTCTGCTGCTCCAAAGAGGCTTGGTTTGCGTCCGGGACGGAAAAAACCTCGTCCTCTTTCACATGCCCCCACTCATCATCGCTGTCCCGGAGGGCCTGTCGGACAACTACATCTGCATAGACTGCGTGATCAGGAACCGAGAGAAATCCAAGCGATGTCTCCTGTGTCAGCAAGGACAAGGGAAAGATAATGGGGCCTGCTCGTCCCAGAATGCCTTAAGGAGCCTGAGGCCTGTTCAGAATGGTGCGGTCTCAGCCGTCGCTCCTTGCAACTGGGGCCTCTAAAGACAAAAGACGGTCGACAGAGATTAGGAAATTGTATCAGTCCCAAGAAGACCAGGCTTATTTATTTAGAATCATAGAATAGCAGAGTTGGAAGGGGCCTACAAGGCCATTGAGTCCAACCCCCTGCTTAATGCAGGAATCCACCCTAAAGCATCCCTGACAGATGGTTGTCCAGCTGCCTCTTGAAGGCCTTTAGTGTGGGAGAGCCCACAACCTCCCTAGGTAACTGGTTCCATTGCCGTACTGCTCTAACAGTCAGGAAGTTTTTCCTGATGTCCAGCTGGAATCTGGCTTCCTTTAACTTGAGCCCGTTATTCCGTGTCCTGCACTCTGAGATGATCGAGAAGAGATCCTGGCCCTCCTCTGTGTGACAACCTTTTAAGTATTTGAAGAGTGCTCTCATGTCTCCCCTCAAAATTTAAAACATTTATCTCCCGCCCTATATCAATAAGATCTCAGGGTGGCGTACAGATAAAAGCATACCATATAAAACAGTAAATATACACAGCTAAAAACAAATTAAACCATAAAACAAGTTAAAACAATAATTTAAAAGCGGTAAAACAATTAAAACAGTTAAAACAATGTGCCATCTTAGTGAATTCAACCATTAAAAGCTTTGTTAAAAAGCCATGTTTTCACGTGGCACCTGAATAAAATCAGCATTGGCGCCAGTCGGGCCCCTAAGGGGAGGGCATTCCACAGTCAGGGTACCACCACAGAGAAAGCCCTCTCCCTTGTCCCATCATAGCAAATGTGTTGTGCTGGTGGGATGCAGAGAAGGGCTCCTCCAACAGATCTCACATCTCGGGCAGGCATATATAAGGAGAGGCACTCCCTCAAGTATCAAGGTCCCAAGCCGTTTAGGGCTTTAAACGTCATCACCAACACCTTGAATTCCGACCGGAAGCATATAGGCAGCCATTGCAATTCCTTTAAGACTGGTGTTATATGGTCTCTGTATGATGTATCCACCAGCAGTCTAGCTGCTGCATTTTGCACTAGCTGCAACTTCTGAGTCATCTTCAAGGGCAGCCCCACATAGAGTGCATTGCAGTAGTCTAATCGGGAAGTTACTAGCGCATGCACTACTATGACTAGGTTGTCCTTCTCCAGGAAAGGCCGTAGGTGGCGGATCAGCCGAAGCTGACCCCAAGTACTCCAGGCCACGGAGTCCACCTGGGCCTCTAGTGACAAAGATGGATCTAGGAGTACTCCTAAGCTACATACCTACTCCTTCAGAGGGAGCGCCACCTCATCCAGAATTGGTTGATTACCCAATTCCCGGACTCAGGAACCACCAATCCACAGAGCTTCCATCTTACCAGGATTCAGCTTCAGTTTATTGGCCCTCATCCAGACCATTACAGCCTTCAGGCACTGATCCAGCACCTTCACAGCCCCAGCTGTCTCCGATGACAAGGAGAAGTGGAGCTGAGTATCATCAGCATACTGATGGCACCCAACCCCAAAATCCCTAATGACCTCATCCAACGGCTTCATATAGATGTTGAACAGCATGGGGGATAGAATAGAACCCTGTGGCCCCCCACAGCTTAATTGCCATGGGGTGGAACAGGAATCCCCCAATACCACTCTCTGGAGTTGGTCCTGCAAACAGGAGCGGAACCACTGTAACACAGGCCATAGCTAGACCTAAGGTTTATCCCTGGATCGTCCAGGGGTCAAACCTGTTCATCTAGGTGACACACTGGAGATCCAGTGCTCAGGCAGGGGCAAACCCTGGATGATCCCAGGATAAACCTCAGGTCTAGCTGTGATCACAGTGCCTCCTACTCCCATCTCGCAGAGCCGGTCCAGTAAGATACCATGAGCAATGGTATCAAAAGCCGCTGAGAGATCCAGGAAGATCAACGGGGTAGCACTCCCGCTGTCTTTCACCTGGAGTAGGTTGTCAGTCAGAGACGTGGCCTGAAACCAGACTGAAACAGGTCCAGATAATCCATTTCTTCTAGAACGTCTGAAGTTGCCTGACCACCACATGCTCAAACACCTTGCCCAAAAAGGAGATATTAGGGATAGGGCGGTAGTTCTCACATACCTCTGGGTCCAGGGAGGGCCTCTTCAGGAGAGGGCTCACCACAATCTCTTTCAAGGCAGCAGGCACCACTTCCTGACAGAGGGAGGCATTTACCATCCCCTGGACCCACCCAACCAATCCACCTCTGCTAGATTGAATTAGCCAGGATGGGCAACAGTCAAGCTTACATGTAGCGGGACAGACAGATTCAAGCATCTTGTCTACATCATCAGGCTGCAACAACTGGAACTGATCCCAAGAAACATGACCAGAAGGGGCACTGTACACCTCCCCAGGCTCTGCGATAACTGTGGCATCAAGTTCTGAGCGAGTACGAGCAACTTTCTCCTCGAAGTGCCTAGCAAATTTATTACAGCAGGTTACCAAGGGTTCCAATTCTGGTTTCCCAGAGCCCAAGCCTCCTCCCAACAGGCTTTTCACCACTCGGAATAATTCTGCCGGGCGGCATGTTGAAGATAAAATTGAGGAGGCATAATAAGATTTCTTTTTGCCATCCTCACTGCTGCGTAATAGGCACAACAAAGGATCTTTGCTGATCTTCGATCGTGCTCACTCCGAGACCTACGCCACCTGCACTCTAGCTGTCGTCCAGCCTGTTTCATTGCCCGTAGATTTTTTGTAAACCAAGATGAATTACAGGCTCCACAGCACCGGAGTGGGTGCTCGGGAGCGATTGTATTGGTGGCCTTTCCCATCTCACCATTCCATAGTGAGACCAAGGCCTGGACCGAATCGCCAGCCCTATCCCCCAGAGCATTCAGGAATCCTTCAGATTCCATAAGTCTCCGGGGGCGGACAATCTTAATGGATCCCCCAACCCTGCAGGGAGGATCTGCTACCGGCCAACCAAATTTCACAAGGAAATGATCTGTCCATGACAACGGGATTGTTGGGGAAAACCCCCCAAAACCAGATCGTCCCCCATCTGACCAACAGTAAAAACCAGATCAAGGGTATGTCCTGCCACATGTGTCAGGCCAATGATGTACTGAGACAGCCTCATGGTTGTCATGGTAGCCATGAAGTCCCGAGTGGGCCCTGGCAGGATAGCCTCGGCATGGATATTGAAGTCCCCCAAAACTCCTAGGGTTCTCCAACACCACCTCAGAGACCACCCCAGCCAGTTTGGGCAGGGAGACTGCTGGGCAGCAGGGTGGTCGGTACACCAGCGTCATACCTGTTCTGTCTCTTTGGCCCAGCACAACGTACAAACCCTCAAAACTGCCACTAGGATTGATGGGCTTCCTTGTGAGGAAGATGGAATCCTTATGGAGGATGGCAACTCCTCCTCCCCCCACCCCCCGGGCTTCCAATCTGGGCTGGTGCTGCACCAAGTACCCAGGTGGACAAAGCTGAAACAGATCTACTCCCCCCAGCTCATCCACCCAGGTCTCAGTGATACACACCAGGTCAGGCCTTTCATCCACAATCAAATCATGGATGGTGACTGTTTTATTGTGGACTGACCTGGCATTCAAAAGCAGCACCAGCAGATCAGAGGGTGGGCTGATAGGGCAACCTGGATTTTGAGATATGGGGGAAGGACCAAAAGTTGGGACTGATTTCAAACATCTGACCCGCCTTTCCCTTACCTGGCATATCCAACCCCCAACACTAGGGCGAACATATGAAAAGGAGGACAGGGCTCTTGTATCTTTAACAGTTGCATAGAAAAGGGAATTTCAGCAGGTGTCATTTGCATATACGGAGAACCTGGTGAAATTCCCTCTTCATCACAACAGTTAAAGGTGCAGGAGCTATACTAGAGTGACCAGATTTAAAAGAGGGCAGGACACCTGCAGCTTTAACTGTTGAGATGAAGAGGAAATTTCACCAGGTTCCTCATTTATACAAACGGCACTTGCTGAAATTCCCTTTTCAATACAACTGTTAAAGATACAGGAGCCCTGTCCTCCTTTTCATATGGTACCCCTACCCAACGCTATATCTCCCTCTGCCCAAGACTACGCCAATAGGAGCACCCCATTCCTCCCCCTCCCCTGGGATTCACCTAGGCGCATAGACAATTATTATTATTATTATTATTATTATTTACTTATATAGCACCATTAATGTACATGGTACTGTACAGAGTAATACAATAAATAGCAAGACCCTGCCACATAGGCGTACATTCTAATAAAATCATAATAAAGCAATAAGGAGGGGAAGAGAATGCAAGAAGAGCAAAAGCTGGTACAACGAAACAGGTATACCAGGCCATGGAGGGAGTGCAGCACCAATTCAATTTAGGGGAGGCCTCAAGCGGCATTCTGCAATTATATAAGCTGCCATCCAGGCTATGGCCAGTCTCTCACCCTGGCCAATCGCCCCCACCCCTCAACTCTCACCTAAGGGGTGGTTGGATGTCAGCCACATCAGCTCTCCTACTCTCTCACCATAGGACAGCTTGTTCACACAGCACTTTCACACACATACAGTGCCTAAGAAAGGAGCAAGGCAGGCAATAGCTGCTTGTCAGTTCAGCTGTTCTTCACTCCAGTTCTTCTCCAGGCAGCAGATTCCTCTTGTATAGCTTCCCACCTGCAGCTGAGAGTGCTCTTGTGCCACAGGCTCACGCCTCCAGCAGCCTGGAGGCTTTATTACCTGTAGAGGTGGGTGGGGCACACAAAACTTCTCAGTTGCAGATCACTACACTACACCCTCCCTGCAGTTAGGGTTGCCGTACCTCCCGGAAAACCAGGAATGTCCCAATTTCCAGGAGATTCTGAAATGCCCTGACCGCCTGGGCAAGAATCTTGGATTCCTGGTCCAGCTGGACAGAGAAATTCTGACCTCCAAAATGGTGCCTTGAGCCTGTTCAGCGAAGCAGCAGCAGCAGCAGAGAAAAAGATGCATCAATCCAGCGCTTTTTCCAGAGCATCACTGCTCCTCCACAGGCTCATCTGAGTCACTCACTGAGACTCACCTTACTGCGCCTGTGGCTGTGTAGAAGAGGGACAACAGCAAGGTAAGGCGCACGTGCTCTGTGCAGGCTACCTGAGTCCCACGCAATGCAAAGGAGTTTGGTGAGCTTGGCTGGTTGTGGTCAGACCTTTAGGGTTAGTGCAGGACGGAGCTGCTGGGTTATTTGTGAGGGAAGAAAGAGAGTTTTGTGGGAGACAGGAGGGAGGGAGCGAGTGGGGGATGACAAGGGGGTGAAGGAGAGGAAAGGAGAGAGGGGAGAAAGGAAAGGAAAGTCACTCCCCCCAAAATCGTCCTTCAAAAATGCACCTCCTTCGATTTGGGTTGCAAGCCTCAAATCTGTTACTTGGAAGTAAGTTGCAGTGAATTTAAGATGTCTGGTTTTACAGTAGTTGATGTTTTAATCAAAAAATTGGGCTTTCCCTAGACATTTACATAGGGTGACCATATGAAAAGGAGGACCGGGCTCCTGTATCTTTAACAGTTGCACAGAAAAGGGAATTTCAGCAGGTGTCATTTGTATATATGAAGAACCTGGTGAATTTCCCTCTTCATCACAACAGTTAAAGCTGCAGGAGCCCTGCCCTCTTTTCAATCTGGTCACTCTAGTATAGCTCCTGCAGCTTTCACTGTTGTGATGAAGAGGGAATTTCACCAGGTTCCCCATATATACAAATGACACCTGCTGAAATTCCCTTTTCTGTGCAATTGTTAAAGATGCAGGAGCCCTGTCCTCCTTTTCATATGGTCACTGTACTTTACATATTGCTCAGTTTTTATAAAAAAAAAAACTGTTCAAGTTTAAAACCTTCCATACAATTTCACTTCCTACTATCTGACTTGTACTCACAGGGGAAGATTAAGATGACATTGTTTTCAGTGTTAATTAGACTATGGCCCAGAACGGGTATCAGAACATGGTTTTCATGGATGTTTTGGAGCTAGTATTATATCCCACCTAGTATTATATCTGTCCTCCTTTTACACCATCCCTGTAGTATCCCTCAGGCATAGGGGACCATAGGGGTGAACTTACCTGCTCAACCTGCCGGGCAATAATTTCAGAGCCTTGTCCTTGATGGATTCTTTCATTATTAAAACGTCCTGGAACAGGGTTGCACCAAACTCTCTGCAGCAAAGCCTACACCACAATGAACATGAAGCAAAATCCCCACTTTGATATGGACCTGGAGACTAGCAGCTGCAGACCTCTTAAAGACTGACAGCTGCAGACCTCTTAAAGGTACATCTGCATATCACATCCCCCCCTTCTCCATAAAAACAATATCTTTTGTTCAAATAAATCTTAACATGTCAATCTTAGCTCTTTACCACTATCCCATAACATAGTCCTTAAACTTTGCTGGTAGTCTCACTTCTCACACACTCTGCGTCCATTCAGTCCTATCTGCCATTAGGAGCTTTATCACACCAGCATTATACTGTGCAATCACTGCGAATTGCATGCAAAGGACTCCGAAGTTTTCCAGTTTATAATCTGCTTTTATTGTGAAGTACTCCCATGCATCCTGCTTTAATTGTGCTTCAAAGGCAAAAGCCTCGCTGTATTTTGCTACTAGTTTTCCAGCGTATCATCCGAGCGGCCACTGGGGCGCAGGAGCAGGATTTGAAGAAAAATTAAACAAATGCTTACATCTGCATAAGCTTTAAAGATAAAGACATCAAACTTGGCACAGTAATAGATATTAAGATTCATCCCACGTATCTGCTTCCCTTGGATTATCCCCGTAGCGCTAAGATTTGACGGTTGTTGTTGTTTTTGCTACCGGGCAACAGCGATCCTTTGCATACCAGGAAGTGAGTTGAAGGGGGGAAATGTAAAAAATAATAAAAAATCAACGGATGACCCAATTCAATTCAAATTTGGTATGCTTAAAGCTCTCCCTAATATCTATTACTGTGCCAATTTTGGTGTCTTTATCTTTAAAGCTTATGCAGATGTAAGCATTTGTTTAAAATCCTGCTCCTGTGCCCCAGCGGCAGCTCGGAAGATACGCTCAAAAAGTAGGGGCTAAATACAGCAAATCTTTTTGCTTTATTGCACAATTAAGGTAGTATGCATGGGAGTAGAATCATAGAAAGCAGAGTTGGAAGAGGCCTACAAGGCCATCGAGTCCAACCCCCTGCTCAATGCAGGAATCCACCCTAAAGCATCCCCGACAGATGCTTGTCCAGCTGCCTCTTGAAGGCCTCTAGTGTGGGAGAGCCCACAACCTCCCTAGGTAACTGATTCCATTGTCGTACTGCTCTAAGAGTCAGGAAGACAATTCCATTGTCGTACTTCACAATCAAAGCAGATTACAAGATGGAAAACTTCTGAGTCCTTTGCATGCAATTCACAGTATAGTGCTGGTGTGATAAAGCTCATTAAGGAGAGCTTTAAGCATACCAAATTTGAAACGGATTGGGTCATCCATTGATTTTTTATTTTATCTTTACATTTCCCCCTTAAACTCATTCCCTGGTATGCAAAGGATCTTGCCGCCCAGTAACGACAACAACAACAGCTTAGTGCTACAGGGATAATTTGAATGAAACAGGTACGTGGTATGAAGGTCTGCATCTGATGGAAGCTCCAGCTTGCCTTGAGGTCCTTCTTCGGGCAAGACCACTACCTCGGGGGACACCGGCTCCTCCTCAACCCCAGATCCACATTGGTTAGATCCACATGTTAGGCCCTCTGAAGAGTTTCTGGGGATGGACTCAGAGGAGGAGGAAGCAGAACCCGTGCAGACAGAGGGTAGCGTCACGGCTGCTGAACTGGTGCCGGCTGGGAGTGGGGCCAACTCAGAGAATGAAGTGGAGGCAGAGACAACCAACAGTGTGCCGGTAATTAAACCAGCAGGGAGTTTGGCCAATTCAGAAGACACAGAGGGAGAAGCAACAAACTTACCTACACAGTTGTTTAGGCAGCATAGGGCGGGAAAGGAAGCCCGGCGCAGGTCTCTGCGTATTTATGCTAGACGCCAACTCAATAGGGAACACCTGTAACTGCCAGGGAGGGGTATTTAGAGAGCAGGGAAGCAACAGGAACTTTGCCAGAGATTAACTGAGCATCCTGGCGAAAGCTCTTGATTCCTGTTTCGGATCTTGGTGACCTTGTATCCTGGTTGAACGTCGGACTGCATTGGAATTCGTGACCTGCTCGTATCCCTGGACTCCTGGACTGTTTTCTTGGACTCTCTCTGCCTGTCGTAAGCCTTTGACTCTCGGAACGGAACTGGACTCTGCCTCATGTTTAACTGTCTTGTACTCTGATATTAAAGAGTTAACTGTGTTGTTTCATAGCACAGCTGAAGATGAACTCCACTGTTTGTTTGCTGGGTTTGTGGCCAAATTCTTGGGGTTTGTCTGGGCACGCCGCCCACATCTGTATCTCTGTCTAATCAGCTGGTCTATTGGCAGCTTTCCCGGACACCACATCAGTTACACCCTCAGGAGAAGGGTTTGACCTTGCGGAGACTCAATTACATATGAGCGTGGCTCTCTTCTTTTCCGAGCTACTGATGGAGGAGCGGTGGGGGCTTCCATGGCAGGATCTACACGACTGTTTTAAAGCGGTTTATAACAGTTTTGACAACTGTTGGGGCCCAGGACACAGGGCATATACCATTTTTAAAACGCTTTAAAGCAGTAGTGTAGATTCCCCACCCCCACCCCCGGCACTAGGGGTTTCGCATGGCATTGCCATGCTTCATCGAAGTTTTGGGGACCTCCACACATTAAAAGCACTTGGGATACGGAAATAACATATAAATGCATCCATCCACTCCTGGTCTTGGCTGTTTCCCGACTGAAACCAAGATCAATTCGTAAGGGAATTCCAGGTCATCTTTGTCCATTGGCCGTGTAATTTCCACCCTTCTCGCTTTCAGCTCAACTTCCTTTGTATCTGGAGTGTTTCTACAACGGTCTACGGTCACATTTAATGCATTTTTAGCTCCTTTTCCTACAAATGTACCAGCAATGCTGCTCTTCTCCCCGCTTCTCCCCTCCACTTTTATCTGCTATTTTCACTCCCCCCCCCGTCCCATCCCATCCTCTTCTGGCAGTGCCAAGAGGGTGGGCAAGTACCCCCCCCCCCCAGACAACTCACCACTCCCAGTCCCTTCGCCAAGCTGAAAGAGAGTGAATAACTTAGGGTGACCATATGGAAAGGAGACAGGGCTCCTGTATTAATACAGTTGTTTTGAAAAGGAAATTTCAGCAGGTGTCATTTGTATATATGGGGAACCTTGGGGATTTTCCTCTTCATCACAACAGTTAAAGCTGCAGGTGCCCTGCCCTCTTTTAAATCTGGTCACTCTAGTATAGCTCCTGCACCTTTAACTGTGGTGATGAAGAGATTTCACCAGATGCTATATGCATAAAAATGACACCTGCTGAAATTCCCTTTTCTATGCAACTGTTAAAGATACAGGAGCCCAGTCCTCCTTTTCATATGGTCACCCCAAATAACTATTTCCCAGGGTGACGATGGCTGCGATCCTATACGCCAACATCTTCCAATCTGATGCCCAGGGGATGTGATGGATTGCAACTCCCATCACTGCAAGCCAGTAGGGCAAAGGGTCAGGGATAATAATGGAAGCTGTAGTCCAAAGGATCCACCAGGGAAGGCTGCTATATGCCCTTAATGGGGAGTAAGTTGAATGAAATTTCACTGGGCTTGCTTCTGAGTAGACCTGCCTAGGACTGCACGGGAGTTTGCTTTCCCCTTGAAAGTCTCGGTTTCCCGGGCTGAACCTCCTGGGTCCTTTTGAACCGCCTGGCAAGAACAGGCTCGAAACACAGAACAGCGACTTGCAAGCAGAAACAAAACTCACAAGCGCTGAACTGCGAGATGATTTCCCTCCCTGCCAGCGGAGAGCCAATTCATCCCTAGACTAGAGAAATCACTGCCAGGATCCCGAGGGTGGGTGGGGGGGCAAATCCACGCAGAGAAAGGATCTCGATGCTCGGCCATGTAAGGGTTAAAGGGAGCTGAAGTAGATTCCTAGAGCGGAAGGGGATTTGGAGAGAGGGGAGGGGTCCGAGTCCTCCACAGGAAATGCAGTTCCCTCGCCCCCCCCAGGCCCTTCCTGTCCCCCCTCTTTCCTCGCGAGGAAGGAGGACTTGGAGCTTCTTCCAGGAGTCGCATCGGGGCTTCCTGGGGGGGAGATCAGGTGAGACTGGGGGAGGGCAGGATGGGGGGGGGATTGTGCCTTGGAGTAGGGTGACCATATGAAAAGGAGGACAGGGCTCCTGTATCTTTAACAGTAATGTAGAAAAGGGAATTTCAGCAGGTGTCATTTGTATATATGGAGAATCTGTTGAAATTTCCTCTTCATCACAACAGTTAAAGCTGCAGGTGCCCTGCCCTCTTTTAAATCTGGTCACAGTATAGCTGCAGTATAGCTCCTGCAGCTTTAACTGTTGTGATGAAGAGGAAATTTCACCAGGTGTGACATGCATACAAATGACACCTGTTGAAATTCCCTTTTCTATGCAACTGTTAAAGATACAGGAGCCCTGTCCTCCTTTTCATATGGTCACCCTAAACTTTGGAGGGAAGGGGAGGCCCTAGGGTGACCATATGAAAAGGAGGACAGGGCTGCTGTATCTTTAACAGTTGCATAGAAAAGGGAATTTCAGCAGATGTCATTTGAATATACAGAAAACCTGGTGAAATTCCCTCTTCATCGCAACAGTTAAAGCTGCAGGTGCCCTGCCCTCTTTTGAATCTGATCTCTCTAGTATAGCTCCTGCAGCTTTAACTGTTGTGATGAAGAGGGAATTTCACCAGGTTTTCCATAAATTCCCTTTTCTATGCAACTGTTAAAGATACAGGAATCCTGTCCTCCTTTCCATATGGTCACCCTACTGGTCGGGAGAGGAGGGGAGATGCCCGCATTCAACACCCCACCATCTGGGGGGGCGGGGGCGGCGGTGGATTTAGCTGGACCCTCCCCCCATTTCACCCCATGGGAGGTGGCTTGTGGGGCTAATTCTCTTGCGTCCCCCCATCCCCCCCAACATACGGGAGCTTCATGTTCTTTCTCCTGGACGCCCTTTTCATTGTTTAAAGAAGAACTGCATTGTGGAATTGATTAACCAAACTGATGATAGTTCTGTACAGCGATAAAAATCATCGCCCCCCCCCATTATTTGGACTAAACTCCCCGCCCCCCTTCTCCATCTCCCCACTCCCGAGTCCCGAGATGCGCTTCTGCCTGGGGTTGAGATGCTCCCTCGGTCTCTGCTGCGTTGGCTGCACTGAGCAAAGCCCACGATGCTGGGTGGAGAAAGACGAGGTGCCCCCCCACCAAGACCACGAAGCAAGGGGGGGCGCTTCAGGCAGCTGAGTTGGGGAGTCCTGAGGGGGCTCCAAACTTTCCATTATTTAATTCATTCTGACTGAATTTTTTTTGCCAGGGAGCTAGTAGAGGCACTAAAAAGAGGCATTAACAAAAAACAAAAACAAAAAAATCCTGCCTAGAGAAAAATATATCCAGGAAAAATATTTTTTAAAGTCTGGATGGAAAAGATAAAGGAGTGATGGTGGAGCGGGGGTGGGGAGATCAACAGCAGGTCCAACTAGAGTGCATTGCAGTGATCTATCATGGAGGTTACCAAAATAAAGATCACTTGAAGCCAGGTTATCCCTGCCCAGATGAGGTGCAGCTGGGCTACCAGCCAAAGTTGGTAGAAGGCACACCTTGTCACTGAGGCTAGATGAGCTTCAAGTGACAAAGATAGTTCCAGGAGGACCCCAAAACTATCTCCTCCTTTAGGGGGATTGCAACCCCATCCAGAACAGGTTAACAATGTCCTCCACAGGAAATGCCCGTGTCTCCCCAAGGCCCTTCCTGTCCGCCTTCTTCCTCGCATGGAAGGAGGACCCTGAGCGTCTTCCAGGTGCTGCATCGGGGTCTCCTGGGGGGGATGAGGTGAGACTGGGGGGTGGAACAGGGGGAAGGGGTGGTGCTTTGGGGGAGGGGGCAAGATGCCCACATTCAACACCCCATCATCTCGAAGGGGGGGGCGTTGGATTTAGCTGGACCCCCCATTTCACCCCATAGGAGGTGGGTTGTGGGGCTGATTCTCTCGGGTTTCCTCCCACAACATACGGGAGCTTCATGTTTTATTCTTTCAGGCCCCTTTCGTTGTTTAAAGAATAACTGCAGTGTGGAATTGATTAACCAAACTCCCTGCCCCCCATCTCTCTCCCCACTCCCGGGTCCTGAGATGTGCTTCTGCCTGGGGCTGAAATGCTCCCTCGTTCTCTGCTGCATTGGCTGCTCTGAGCAAAGCCCACGATGCTAGGCGGAGAGAGATGAGCCCCCACCCCACCCCCAAGACCATGAGGCAGAGGTGGGGGGCACCTCAGGCAGCTGAGTTGGGGAGTTCTGGGGGCCCCCAAATCCTCTGTTATTTAATTAATTCTGACATTTATTTTTTTCTGCCAGGGAGCAGGTGAGGCACTAAAAAGAGGCATTAACCAAAACAAAATCCTGCCTAGAGAAAAAAAATATCATGGAAGAATATTTTTTAAAGCCTGGATGGAAAAGATAAAGGTGAGATGGCGGAACGGGGGAGGGGAGATCAACAGCAGGTGCACCTAGAGTGCATCGCAGTGATCTATCATGGAGGTTTACCAAAATAAAGATCACTTGAAACCAGGTTATCCCTGCCCAGATGAGGTGCAGCTGGGCTACCAGCCAAAGTTGGTAGAAGGCACTCCTTGCCACTGGGCCACATGAGCCTCAAGTGACGAAGATAGTTCCAGGAGGACCCCAAAACTACTACCTCCTCCTTTAGGGGGAGTGCAACCCCATCCAGAACAGGTTTAGCAACGTCCATCCGTTCAGGAGAACCACCCACTATCAGCATCTCAGTCATATAGATGTTGAACAAGATGGAGGACAAAACCACGCCCTGTAGAACCCCAAACTGGAGAATCCACAGGGCCGACCAGTTTCCCCCAGGCACCACCTTCTGGTGCCGGCTATCAAAGTAGAAGTGAAACCACTGCAATGCAGGCCAACTCCCATGCAGATATGAACTAGCTTGATTTATATAACCTACTTTAAGGTATTTTAGGGTAAGAGAGGCTAAAGGAGAACCTGGCAGCAGCAGAAGGCATTGCAAAGAGGGGGCGTGACAGGGGGCTGGTTAAGGGCAGGTTGGAGTAGATGCTGCCACATTTGACTCACAAGGGATGGTGTGTTGCTCCCTGATAAAGGAACCTCCCCAAGGCTCTGAGTCCTCTGACATTCGTCTGCCTTTCCTGCTGGGACAAGGCCAGCATGCTAGGTGGAGTTCTCTACATTTTGCCTTTTCCTGACAGTATAATAACTCTTTGATTGTACAATGTCTTCATTTTCCAGAGCTCCAGTAGCACTTCCTCATAGGAGAGTCATTGACTGGAAAGAGGGAGGAGATTCTTTGGCCCTCTTGGGGAATTCCTTTGAGCACGAATCAAAGATGGCCAAGCAAAACTCAGTTGGCCCTGAAGCTGGAAGAGGCCTTGATTCCCTTAAGACTGAGAGCACTGGGGAATTCTGGGAAACAAGGGGACAGAAGGACTTGGGTGACAACATGGTCAGCTCAGAGGTGCAGCGCCAGTGTTTCAGGCAGCTCTGCTACCAGGCGGCTCAGGGGCCCAGAGAGATTTGCAGCCAACTCCACAGTCTTTCCCGCCAGTGGCTGAATCCAGAACAACACACGAAAAACCAAATCCTGGACCGGGTGATCCTGGAGCAGTTCCTGACCATCCTGCCAGCGGAGATGGCGAGCTGGGTGAGGGAATGCGGAGCGGAGACCAGTTCCCAGGCGGTGGCCCTGGCAGAAGGCTTCCTCCTGAGCCAGGCAGAGGAGCAGAAGCAGCAAGAGCAGCAGCAGGTGAGAGCATTGCATCCAAAGGGATGGGAATGTGAGGT
The DNA here is from genome assembly GCF_023053635.1 of Elgaria multicarinata webbii. Classification (NCBI taxonomy): domain Eukaryota; kingdom Metazoa; phylum Chordata; class Lepidosauria; order Squamata; family Anguidae; genus Elgaria; species Elgaria multicarinata. The sequence goes on from NC_086173.1 coordinate 157,081,109, forward strand.
GGGATGCAGTAATGCACTCTGCTAAATGGCCAACCTCTTCTGAACATCACCTGAGGAAAGAGGTATCCCATCCTGCAAGGTCATTGCTTCTCTCACTCGTTTTCTAATTCTTCTCCTCATTCCATGTCTTGGATCTTCATTGCTCTTTCAGGTACAGAGTCTGTTTGCAGAAGCGGTCCCTGATTTCGCTACAGCAGCGAGGGCTCTATCAGAGACCTGGGAGAGCCCCTCATGGATGGGAATCCGGCAGGATGGTGACCAAGGTGCCTCTTTGCAGGGTAAGGATTAATTGCCCAGGAGTGGAGTCACCTTGAAATCAATCTGTGGGGAGAGAAGCCGTTTCAACCACCTGAACCATAAAATGGCTAAAAATATCCGCCATGAAATAGATGGAAGGCCATCTCGTAGGACACAGGTGTGCTTTGACTTGCATCGCTTGAAATTGTTAGGAGTCTGATGTATTGCACTCCCTCAGAGCATGCACAGAGTGCAAGCACACATCAGCAGAGACAGGTCACTGGCAGCAGGCAGATGTTCACGAAGTGAAGGAATACTCAGACACAGCGTTTTGGACTACCAATCTAAGTTTACTTTACAAATATTTACATAGCTTTTAAAACTTGATGTTGTGCAGACTTCTACTGTTACTTTATACTGTTAGTTTTACTCTACCCTGTGCCTGCTTACCCTACCCTGTACCTGTTTGCATTCTCTTCCCCTCCTTATTGTTTTACTATGATTTTATTAGATTGTAAGCCTATGCGGCAGGGTCTTGCTATTTACTGTTTTACTCTGTACAGCACCATGTACACTGATGGTGCTATATAAATAAATAAATAAATAAATAAATAATAATAATAATAATAATAATAGAGCATAACATAGTTGAGGAACTTTACACAATAGCTCTTCACACAAACTCTCTACACTCTTCAATCACATGTCACATATTAATAGCTTTGTGAGCCAATCATAGTGTCCACATGCAATATGAACACCGGATTGCATCACCAGGATTGTGTTGCTATGCTTCAAGGAAAAAACCATGGGCAAACGGCCTTGATCAGAGAGCTATCCAGCTGCACATCCTGGCTGCTCTCAAAGACCTTGAGATGGCTATCTCAGAGGTTGTTACTTTTGTTCTTCAGTTCCAGAAAAACTTCTACTTAGATATGAACACTTTCAAATCAAATACCTGACAGAAATGCCACCGTATGCATTTTTGCAGGGAATAACTCCTCTTGTGTTGAGAGGGGCTTCCGCGATGGCACGTGTCTTTAAGGTTGTAAACGTAGTTCCTAAGCACCTTCTCCTGACTTCCTGCTATCCTTGTCTGTTGCAGGGGAGAGAATGATGCCAGCAATGGGTACTCAACCATCCCGTCGTCTTTGTGATGGAGTGGAGCCAGATCAGGTACGGGAAAGGATCACTGTGGAGGGAGGCAGCTCTCTCCTTCTGTTGGCTTCTGCCAAAGCTAAGACCATACAGAGAGCCCTGCTGGATTGGACCGAAGGGCCTTCTAGCCCACCGTTCTGTCTCCCATAGTGATGACCAAATGCCTATTGGGAAACTCACAATCAGGACAAGAGGGCCAAACATGTCTCCAGCAACTGCGTTTCACAAAAAACCAGTTCCAATGCTGCATTGTCCTGCCCAGCCATCTATGTTTTCCTTGAGTAGGATGCTAAACAAAAAGTTAAGGATATATACGATAAAGCAGTGATATTTAATGTTCAAGAATAAAATTGGAATTCACAATAATATTACATTACATTACTATACTAGATTGGTAGACGAAGAGGCTTAATTGGCCTATAAACAAACAGTATTTAACCTCAGCTGTAAATCAGCCAGCCTTAATGCCATTTATCTAAAGATTACGACCCAGGCGGTTTTGGAAAAGGCTGTAAGTAATTTTTTTATGTACTTCTCTGACTAGTTCTAGAGAGTTAGATCCATAATGGATTTTCCATTAATAAAAAATAACTACCATATGTATTGCTGTGCAAATACTCTATTATTTTCCTTAGGCTCTGTACTACTTCTAAAAGGGAGTGACACTTTGTACCACACAACTGTGGGAACTGTAAAGTCAGCCCAATTAAATCTCCAGGGATCATACAGCAGCCTGGTATGTCAACTGCTCTGTATGATATATACATCTTTTTTGTCTAAATCTAAAACAACATTTATAGCAACCTATGTTAGGTCCTTTTGCTCCCTGCATGTATATTATGTAATTTGCTTTTTTTGCATATTGTATTTTAGCATTGGCCACTGACGAAGAGGTCGTGTTGAAATGCATTTGGCCGGTTCATTTCATGTTATTTCTGTCAGATATCTGTTCCTGTGCAATACGTTATTGCACTTTTAATGTAATACTATTGTAAATTCCAATTTTATTCTTGTACATCAAATATCACTGCTTTATTGTATATATCCTTAACTTTTTGTTTAGCGTTATCTGGTTGTTTGTTAAGGATTTCACCTTTCCTTGCTTTCCTTGAGTAGGAAACATTTTTCTTTTCCCATCCAGGCTCTGGTGACCTTTGGGGAAGTTGCTGTGTGCTTCACGGAGGAGGAGTGGGCGCTGCTGGATCCTGGCCAGAGAGCTTTGCACAGGCAAATCACAGAGGACATCCGTGGGATCGTGGCCTCTGTCCGTAAGTCTCCTTGTTTCCTTGAGAGCTCAGAACAGGCAGGTTTTCAAAGCAGAGTTGAAGGTCTGTCCTGCAGGGGCCACGTGGAGCTAGATTGAGTATTACAGCGCCTCCGGGTCCCTTCTTCCGGTCTATACAGTCCCAGAACTGACCTATCATAGAATCCTGAAACTGGAGAGATCGGCTAGGGGGGCAGATGGCACCTCTAAATGCCGTTAGTTTACAGAGTTCAAGCCTATCAGGTTCTCGTTCTTCACACAGAGAGCTCCGGCTACCCAGCTGTCCTCCTTAGCTGGGGTGGAGGGATGGGAAAGAGATTTGCTTCTCTCTGCCAGAGAGCAAAACAACTCTGGGGTTTGCCATGCTCTGGAAAGCAGGTCGGATCCTGCCGGTAGTGGGAAGCCCACGAGACCAAGCCGGTTCCCGTAGCGTGGATCCAGGTTGGTGCTGGTCCAAAAGCTATGAATGGAAATGCCCAACTATTCCAGCACACCGAGGGTACAAAATTCCCCGGTTGGCCCAGAAGCTTCAAGGGCAGAAGGGTGCCAGGTCTGGTATAACAAAGCCAGAAGGAGTTACACAAAGAGTCCCAGGTGGTGACAAGAGCTGTTCCATGCTGAAAACACGGGGGTTCGGAGACCTCCTTGCCAGAGCCATCTCAGATGCAAAAGTGGGCAATTTCGGATGGGTGTCATTAACAGAGGTGCTGAGCCTGCAGCTGTTCAAGATCGCCTCTTTCCTGAAGGGCTCAGAGAGTCCTGGTCTGGCACCTCTCAGTTGGCAATTTACAGATCTCAGGGAAGTCACTTCAGGGCTGCCCTATGCTTGGAAGGTGGGATCTGCCTTTGCCCATCCCAAGGCTTTCTGAAGAGCTGCATGTTGGATTAGCTTGGCAATGCCAGATCTCAGTGAGCGTCAGTGACCATTGGGGCGACTAGGTAAGAGGACTTTGCCTTCCTTTTCTCTCCTTGGCACTGGGAAGGTTTGTGAAAGGAACCGTGTCCCTGGCTGTCTAATTTCATGGAAGTTTAGGGTACCTTCTGACTGACGAGCAGCCTGATGACAAGATGGTGAGGTTGGCTGGGCTGAGAGAGAGCAACTGGCCCAGAAAGACACCGTCCATTTCCTTTCTCAGCTGCATCCAGGTCTCCATGAGCCCAGTCATGTGCATTGTAGCTCATCACCACTGAGTTTATGGCTGTCAATAGAGGCCGTTAAACACATGGGAGGAACTGCATGCCATCAGTTGTTCCGTTTATGAAAGTTTTTCAGTTATTTCATCTGTTTATATTTGCTTATTCAGGCTTTTATTGGTTTCTTGTCTTCATTCCAGAAGGTGACTGTTGGGTAGCAGAGAATGAGAGAGGACCATGCGGGATGCTATCGAAGGAAGAAAGACACACAAACAGCAAACAGAGGAGATGGGGAAATGGAGCCAATTGGAAAATGAGGAATAATTCCTTTCTTTATCAGGCCAATGGCAACGCCGATGTCGCAATTCAACAACAAATACATAAAAGTCAGGAAAAGAACAGGTTCCAAATTAGAAGGAAAACTCTGAATACTGAATCAAGTGCTAAAGCTTACTGCAAAATTCCCACATTGAAAAAAGCATATAAATTCAAGGACGGTTTAAAGAGCTTCATTGGGAAGAGAAGTCTCCTTTCTCATCAAAGAATTCACACAAGGGAGAAACCATATAAATGCTTGCAGTGTGAGAAGAGCTTCCGTTCAAAGACACATCTCTCCTCTCATCAAAAAACCCACACAGGGGAAAAGCCATATCATTGTTTGGAGTGTGGAAAGAGGTTCAATCTAAGAAACTACTTCATTTGTCATCAAAGAATTCACACAGGGGAGAAACCATATAAATGCTTGCAGTGTGAGAAGAGCTTCCGTTGGAAGTCACATCTCTCCTCTCATCAAAAAACCCACACAGCAGAAAAACGATATCATTGTTTGGAGTGTGGAAAGGAATTCATTGCAAAGAGTTGTTTCGCACGACATCAAAGAATTCACACAGGGGAGAAACCATATCATTGTTTGGAGTGTGGAAGGAGGTTCAGTCGAAAAATGCTTCTTATTTGTCATCAAAGAATTCACACAGGGGAAAAGCCATATAAATGCTTGCAGTGTGAGAAGAGCTTCCGTTCGAAGTCACATCTCTCCTCTCATCAAAAAACCCACACAGGAGAAAAACCGTATCATTGTTCGGAGTGTGGAAAGGACTTCATTGCAAAGAGTTGTTTCACACGACATCAAAGAACTCACACAGGGGAGAAACCGTATCATTGTTTGGAGTGTGGAAAGAGGTTCAGTCGAAAAATGCTTCTTATTTGTCATCAAAGAATTCACACAGGGGAAAAGCCATATAAATGCTTGCAGTGTGAAAAGAGCTTCCGTTCGAAGAGATATCTCTCCTCTCATCAAAAAACCCACACAGGAGAAAAACCGTATCATTGTTTGGAGTGTGGAAAGAGCTTCAGTCAAAGAACACCTTTTGTTTCTCATCAAAGAATTCACACGGGGGAGAAACCGTATCATTGTTTGGAGTGTGGAAAGGACTTCATTGCGAAGAGCGGTCTCGCTCGTCATCAAAGAACTCACACAGGTGACAAACCATATCATTGTTTGGAGTGTGGAAAGAACTTCATTGTGAAGAGTCATCTCACTTCTCATCAAAGAACTCACACAGGGGAGAAACCATATCATTGTTTGGAGTGTGGAAAGAGCTTCAGTCTAGAAAAATTCCTAATTTCTCATCGAAGAGTTCACACAGGGGAGAAACCATATCGTTGTTTTCAGTGTGGAAAGAGCTTCCGTTGGAACACACAACTCTCCTCTCATCAAAATACTCACACAGGGGAGAAACCATTTTATTGTTTGGAGTGTGGAAAGAGCTTCAGCGCAAGGAGTGGTCTCACTACTCATCAAAAAACTCACACAGGGGAGAAACCATATCATTGTTTGGAGTGTGGAAAAAGCTACACTCGAAAAAACACCCTCATTAGTCATCAAAGAATTCACACAGGGGAGAAACCATATCATTGTTTGGAGTGTGGAAAGAACTTCATTGCGAAGTGTTCTCTCACTTCTCATCAAAGAATTCACACGTGGGAGAAACCACATCATTGCTTGGAGTGTGGAAAGAGCTTCCGTCAGAAGGTACAACTTATTTCTCATCAACGAACTCACACAGGAGAGAAACCATATCATTGTTTGGAGTGTGGAAAGAACTTCATTGTGAAGAGTCATCTCATTGTTCATCAAAGAATTCACACAGGGGAGAAACCATATAAATGCTTGGTGTGTGGAAAGAGCTTCAGTCAGAGGACACATCTCACTTACCATAAAAGCACTCACACAAGGGAGAAACCATTTTGTCAGGGAATAGTTTCAACACTGTAGTGAGCTATTTAGTTTATAGCTAAAATTTAATTAGAAGTAGTCTGGAAGAGTTTAAATCTATTCAGTCTTTGGTTCTCTGTCCCAACTCCTTGCACCCACCTGGGGAGCGGTATATTTTGTGAACCGCCCAGAGAGCTCTGGCTATTGGGCGGTATAGAAATGTAATAAATAAATAAATAAATAAATAATAAATATAAATATTCTAAATAAATAAATATTCTAAATAAATTATCTGGGAAGTTCTCTGTGAGAACCGGATAGAGTTGGGAGAAGGAGTTTGCAGAAGAGTCACTCAGATTGGAGTCCTGCGGCGTAGAGTGCGAAAGCAGTGGCACAGAGCTCCTTGCGTCTATGGGCTTCTCCTTTGCTGGATCCTGTTTAAGCCTTGACAGTATTGCCTGGAGTTATTCATGAATGATCTACCTCTCTTTGTTAGGACTTAAAAAAATATCCCCCTTTGATTGCCTGAGGGATTATGTCAGGAACCGTGGAGATGGCAATGAAGAAACCTTGTTGATGAGGATCTCATCACAGCAGTAGGGATAAACTTTTGACTGATCCTTAGCTATATTGGTTCTAAAATTGTGTAACCATTAAGCTTTTGCTATGGATTTTCCTGCAATAAGAAATCTCACTGATTTGGGTATCCTGTTTCAGCCTGCCAGAATATGTGCTTCCTAAGAGACCGGGAAACCTGACACATACCATTGTTTGGAGTGACGGCCTCAGTCAGAAAATAAACATTACTTCTCATCAAAGAACTCACATAGGAGAGAAACTGTCCTGCCTTGGCTGTAGCAGTCTGGGTGAAAGGGCTGACCACGAGGCAAAATAAAACTGTTCAGGAGGCAAGTTTTGGTTCGAGGGAGTTCAGGCAAAGGCAGAAAAGATCAGGATAACAGCCCCCAGCTCAAAGCATAGGCAGGTGAAGAGGGATGCTTCAAACCATCCCTGTTAGACAGTCTGATCTATACACTGTGTTAACCTGGTGCTAAAAGGGTTAAATTATGCTGCATAAAGAAGGGTTAAATATGGATGATTTGATCTGGAATGGTGGAATGGGTTGAGTGAGGATTTGAGGAAGATTTACAAGAAGACCCTCTAGAAGACCCCAGACTCATATCTGAGAGACCCCCAAAGGTACATTCCAGACCCCTGAGCCATGGACATGAAGACCTTGAAGTTTGATTCTATGCCAATTGATTTTATAACATTAACTAAGACTCTAGCTAAGACTTGCAGGACTGTCATTGAAGAAAAAGGGGGAAATCACAAGCTGCTTCTCAGAGCACATTCAGGGTCCAGTGTGCCAGGAGAGTATGTGAGTAAGCTGAAGGAAGAGATCTGAGCACGCCCAGATGTCCACTAAGAGGAAGAAACTTGTTTTAACACCTGCTGATAAGAGAATGTCCTCACTCGGAGTTGGGCATTGAAAGTCATAATATTGAGCAAACGTGACACCTGGGAGGAAGTAATTGGGCGGATACGAAGGTGAGTTCAAAGAACACAGTAATACGCCAATCAAGATAATACGCCCCAATGGCAGCCATGTTTTCTGGACCTCATGAGTATAACATGTGATCCATTGGTGAGGGGGAGACCCCTAACTTCTAATTGGTGAATGGGTGGTCTAATCACTTATTCATGCCTTTTGTGATTGGGAGACGGTGGTCTCATCACTCATTGACCCCCACCTTTGGCCAGTGTATAAAAGCACAGGTAGCAGAGGCTGCAAGACAGATTTTTATTCTTATTTTTCCTTGCTCTTGGATTTAGAATCATGGAATCATAGAATAGTAGAGTTGGAAGGGGCCTATAAGGCCATCAAGTCAATGCAGAAATCCACCCTAAAGCATACCTGACAGATGGTTATCAAGCTGCCTCTTGAAGGCCTCTAGTTTGGGAGAGCCCACAACCTCCCTAGATAACTGATTCCATTGTCGTACTGCTCTAACAGGAAGTTTTCCTGATGTCCAGCTGGAATCTGGCTTCCTGTCACTTGAGCCCGCTGTGTCCCACACTCTGGGATGATCGAGAAGAGATCCTGGCCCTCCTCTGTGTGACAACCTTTTAAGTATTTGAAGAGTGCTATCATGACTCCCTTCAGTCTTCTCTTCTCCAGGCTAAACATGCCCAGTTCTTTCAGTCTCTCTTCATAGGGCTTTGTTTCCAGACCCCTGATCATCCTGGTTGCCCTCTGAAAATGCTCCAGCTTGTCTGCGTCCTTCTTGAATTGTGGAGCCCAGAACTGGATGCAATACTCTAGATGAGGCCTAACCAGGGCCGAATAGAGAGGAACCAGTACCTCACGTGATTTGGAAGCTCTACTTCTATTAATGCAGCCCAAAATAGCATTTGCCTTTCTTGCAGCCATATCACACTGTTGGCTCATATTCAGCTTGTGATCTACAACAATTCCAAGATCCTTCTCGTTTGTAGTGTTGCTGAGCCAAGTATCCCCCATCTTGTAACTGTGCATTTGGTTTCTATTTCCTAGATGTAGAACTTAGCATTTATCCCTATTAAATTTCATTCCGTTGTTTTCAGCCCAGCTTTCCAGCCTATCAAGATCACTTTGAAGTTTGTTTCTGTCTTCCAGGGTATTAGCTGTCCCACCCAATTTTATGTCATCTGACTTCTCCTCTGACTTTTGGATTAACGGACCCAAGGATTTGGGTAACTATGAATCTCTTTATGCTTTTAGACTTTGGTACTAAGAGTATTTTTCTGAATTCTAAAAGTTGGGACTTGGAGTATTTCTAGACTTTAGTGCTTGGTGTTATTTCTGAAGCTGGAACTTGAAATTATGTCCAAGTCTTGGATTTTCTCTTTCACTCTAACTTCTGCTTTTACTCTTTACATGCCTAGAAGAACTTAGTAATGCTTCTTCATAGTTTTTAGATTCAAATAGTGTGCAGGAGGAAGGGTAGGGAGGGTCGACTACTATGTTTTAGTATAGTCAAATATGTTGTTAGTTTAGCTTCAAACTGGAAGTAGTAAACAGAAGCGGATAAACAGGAGTCATAACAATACTAGAAACGCAAGCTGTTATCTTATTAGCTCAGTTTGTAATACCTGCTTTAGCAACTGCAATTCTTTTAATTAATCTTGTATTTGCATTTCATTCTCTTTTCTTGTAACCACAGAGAGAGAGATTGTATACTTATATAACCACCATGCCAATTTTGCAATTTTTACAATAAATAGATTATTTACAATCATGTCTGTGGTGTGCTTGGGATTAGATGGTTGTCTGCTTGGATTAGCCCTGGTGACCCACCGGGGTGTTCCGGCCCCTTTTGGTGAAGGTTCTGAGGTGGAAAAGGACCACATTTACACACTGTCCAGTGGCAGAGTCAAGTGCGAAAGCAAGGAAAACCCAGTGGCACTTTAATAAAACTTTTGCTAATATTATTGTTGAAGATTACTTGGTTCCACCCTTGCCTTTGGCTATTTTTTACTCCCCCAGTGGCAGAGTCAAGCATGAGTCCAAGGTCTGTAGCCCAGAAGTTCAGTCACAAGGCTGAGTGAGGGATTTCCTGTGGCATCACCATGTTTCGGTTAATGACATTTCAAGATTCCACGTACCAGTTTCCCCTGGGAAAGTGCACAAGCAGAACACAGAAACGGAACAATTGGCACCTCTCACTCCCGGATCAATAAAGTGTGATGTTGGCCAAACAAGCCCAATGTCTCCCCTCTTTCCCCTTCCAGCCAACGTGCCAGCGCTTAGCAATCACAAAGCTTCACAGTCTTGACCCATGGCACATATCATGAAGACAGGAAGGATTCCTCCTCGTCTTTGTCTAAACACTCAGATGTTGCTTACAGGGCAATTCACAACTTCTTGATCATGTTCCGTCAGGAGAGCGGACTGGTGCCGATTCTGGTTGTAGCTTCTAGGAACAACTTGTTTATTTTAACTATTGTAGTTTGGGACTATACTGGAATGTACTCTGCCCATGGGGGGAGGGATCAAAGAAGCCTGGTATAGAAATACTGTAACCTGTCCTAGGTGGTAGAGAGCCTAGCCTTCAGTCTGAATATTTTTTTTTGTATCGGGACCTGCCTGCCTGGACTTTGTGTCATCTCTGCTTCGGTCATTTCCGTGACACTTCATTCACATTTTTGGGACATCCACACAATAAAAGCATTTGGGATATGGAAATAAAAAATGCATCCATCCATCCATCCCGAGGCTTGGCTGTTTCCCCACTTAACCCAAGATCAATTAGTAGCTTCCTTTGTTTCTGGAGTGTTTCCACAACAGTCTCTCATTTCTTATGGTTTAATTTTTAAAAAATTTTTAGTTCTGGTTACATAGGTCAAATAATAGATTATATAACAAGTCAATACAAATATAAATACGTGTTCCCGCCTGGGTTTCAGATTGTTAAACATTAATTAATTTAATTCAATTTTGGGCACTCCGGAACTAAATCTCTTTACCCGTTGACCTATACCTTCCATGTCAATGGAGGTGTTCTCCCATCTTCTTCTTTACTCACATAATCAATAAATTTCCTCCATACCCCCTCAAATTTATCTTCACCCACTGCTTAGAAGTGACTTTGTCCATCAGGGGGATCGTATGTTTAAATTGATTAGCCTTGTAATAACCTGTCAAGTTTGGGATACCCCATCCGCCTTTCTCCTGCTGTTTATATAAAAGTGATCTACGTATTCTAGAATTTTTTTGTACCAAATATAAACCAATTTAACTGCTTCTGCTAGTGTTGTATTTGGTTGTTTGGAATCCAAACTGGCAAAGTTTGGAACATAAAAGTTTTGGTCTTGGCAAAAACATGATTCCGCCCATCACACAGACACACCACAGCAAAAAATAAAATAAACCCAAAAATAGACAAGAGAAATCGCTGCCACGATCCCCGGAAAGGAAGGCAGCCAACCCACGTTTCCGCGATCCTCCTTTGAGAAGAGCAGAGAAAGGGTCTCGCTGCTCGGCCATGTAAGGGTTAACGGAGCTGTGTTGGATTCCTAGAGCGGAAGGAGATTGGGAGGAAGGGAGGGGCCGGGTCCTCTACAGGAAATGCCCGTTTCCCCCAAAGGCTCTTCCTGTCCCGCCTTCCTCCTCGCGAGGAAGGAGGACTCGGAGCTTCTTCCAGGAGCTTCCTTCTTCAAAGGGAAGGAAAAGTACCAGAGAACATACATGGCCATTGACCAGAGGGAAGTGCAGATAGACGAGTTTCACAGCTCTTGACAAGTGCAGAGAAGGGAGCTCTAGTTGCTGGGGAACATGGGTGGGTGAGTGCTCTTGCACTCGGGTCCTGCTTGTGGGCCCTTGGTCAACAGTTGGTTGGTCACTGTGTGAACAGAATGCTTGGCTAGAAGGACCCTTGGTCGGTTCCAAAAGGGATCCTCTTCTTGAGATCCTCAAGGTTTACAGTGTTGAACTGACCCTTGGGGATCCCCCACTTCCATTGCACACCTCCCCAACAAGTTGTTTTAAGGGTGATGTAGGGTCCACACTTTTTTGCTGCTCCCATTCACAGTATCAGAGGAGCCAGGAAAAGGGTTTGGACCCTAGATCACCCTTAAGATGACTTTCTAGAAATTCGGGGAAGTGTGCAATGGAGACGGGGACATTTCCACGGCTTGAGGAAACGAGAATGATATGGTGATAAACCCTGGTGGGTTTCTTTCTAGTTGTGTAGCCATGGCTCCTTCTGTAAACTTTGTGGCGTCATACTGAGGAAGAATCTTCGAAACAGCAATTAGTTTATTTAAGGATTTTTAAAGATGCTTCATGTGAATAGTTCACCATATGTATATTAGATTGTTGATATTACAGGCTTTGTTGTGAATGTTAGTGTGAACATCTTATAAATGTTGTTGATGTGCCTGTTCTTTATAAATTTGTAAAATTTCTGAATTACTCATCTATGTAAGTTGTTTTGATGTCTTTGTGGTTTGAGTGTTACCACTCTTATTATACTGTCTGGTTACAACTCTTACAGCAGAACATGACACAATTGGCGCATTCATTTGGAGAATTTCTGCAATGTTCACCACCTACAGGGTCTGATACTGGGCAGGGAAATCACCCCCACCCCCGAGTTTTGTCTCTGCCAAACGCACATGGAGAAACAGTGACCACAGCTACTAAATCCTTCTCTGGTGTTTCTCCCTGGTACGTTTCCTCGAGGAACCGCTGAGTCCCCCAGCCCTTCATTGGTCCAATCAAAGCTTTACAGCTGTACAACAATGAGGCTACCCACCCCCGCCCAATTTAATTTTAAAGATCAGAATATTCTGCCTGCAGTCTTGAGCATAACATCCCAGTATACAGGCAGGAAGCACTGAGGCTCAGAGATGTACCACCTGCTCCTAGAGCTGCGTGTGTCCATAAGACTGCAACGTTTGGTTTGGGCCTCCTGGCTGAAACAACTGGGAGCCAGAAACCCTTCGGGTTCTACTAAAACTCACAAGGAGATTGCAGAGAAGCTGAATGAATTCTTTGCATTGGTGTTCACTTCCCAAGATAGAGGACAGATTCCTGATGCTTTCAGGAAAGGAGTCTTAGGAAATGAGGCAAATAGTGGTGACAAAAGTCGCGGGGGGAAGGGGACATGATTGCTCCCTTGGCAAAGTGATCCTCAGGGTCTGAAGTGTTGGACTAACACTTGGGGGTCCCCCGCTTCCATTGCCCACCTCCCCAAATCTCTAGCATGTTTTGAGGGTGTTCTAGTATCAGAGACTTGAGAAGGAGATTGCTGCAGATTGGGAAGCTGTGCAATGGAATTAGGACACCACCAAGGGTCAGTTCCACACTTCAAAGTTGAGAAAAACTGTGCTAAGGAGCCAATCAGATCCCCGTCTCCTCCCCACTCAACCACGCGCCCTCTGTCAACCTTTCGAGCCTCCTGGTGAAAATCGCCTCTCTAGAGAGAATGATGTTTTAACACTAAAACACACACTGGCAGAGTAGTTTCATTCAGCAAGGAGAGAAAACGTTCAGAACAAAAAAGGGGATCTGCTCCCAGCAGCAGGGGGTGGGGTGGGGGGGAGTCAGACCCCCATCTGCTGCAATGCAAGATGTTCCTGCATATCAGGGATTCAAATCAAGCCAACCACCAGAGCGGCACCACCTTTGCATCAAGGAAATGGTCAAAGGCACACAAAATATTTTTTCGCTGGTAACACTGAGGATACAACAATTAGCCAGCAGCAGAAACTCACCACCCCTTGTAATTTTAAAGATCAGAATATTCTGCCTGCAATCTTAAGCATCATGTCCCATTATACAGCTGAGGAGCACTGAGGCTCAGAAACAAAGCCCTATGAAGAGAGACTGAAAGAACTGGGCATGTTTAGCCTGGAGAAGAGAAGATTGAGGGGAGACATGAGAGCACTCTTCAAATACTTAAAAGGTTGTCACACAGAGGAGGGCCAGGATCTCTTCTCGATCCTTCCAGAGTGCAGGACACGGAATAATGGGCTCAAGTTAAAGGAAGCCAGATTTCAGCTGGACATCAGGAAAAACTTCCTGACTGTTAGAGCAGTACGACAATGGAATCAGTTGCCTGGTGAGGTTGTGGGCTCTCCCACACTAGAGGCCTTCAAGAGGCAGCTGGACAACCATCTGTCAGGGATGCTTTAGGGTGGATTCCTGCATTGAGCAGGGGGTTGGACTCGATGGCCTTGTATGATTCTATGAACATAAAACCTGCTGCAGCAGTGGTCAGCCTCTCCTAAAGTATCCAGACACTTTAAACATAAAAAAACCGAGCCAGCACCTGGCTCAACACTGATCTTCCACTTCACACACGTGTAGCCCCTGGGAAGATGGAAGGTACCTGGCTACTCACTTCTTTATCCATCTTCGGATCCACAGGTCCCATGACCCGCCTCCGCCAATCCTATGCCCCACTCAGGCCATTGGTGCCCCCTCCCTCACGTGTGTTCCTTCTCACAGCTGAAACAATTCAACACCCCAATTAGCCCAACGTTGCCTAGGCTGGTAACTCCACAGGTGGTGTTGTAGGAGACAGGGAGTGCTGGGCACAGCCAATTACCCAGCCATGAGATAATGGAGCGTGTTCAGAGGAGGGCAACTAGCGGTCTGTGATGATTGTGCAAGAATTGTTTATGAAAATGATTTTGGAGTATTATGGATGACGGAACCTATATTGATAGAGCCATTTAAGTGTTCCTTGTTTATTATTCAACGACATATTATTGTAATTAATAAAGCTTTCTTTGTTTATAAAATCCTACGCTTCCTGCTCATGGCTGCGTAAAGGGGAGGCAATAAAGGGAACAGTACAACTACGGACAGAAGTTCGCAACATTGTCCAAGAGGTGGCAACAAAAAAGTCCCAAAGAAAAAGAAAACCAAGAAGGCAAGATGGCTGTCTGCTGAGACACTGGAAGTAGCCCAAGAAAGAAGGAAAGCAAAAAGCAACAGTGATAGGGGGAGATATGCGCAATTAAATGCAAAATTCCAGAGGTTAGCCAGAAGAGATAAGGAATTATTTTTAAACAAGCAATGTGCGGAAGAAGAAGACAATAGAATAGGAAGAAGACAATAGAATAGGAAGGACAAGAGACCTCTTCCAGAAAATTAGAAACATCGGAGGTAAATTCCAGGCAAAAATGGGTATGATCAAAAACAAAGATGGCAAGGACCTAACAGAAACAGAAGAGATCAAAGAAAGGTGGCAAGAATATACGGAAGATCTGTATAGGAAGGATAATAATATCGGGGATAGCTCAGACGGTGTGGTCGGTGAGTTAGAGCCAGACATCCTGAAGAGTGAGGTTGAATGGGCCTTAAGAAGCATTGCCAATAACAAGGCAGCAGGAAACGATGGTATCCCAGCTGAACTGTTTAAAATATTGCAAGATGATGCTGTCAAGGTGATGCATGCCATATGCCAACAAATTTGGAAAACACAAGAATGGCCATCAGACTGGAAAAAATCAACTTATATCCCAATACCAAAAAAGGGAAACACTAAAGAATGTTCCAACTATCGGACAGTGGCACTTATTTCACATGCCAGCAAGGTAATGCTCAAGATCCTGCAAGGTAGACTCCAGCAATTCATGGAGCGAGAATTGCCAGATGTACAAGCTGGGTTTAGAAAAGGCAGAGGAACTAGAGACCAAATTGCCAATATCCGCTGGATAATGGAGAAAGCCAGGGAGTTCCAGAAAAACATCCATTTCTGTTTTATTGACTATTCTAAAGCTTTTGACTGTGTGGATCATAACAAACTGTGGCAAGTTCTTGGTGGTATGGGGATACCAAGTCATCTTGTCTGCCTCCTGAGGAATCTGTATAACGAACAAGCAGCAACGGTAAGAACAGACCACGGAACAACGGACTGGTTTAAGATTGGGAAAGGAGTACGGCAGGGTTGTATACTCTCACCTTATCTATTCAACTTGTATGCAGAACACATCATGTGACGTGCTGGGCTTGACGAATGTACAAAGCCCTAAACAACTTGGGACCAGGATACCTTCTCCCTTACCAACCTACCTGGTCACTGAGGTCATCCGAGGACATGCTCCTGGTGGTTCCACATGGACCTTTAGCCCAATTGGAATCCACCAGGAGAAGAGCCTTCCTGTGGTGAAGCCTTCTCTGTGGAACTCCCTGCCCCTGGATGTCAGGCAGGCACCAATACTAGGCTGTGTCCGGTGCCTCTTGAAAACAACCCTATATCAAGAAGTATTCCTCAACTGACTAGCCACTGTTTTTATTGTTCCTTTGTTTTTAAATTGAACAATTTTAATTTGCTTTTCTAATCTTCATTCTTTTTAATGTTTAACCCTATGTGCACTGCTCCGGAATCTATTTAAGATAGGGAGTGGAATATAAATATTGTAAATAAATAATATATTTAGTGTTTATTCTGTATTAAGAAACTACTTGAAATAAATTAAAGACAGAAATGACCAAACTTAAAGTCTCAGGTGCTATTAGACAGCCACCTGTCAGGTATTCTGTCAGGTGAGCAGGGGGTTGGACTCGATGGCCTTAGAGGCCCCTGCCAACACAACTACTCTATGGCCTTCTGAAGAGCTGGTGATTTCAGTCTAAATGATGAAGGATGATTCATTCTATGTCACTGAGAATAGGGTGACCCTATGAAAAGGAGGGCAGGGCTCCTGTTTCTTTAACAGTTGTATTGAAAGAGAATTTCAGCAAGTGTCATTTGTATATATAGAGAACCTGGTGAAATTCCCTCTTTATCACAACAGTTAAAGCTGCAGGTGCCCTGCCTTCTTTTAAATCTGGTCACTCTATGCTCCTGCTGCTCTAACTGTTGTGGTGAAGTGGGGATTTCACCAGGTGCTGCAGGCATACAAATGACACCTGCTGAAATTCCCTTTTCAATACAACTGTTAAAGATACAAGAGCCCTGTCCTCCTTCTCATAGGGTCACCCTAACTGAGAAGGTTGCTAGGTTCCTTCTTATTTCAATGCAAAGAAGGGGGGAAATTATGTTGATTCCATTTTAAAATGTACTGGTTTTATTTAATTACCACTATTTTTCTTTGTACAAAACTGTGTATTGGTCTGCGACCATAATAAACCATCCATTCATTCAGTTTGCAACATATCAAACACCTCTCCCCCCCCCCCCCGCCCCATGTCCGGCAGCCCAGCGCCTCTTCTTAGGGTGACCATATGAAAAGGAGGACAGGGCTCCTGTATCTTTAACAGTTGTATTGAAAAGGGAATTTCTGCAGGTGTCATTTGTATATATGGAGAACCTGGTGAAATTCCCTCTTCATCACAACAGTTAAAGTGCAGGAGCTATACTAGAGTGACCAGATTTAAAAGAGGGCAGGGCACCTGCAGCTTTAACTGTTGTGATGAAGAGGGAATTTCACCAGGTTCTCCATATATACAAATGACACTTGCTGAAATTCCCTTTTCTATGCAACTGTTAAAGATACAGGAGCCCTGTCCTCCTTTTCATATGGTCACCCTATCTTCACCCCAATGCACAAGGGGGCGGCGGGGAGGGGTCGTCTCGCCTGCTCCCACCAAGCGCCTGGAAGAAGCAAATCCTCTTTCCTCTGGGGAAAGAAAGGCGGGACAGGAAGGACCTTCGGAGGGGAAAGAGCGTTTCCTGTGGAGGACACGTCCAGTCAGTCCCCCCACCTTCCTCCCCCAATTCCCCTTCCTCTCCAGGAATCCCGATCGGTCCCTTTAGCCCTTAGATGGCCAAGCGTCCGGCTCCTTTCTCCGCCGCTCTCGAAGAGGACTGCGGAAACATTGGGTTGGAGCAGTGATTTCGTTTGTCTGCTTTTTGATTTTACGTACTTGTTTTGCGGGGTGCAGGGGAACCGTCTGGCTGTTCAGCTCTGGTGAGTTTTGTTCCTGGGTGTAAAAAGCTGTTCTGTGTTTAGAGGCTGTTCTTGCCAGGAGGTGCAGCTTTAGGGTGACCCTATGAAAAAGAGGACAGGGCTCCTGTATCTTTAACAGGTGCATAGAAAAGGGAATTTCAGCAGGTGTTATTTGTATATATGGGGAACCTGGTGAAATTCCCTTTTCATGACACCAGTTAAAGCTGCAGGAGCTATACTAGAGTGACCAGATTTAAAAGAGGGCAGGGCTCCTGCAGCTTTAACAGTTGTGATGAAGAGGGAATTTCACTAGGTTTTCCATATATATAAATGACACCTGCTGAAATTCCCTTTTCGATACAACTGTTAAAGATACGGGAGCCCTGTCCTCCTTTTCATAGGGTCACCCTAGTTTCAGCCCAAGAAATTAAACTTTGGAGGGTTGTGGGCAGAGCAAACAACCGTGCCGTCCTCTACCTGTCTTCTCAGAAGCAAGCGCCATTGTTTTCCATTCTGCTTACTCCCTGGTAAAGGTATATTTATTTATTTATTTATTTATTTATTACTTAAAATATTTATATCCCGCCCTATATCACTAAGACCTCAGGGCGGCGTACAGATAAAAACATACAGTATAAAACAATAAATATACACAGTTAAAAACAAATTAAACCATGATCTAAGTTAAAACAATATATAATTTAAAAGCAATAGTTTATATTGCTTAGTTTATATTGTTTATATTGCAATATATAATTTATATAATATATATAATTATATTGCAATATATAATTTAAAAGCAATAGTAATTTAAAACAATATTAGGGTGACCATATGAAAAGGAGGACAGGGCTCCTGTATCTTTAATAGTTGCATAGAAAAAGGAATTTCAGCAGGTGTCATTTGTATATATGGAGAACCTGGTGAAATTCCCTCTTCATCACAACAGTTAAAGCTGCAGGAGCTATACTACAATGATCAGATTTAAAAGAGGGCAGGGCACCTGCAGCTTTAACTGTTGTGATGAAGAGGGAATTTCACCAGGTTTCCCATATATACGAATGACACCTGCTGAAATTTCCCTTTCAATACAACTGTTAAGGATACAGGAGCCCTGTCCTCCTTTTCATATGGTCACCCTAACAATATACAATTTAAAAGCAATATAGCAGCCTTACCCTTCCTTTGGACTCCACCTCCTTTTATCCCTGCTGAGAAGGGGCTTGCAAAGAAGAGGGAATTGGACCAGCTGTACCTGTTGGACCCTGAGGCTTTTTCTGTTTCTGCTTTAACTGAACTTGTTGTCACCAAAGTTTGGTTTTTCACATGGGTTTATAGTTATTTTATTTATAATTGACTGAAATTTGGTAATGATTTTATCTGTTATGAGCCGCAGGAAGAGACCTAGCTCCAGGGGACTCAGGTTTTGAACCTCTCCCAAAGCAATGCAAAATTGATGTTTTATCCTCTAAATCAGCTAAGCAGGGTGAATTGGCCTTTACAGACCCAGTTGCAAATAGATTCTCAGGTCTTAGCAATGATGATGATCCTACAGACAAGACTAAATATTCTGTGCCCCCCCCCTCCATTCCCCCCTCCTCTGATGCCTCCTACTTAAAACGTATGGCACAACGGCTTTTAGTAGCTGCAATCACACAGGGCAAGGAGATGCACGTTGGGGCAAAAAAACAACCCAACTTCAAGTATAACCTAATGACCAAACAAGAAAGAGATGTTGGGATTGTGGTGGACAGCTCGATAAAAGTGTCCGCCCAGTGTGCGGCCATTGTAAAGAAGGCAAACTCCATGTTAGGCATGATAAGAAAAGGAATTGAGAATAAAACGGCCAGTATCATACTGCCCTTATACAAATCTATGGTGCGACCACACTTAGAATACGGTGTACAGTTCTGGTCACCACACCTAAAAAAGGACATTATAGACCTGGAGGAAGTGCAGAAAAGGACAACTAAAATGATTAAGGGGCTGGAGCATCTCCCGTATGAGGGAAGGTTACATCAACTGGAATTGTTTAGCTTGGAAAAAAAGGAGGCTAAGGGGAGACATGAAAGAGGTGTACAAAATAATGCATCATGTGGAGAATGTAGACAGGGAGACATTTTTCTCCCTCTCTCAAAATACTAGAACCCAAACGGGTCATCCCATGAAGCTGATAGGTGGGAGAACCAAGACAAATAAAAGGAAGGACTTCTTCACACAGTGCATAGTTAAATTATGGAACTCGCTACCACAAGATGTAGTGATGGCCATCAATTTGGATGGCTTTAAAAGGGGGTTGGATAAATTCCTAGAGGCAAAGGCTGTCAATGGCTACTAGCTGTCATGGTTGTGTGCTATCTGCAGTATTCGAGGCAGTAAGCCTGTGTGCACCAGTTGCTGGGGAACATGGGTGGGAGGGTGCTGTTGCACCATGTCCTGCCTTGTTGGTCCCTGACTGATGGCTGGTTCGCCACTGTGTGAACCCTTGCTGTTTTTACACCAATTCTAAGCTCATACCGTGGGAGGAAGGGCGAGATGAAGCTTAATTAGTTTCTCTGTCCCGAAATATCTTTAGTTGTCCTCCAAAAAGGATTGACTCAAATTCCCAGGCGAATGTATAACGAAGCCTCAAGGGTGGTGAGCTTTTTAACAGCCTTAATATGTCAATTTCAAGGTAGTTTAGTGTAAGAGAGGCTAAAGCAGAACATGGCAGCAGCAGAAGACATCACAAGGAGGGTGTGTGGCAGGGGGCTTGCTGGGAGAATGGGTCAGGCCACAAAGGAAGGCTGAGAGACGGAGCTTCCTTCTGGGGGAGGAAAGGATAGAGATTGATCAGGAGCAGGTTAGGGTAGATGCTGCCACTTTATTTTTATTTTATTTATTGCATTTTTATACCACCCAGTAGCCGAAGCTCGCTTCTGCCTCTCAAGCAAGTGATAGACTTTTCGTCTGTGGCTGCCTGATGAAGGAACCTTCCCAAGTCTCTGGGTCCTCTTTGAGTCTTGGCATTTGCCAGCCTTTCTTTCTAGGACAAGACCTGGTTACTAGGTGGAGTCTTACACATTTTGTCTTCTCCTGATAATATTATAATTCTTTAATTGCACCATTTTGCAGATCTTTGGTAGCACTGCCTCTTATGAGCATCACTGCCTGGAAAGAGTGGTGTCAGAGTGAGGAGTTGCTTTGGCCCTCTGGGAGAATTCCTTTGAGCACGGATCAAAGATGTTGGAACAAAACTCAGCTGGCCCTGAAACAGGAAGAGGCCCTGATACCCTCAAGGCTGAGAGCAGTGGGGAATTCTGGGAAACAACAGGGCAGAAGGAGCTGGGTGAAGACATGGTCAGCTCAGAGGTGCAGCGCCAACTGTTCAGGCATCTCCGCTATCAGGCAGCTGAAGGCCCCCGAGAGGTTCGCAACCAACTCCACAATCTTTCCCGTTGGTGGCTGAAGCCGGAGCGACACACGAAAAACCAAATCCTGGACCTGGTGATCCTGGAGCAGTTCCTGACCATTCTGCCAGCGGAGATGGCGAGCTGGGTGAGGGAATGCAGAGCAGAGACCAGTTCCCAGGCGGTGGCCCTGGCAGAAGGCTTCCTCCTGAGCCAGGCAGAGGACCAGAGGCAGCAAGAGCAGCAGCAGGTGAGAGCATTATTTTGTTTATTTATTTATTTATTTATAGTATTTTTATCCCACACCTCAGCCAAAAGGTTCTTGGAGCGGCTTACAATGTATCAATAAAGAAGACCGTCCCTACCCTCAGGCTTACATTCTAAAAAAAAAGACATGACACACAAGGAAAAGGGGATGGGGAGGGAAGAGGGAGAAAATAAAAACAAATTAAGGAGACTGTTCAGGCTGGTGGGAAGGCCCTGCTCCCCCCTCTCATCTCCCAATGGAAGGGCAGACCAACAGCTCCTTCTTCTTCCTCACAGGTTCATGATGACAGTTAGTCCTGTTTGGGGGGGGGGGGGGCAACTGAAGCAGGCTCTGATGGTCTCTGCCTGCTCCCGTCTGCCTCGCTTCTTCTTCCCCTAGGGCTCAGGAAGGGGATTGAGGGTATTGTAAAACCCTCTACTATTTGGCCAACCCATTCCAGAAATCACCCAAGGAGAGATCTCCCATACTCAGCCCCTAACATTTTTACCACTCTCGTTCATGTTCTTATCCTTCTCCTCATTCCATGTCTTGGATCCTCATTGCTTTTTTCAGGCACAGAGTCTGTTTGCAGAAGCGGTCCCTGATTTCCCTGCAGCAGCGAAGGCTCCATCAGAGACCAGTCAGAGCCCCCCACGAAGGGGGATCAGGCCGGAGGGTGACCAAGCTTCCACTTCGCAGGGTAAGGTTTAATTGCCCAGGAGGTGAGCCAATTTGGAGTCCATCTGTCGGGAGAAAAGCAGTTTAAACCACCTGAACCATAAAATGATTACAAATATCCAACATGAAATAAAAGATAAGGCTATCTTGTAACACCCAGGTGTGCTTTGACTTCCATCACTGGCAACCCCATGCATTTTACGAGGAATTCAGTCTTATTGTGTTAAAAGGAGCTTCCTCCCTAGGATGTGTGTTCAAGATGGTAATAGTAGTTTCTAAGCATCTTCTGCTATCTTCCTACCAACTTTTTCCCCCTGCAGGGGCTATAATGATGCCAGCAATGGATACTCAGCCATCTCTTCTTGTTTGTGATGGAGTGGAACCAGATCAGGTAGGTGGAAGGATCACTGGAGAGACAGGCAGGGAGCAGCCTGGGTGCCTCCAAGGGCCAGAATAGATTATTTTATTTATTATTTATTTATTTATTACATTTCTATACCGCCCAATAGCCGGAGCTCTCTGGGCGGTTCACAAATCTCTCTCTTTTTTTAGATCTCTCTCTTTTTTCCTTCTGGCAAAGCTAAGATAATAAAGTGAGACCTGCTGGATGGGACCAAAGGCCCATCTAGTCAAGCATCCTGTTTCTCACCTTGGTTGACCAGATGCCTCTTGGGAAGTCCACCAGCAGGACAGAAGGGCCTTTTCTTGCTGTTATTCCCCCATTAACTGGTTTTCACAGCCAGCCAGTTCCAATCCTGCAGTGTCCTGCCCAGCCGCAGAGCGGAAAAGCAGCAGTTTCTGCAGCTGAAACTCTCCCCACGGCCTGAGTTCGATCCCAGCGGAGGCTGGTTTCAGGCAGCCGGCTCAGGTCATCTCAGCCTTCCATCCTCCCGAGGTCGGTAAAATGAGTACCCAGTTAGCTGGGGGAAAGGTAATCACAGCCGGGGAAGGCAACGGCAAACCACCCCGCTATAAGGCCTGCCAAGAAAACGTCAGCGAAAGCTGGCGTCCCTCCAAGGGTCAGTAATGACTCAGTGCTTGCACAAGAGGTTCCTTTCCTTTCCTTCTGAGTAGGAAACATTTTCTTTTTTCACCCAGGCTCTGGTGACCTTTGAGGAGGTTGCTGTGTGCTTCACGGAGGAGGAGTGGGCCCTGCTGGATCCTGAGCAGAGAGCCCTGCACAAGCAAATCACAGAGGACTTCCGTGGGATCATGGCCACTCTTGGTAAGTCTCCTTGTTTTCTTATTTAATTATACTGTTGGGTTTCAAATACAATAATAGCGAGGAAGGTAATAATACCATTTTTGGCACATGTCAAATATTATTAATTTAGGTTTTTGAGGCTGACTTTTAGGACACATCCCTCAGAAGGCAGCGTTCAAAGAGCAAAACACTGATTAGAGAAAGGCAGACAGGACGTTTTCAAGACAGAGTTTACATCCTTCCCTGCAGGGGCCATGTGAAGCTTGATTGCGTATTTCAGCACCTCCAGATCCCTTCTTCCAGTGTACCAGGATTTCTCATAAGAACTGCCCTGTTGCATCAGGCCAAGGGTCCATCTAGTCCAGCACTCTGTCCACACAGTGGCCAACCAGCCATCGGCCAAGGACCAACAATGCAGGTCATGGTGCAACAGCACCCTCCCACCCATGTTCCCCAGCAACTGGTGCACACAGGCTTACTGCCTCAAATACTGGAGGTAACACACAACCATCAGGACTAGTAGCCATTGATAGCCTTCTCCTCCAGGAATTTATCCACCCCCCATTTAAAGCGATCCAAATTAGTGGCCATCACCACACCTTGTGGTAGCGAATTTCAGATTTTAACTATGTGCTGTGTGAGGAAGTCCTCACCAGAGCCATCTCAAATATCAAAGTGGGTGATTTGGGAGGGGTGCTCATTAACAGAGGTGCTGAATCTGCAACTATTCAAGACGGCGTCTTTCCTGGAAGGATCAGGGAGATCACTGCAGGGCTGGCGTATGCCTGTGTGATTCATTTTGAATTTGCCTGTCCCAAGACTTTCTGAAGATGTGCAGTTTTGATTAGCTTGTTAATGCCAGATCTAACCTTGTGCAGGTGATCTTTGGGACTATTAGGTAAGGTGTTTGCCATTACTTTTCCCACCATGGCACAGGGTACGATTTGTTAAAGAAACCGTGTCCACGGTTGCCAAATTTCTTTGGAGTCTGCGATACCTGCATTACTGATGAGCAGCCCGATAACAAGCCTGTGAAGTTGGCTAGGCTGAGAGAGAGTAACTGGCCCAGAAAGACACCATACATCTCAGCTGAAACCTAAAGCTAGGTCTCCATGGG
Source organism: Elgaria multicarinata webbii (assembly GCF_023053635.1). Classification (NCBI taxonomy): domain Eukaryota; kingdom Metazoa; phylum Chordata; class Lepidosauria; order Squamata; family Anguidae; genus Elgaria; species Elgaria multicarinata. Next base: position 157,105,140 of record NC_086173.1, read on the forward strand.
CCCAATCAAATGCATTGTACCACATTACCAGTCAGTTAATGGCAGTCAACAGAGGCAGTTAAACACATAGTAAGAAATCAATCCTGTCTGTTTTTCCCCCCAGTTTGGTCTTCAGTTATTTGAGGTTCTTTTTTTAACTCGGGCTTTTACCAATTGTTTGTCTTCATTTCAGAAGGTGACTATTCGGAAGAGGAGAATGAGAGTGAACAATGTGAGATGTTACCAATAAGAGAAAGATGTAAAAACAACAGTGAGCAGAGAAGGGAAAATGGAGCAAATCAGAACACAATGAATAATTCCTTTCCTTGTCAAGGCAATGGCTACCGTGATATCACAACCCAAGAACAAATACATCCAAATTGTTGTTTTGAACATGGAAAGAGCTTCAGTCATAAGGAAACTCTCAATTCTCATAAAAAAACTCATACAGGGGAGAAACCATATAACTGTTTGGAGTGTGGAAAGAGCTTCAATCAAAAGCTACATCTCACTAATCATCAAAGTACTCATACACAGGAGAAACCATATAAATGCTTGGAGTGTGGAAAGAGCTTCTCTCAGAAGATAAATCTCACTCGACATCAAAGAACTCACACAGGGGAGAAACCACATCATTGTTTGGAGTGTGGAAAGAGCTTTCGACAGAAGATAGCTCTTACTTTTCATCAAAGAACTCACACAGGGGAGAAACCATATCATTGTTTGGAGTGTGGAAAGAGCTGCAGTCAAAAGATACATCTCACTGAGCATCAAAGAACTCACACACAGAAGAAACCATATAAATGCTTGGAGTGTGGAAAGAGCTTCAGTAAGAAGGGAACTCTCACTCAGCATCAAAGAATCCACACAGGGCAGAGACCATATCATTGTTTGGAGTGTGGAAAGAACTTCTCTGAGAAGATAAATCTCACTTCTCATCAAAGAATTCACTCAGGGGAGAAACCATATAAATGTTTGGAATGTGGAAAGAGCTTCCGACATAAGCTGACTCTCACTCGACATAAAAGAACTCACACAGGAGAGAAATGTAAATGTCAGGAGTGTGGAAAGAGCTTCAGTCGCAAGGATAATCTCACTCGTCATCAAAGAGCTCATAAAGCAACGAAACCACATAGAATCATAGAATAGTAGAGTTGGAAGGGGCCTGTAAGGCCATCAAGTCCAACCCCCTGCTCATTGCAGGAATCCCCCTTAAAGCATCCCTGACAGATGGTTGTCCAGCTGCCTCTTGAAGGACTCTAGGGTGGGAGAGCCCACAACCTCCCTAGGTAAGTGGTTAGGGTACACAATATACACAAAGATACATCTATAAACAAATATAAGCTATCAGCCAAGATTAAAACAGAGCCAGGATCAGTGAAGCTCATCACATACTATTAAATGCCTGGGAGAAGAGAAAAATCTTAACCTGGCGCCAAAAAGATAGCAATGTTGGTACCAGGTGGGCCTCGTCGGGGAGATCATTCCACAATTGGGAGGCCATCACTGAGAAGGCCCTCTCCCTTGTTCCGCTCTACTGAGCCTACCTCGGTGTAGGCACACAGAGGACCTTAGTTGTTGAGAATAGCGTACAGGTAGGTTCAAGCCGGGAGAGGCGCTCCATTAGGTATTGCGGTCCTGAGCTAAGGCTTTATTGATTAGAACCAGCACCTTGAATTGGGCTCAGAAACATACATTTCCAAAATGTACATAATGGTGGCAAACCCTTATGAAGAACGGAGATGTATTTATATTTTTAAATATTTCCGTATTGTCCTTTGTTCTTCATCCTATTTAGTTCTCAGGTGTTGGATTACTTTAGTTTATTTTATTGGATATTGTATGTATTGATATTTCTACTATGTATTGATCTGCCAACGTTGTAGTTATTTGTAATAGTTTCTATTGTATTGCTGCTTGGTATGTTGTAAATTGAATGAATGAATGGTTTATTATGGTCACAGACCAATACACAGTTTTGTACAAAGAAAAATAGTGGTAATTAAATAAAACCAGTAAACTTTAAAATGGAATCAATATAATTTCCTCCTTCTTTGCATTGAAATAAGAAGGAACCTAGCAACCTTCTCAGTGACATAGGATTCAGACCAAAATCACCAGCTCTTCAGAAGGTTATAGAGGACTGGAGTTGGTAGGGGCCTATAAGGCCATTGAGTCCAACCCCCTGCTCATCTTAAAGGATACCTGACAGATGGCTGTCCAGTAGCACCGTGAATACCTCTGGTGTGGGAGAGCTTATGACCTCCCTAGGGAATTGGTTCCATTGTCATACTGCTCTGTCAGGAAATATTTCCTGATGACTTGAGCCCATTATTCCATGTCCTGCACTCTGGCATGATCGGGAAGAGATCCTGGCCCTTCTCTGTGGGACAACCTTTCAAGTACTTTCAGTCTTTCCTCACAGGGTTTTGTTTCCAGACCCTTGATCATCCACATTGCCCTCCTCCGAACTACCCCAGAACTGGATGCAGTACTCAAAGTGAGGCCTAACCAGTGCTGAAAAGGGGAACTAGTACCTCGCATGATTTGTCGCCCTGGGAGAATTCTTAATAAGGGGGGAAACAGCTTCTCTCTGCAGTCTTTATACATATTACAGTATAGGAGTACATGATCGAGAGATTCTATAGTACCTATGCCATTAGGGTTGCCATACATCCTGGAAAACCGGGAATGTCCCATTTCCAGGAGATTCTGAAATGGATTCCTGGTCCAGCTTGCCGGAGAAATTCTGACCTCCAAAATGGTGCCTTGAGCCTGGTCAGTGGAGCAACAGCAACAGAGAGAAAGACGCATCGATCCGGCGCCTTTTCCAGAGCATCACTGCTCCTCCACAGGCTCATCTCTCATCGAGACTCACCTTATTGTGCCTGTGGCTGCATAGAAAAGGAACAGCGAGGCAAGGCGCACGTGCTCTCCTCAGGCTACCTGAGTCCTGTGCAATGCAAAGGAGTTTGGTGAGCTTGGCTGGTTGTGGTCAGACCTTTAGGGTTAGCGCAGGGCAGAGCTGCTGGGTTATTTATGGAGGAAGAAAGAGTTTTTTGGAGGAGAGGAGGGGGGAGCGAGTGGGGGATGAGGGGGTGAAGGAGAGGAAAGGAGAGAGGGGAGAAAGGAAAGGAAAGTCACTTCCCAAAAAATCACCCTTCAACAATCCACCTCCTTAGATTTGGGTTGCAAGCCTCAAATCTGTTACCTGGAAGTAAGTTGCAGTGAATTTAAGATGTCTGGTTTTATAGTTGTTGATGTTTTAATCAAACAATTGGGCTTTCCCTAGACCTTTACACAGGGTGACCATATGAAAAGGAGGACAGGGCTCCTGTATCTTTAACATTATTGTTGTTGTTGTTGTTGTTGTTGTTGTTGTTGTTGTTATTTCACTAGGTTCCCCATATGTACAAATGACACCTGCTGAAATTCCCTTTTCAATACAACTGTTAAAGATACAGGAGCCCGGTCCTCCTTTTCATAGGGTCACCCTACTACAGATAACCTCCCAACCTGAAGCAGATGCTAACCAGCAATAGGACACAGACAGAGGGACCAGACCCTGCAATAGACCCAAGTGCCAACTCTGCCCCCGCATCTATTCAGGCAACGCTGTCACAGGACCCAACAACATCAGTCACAACATCAAGGGCTCTTTCACCTGCATCCTTATATAATTTGTGTTACAAGCCATCCCTGACTTTGTCTGTTGTTAAGTTCTTAATAAACATGTACACATAACACGTGTCTTATTCTTTTCACCACTTTTTTCATCTGCACATTATCAGATTTCCAACTGCACATTTTGTGTCCAACTGCACACTAAAAATAACCTGTGGAAATGCACCAGAGGACCCATGTAATGAGAGCAGGGATTTCACTCAATGCCCAGAAGGCGATTCAAGAGGTTGGTCTGATTAATCGACTCAACAATGGACACCTCCCACCCCACCCAAAAGGGATGAAAGAAAGAAGCTTGTCAGTTTCAGGATGGTGTAAAAGCAGGACAGATATAATACTGGTGGGATATAATACTAGCGCCAAAATTTATTTATTTATTTATTTATTTATTACATTTTCTATACCGCCCAATAGCCGAAGCTCTCTGGGCGGTTCACATGAAAACCACGTTCCAATACCCATTCTGGGCCATAATCCATATTCTGCAAAAAAGGCCAAAACAGCAACGTCCAAGGGAGCCAAATCAACCAAATCCACCAGTCACACATTACTAGGTGGGATAGATATAATAACTTCAAAAACGTCCATGAAAACCATGTTCCGATACCCGTTCTGGGCCATAGTCTAATTAACACTGAAAACAATGTCATCTTAATCTTCCCCTGTGGGTACAAGTCAGATAGTAGGAAGTGAAAATGTATGGAAGGTTTTAAACTTGAACATTTTGTATTTGTGCTTTTAACCTGTTGGTTGTTTTATTATGGTTTTAATTTTTGTGAACCGCCCAGAGAGCTTCGGCTATTGGGCGGTATAAAAATGTAATAAATAAATAAATAAATAAACAAACATTGCAGGCTATTCTCATTTGATTCAATATAATATGTCAGTTTCTTGAGGAGGATGCAAAGGAAACAGGTGTTCTGACATTCTAAATTGCATATTGCCCAGAATAACCTTATTTTAAATCATAGATAATTGTCAGTCAGTTCCAATGTATGAACTTGGTTGATCTCACCATTTGGAAATTGGTGATCCAGGGCTTCTGAGTAGAAGGAGTAGCAAACAAGCAGCAAGCTTAGAATCATTGGCCCCGTTCAGACAACACGCTAAACCATGCTGCTTAACCACAAAATGGTTAACGGATAATGCATTGACCTTAATGCATTCCATTAACCATTTTGTGGTTAAGCAGCATGGTTTAGCGTGTTGTCTGAACCAGGCCATAGAATAGTAGAGTTGGCCTATAAGGCCATCGAATCCAACCCTGATTTTTCAAGTCCAACCCTGCTGCTGATTTTATCCGGGTTGTGCTTTTATATTGTATTTTATATCATGTTTTTATACAGTTTGTTTTATACTTTGAATGTTTTTAACTTTTGTGAAACGCCCAGGGAGCTTCAGCTATTGGGCGGTATAAAAATGCAATAAATAAATAAATAACCCCCCTGCTCAATGCAGGAATCCACCTTAAAGTATACCTGACAGCATGCCTTTGTTTTATTGCAGTTATTGCTAGACTGGTTTTTCTCCCCAAAAGAGTCTGGAGTTGATTTGGTTCACTTAGAAGTTGCCGTTCCAGCCAGTACAGATTATGGCCCAGAATGACTATTGGAATGTGGTTTTCATGGAGGAGGTTTTAGAGACTATTATATCTGTTCCACTGAGTAATGTGTGAATGGTGAATTTGGTTGATTTGGAAGCTGCTGTTCCAGCCTGTTTTGTGGAATAAGGACTATGGCCCAGAGCGGCTACTGAAACGGGGTTTCCGTGGAGGTTTTTGGAGGTTTCTTCGTCAATCACATCTAATAATGTGTGACTGATGAGTTTGGTTGAGTTGGCTCACTTGGAAATTACTGTTCCGGCCCTTTTTGCAGAATATGGACTGTGGTCTCGAACGGGTATCAGAACATGGTTTCTGTGGACATTTTGTGAATTATTGCATCCCTGCCATAGAGTGAGGTGTGAGTTTGGTTGATTTCACTTGTTCAGAAGTGGCGGTTCTTGGCCATTCTGTTCCATTCTGGATGTGCTTATTTATTTATTATTGCATTTCTATCCCGTCTTTTTTCCTCCAAGGAACCCAAGGCAATGTACATAATCCTCCTCCTTCTCTCCATTTTATCCTCATAACAACAAGCCTGTGAGATGGGTTGGGCTGAGAGTCTGTGACTGGCCCAAAGTAAATAATAAATAACTTTATTGTTATTAGGATGCTTTTAGGATTATTTTTAGGAAGTTTTAACAATGTATATTGTTTTTAATCAGTATTGTATGTATTTTATACTTACTGTTGTTCCCTGCCTTGATCAGGATGGAGAGGTGGGTAAGAATTATTATTATTATTATTATTATTATTATTATTATTATTATTATTAAAGTAGGGTGGCCATATGAACATATGAAAAGGAGGACAGGGCTCCTGTACCTTTAACAGTTGTATTGAAAAGTAAATTTCAGCAGGTGTCATTTGTATATATGGGGAACCTGGTGAAATTTCCTCATCACACCAGTTAAAGCTGCAGGTGCCCTGCCATCTTTTAAATTTGGTCACTCTAGTATAGCTCCTGCAGCTTTCACTGTTGTAATGAACAGGGAATTTCACCAGGTTCTCCATATATACAAATGACACCTGCTGAAATTCCCTTTTCATTACAATAGTTAAAGACACAGGAGGCCTGTCCTCCTTTTCATATGGTCACCCTAATTAAAGTCACCCAGTGTGTTTCCTTGGCCGAGTGGGGACTACTTCTGATGTCACTAGAAAGAGAGATTTCACATTGTTCTCTCTGTTTCAAAAAGAGTCAAACACAGCCTTGAGATTGCATGCTTGCATCCGTGAGAAGAATATGATGTACCAAGTAAAAAGCAACAGATACATACACACACATAGTTCTAGTTTAAGGTCGCTCGCATTGCTTGCTATGCATTCCTTAATAATGAGAACACTAGAGACAAAGAGAAGGGTTTTATCCAATGAGACAACGAATGTAACAGGTGATTTATGATTGTATGCACTTTCTCTGGTAACCTAACATGCTACTAAAAAGGGGGTGCTATAAATGTAATGACGTTGATCAATGACAAATTGAATGCACTTTTTTCTGATCAAAAGACTACAAATGTTTCCAGTATATTTTGATCGGGGTGCTCTGGTTTGATTTGATGCTAGAGTGCCCAATACTGCAGTATTGTTCTAATAAAACTTGGCTAAGTTGGATTCTCGACCCCATGTGAGTTTTGATTGGGATATACGCGCCGGGGCCAGGACCTGCAAACCCTAATTGAGGGACAACACTTCCAGTCCAACACCTTAGCCACTACGCCACACTGGCTCTCGTGTGTTCTGGGAGTTATAGGGTTAATAGTTATATAATATTTCAAGGGTTTTAGTCCTAAAATATTGTTCTCAAGTGTTTCTAACACATGCCAATAATTGGCATGTTTTTTTGTTTAAATGTAAAAGCGTTGCTCCGGCCTGTTCCATTCTATTCCGGCTTTTACAAGGTCCCAACGAGAAGAGAAAAAGACATCACAGCCAGCAGCAAACAAGGGGAAGCCAAATGTGGCGCAGAATGTTTCCCCTGTCCTGCTTGGAGAGATGCAGAGCAAGGATCTGGCTTTAACCATCTAAGGGTTAAAGAAGTGAACTAGTTTCCTAGAGAGGAAGAGGATTTCGGGAGGGGCCGTGTCCTCCACAGGAAATGCTCTTTCTTCCTCCCCCAACGCCAAAGGCTCTTCCTGTTCCGCCTTTTTCCTTCAGAGGAAAGAGGTCTTTTAGCTTCTTCCAGGTGCTGCATCAGTGCTTCCTGGGTGGGATCAGGTGAGACCCCCCCCTCCCGCCTTGTGCTTTGGGGGGCCCCTGGGCTACAAGGGAGGGAGAGGGAGAGACGGACATGGGGGACAAAAGAGAGAGGAGGGATGGGAAGACCCCAGAGGTTGGGGAAATGCCCAAATTCAACCTCTCCCACACTAGAGGCATTCAGGAGGCAGCTGGACAAACATCTGTCAGGGATGCTTTAGGGTGGATTCCTGTTGGACTCGATGGCCTTATGGGCCCCTTCCAACTCTGCTAGTCTATGATTCTATGAACCCCCAAAGTGTCAGAGGCAAATCTGAATTCACATCATGGCGGTGACGTGGACTCCCTCCCCTGCTCCATATCACCCCAGATGGAGATAACCGGTGAGGCTGGTCCATTTGGGATTCCTCCCACAATGTCACGGACCATCTTCCTTTCCTCCTTTTAGCAGACCAGGTGGACCCTTTGATTTAGGAAATGGGAAGGAGACGTTTCGAGGTGAATGGCAGTGCTCATGCGATGTATCAACCGATGCACTGATTAAACTGCTCTGTATTGACTAAAATCCTTCCCTCAATCGGATACTGCCCCTCCTCCGCAAATGGGGGGTCCCCTGATTCAGTTCTGCCTGGGGTTGAGACACTCCCCTCGTTCTCTGCTCTGTTGGATCGGCTGGGCTGACAAAAGCAAGCAACGGTACGCAGAGGCCTTGTTCAGACAACACGCTAAACCATGCTGCTTAACCACAAAAATGGTTAATGAAATACACTAAAGTTAATGTCTCCCTTCAATCTTCTCTTCTCCAGGCTAAACAATCCCAGTTCTTTCAGTCTCTCATCATAGGGCTTTGTTTCCAGACCCCCTAATCATCCTCCCTGCCCTCCTCTAAACCCCTTCCAGCTTGTCTGCATTCTTCTAGAGGTGTAGTGCCCAGAACTGGATGCAGTGCCCAAGATGAGGCCTAAACAGTGCCAAACAGATGTTAATCGATACCATGAGTGATTTGCTTTTTTTGCAGCCACACCACACTGTTAGAATCATAGAATAGCAGAGTTGGAAGGGGCCTACAAGGCCATCGAGTCCAACCCCCTGCTCAATGCAGGAATCCACCCTGTTGCTCTATAATAACTTCAAGATCCTTCTTGCTTGTACTTTGTGGTTAAGCAGCATGGTTTAGCGTGTTGTCTGAACCAGGCCAACGAGAGAGATGAGGGACGAGGTGCCCCACCACCAAGGCCGGCCCTCCCAGGAGACATGTGATTCTGGGAGTCCTGAAAGGGGAATGCGTTCTTTGCTTTTAAAATATTATTGGCAATTTACTGCTTTGGGGAGAGGTGCTTGTGGCTGTTTTTGCTAAAGGCAGCAAATGATCCTGGGCCAATATTGTGATTCTGGTCTTAAGGGAGAGGCGGCTGGAGAGGAGTTGTTTTGAGAGGGAGGAGAAGGCTGATCATAATATATAAATGAGGAAGAGGGGGGGGGATAAAACAGAATAAAAGGCTGTTAAAAATCCTCAACTGGAAGAAAAGGAAACTTCAACAGAACAGAACCGGTGAATCTGTTTCTGTGGGGCACAAAATTTGTAGTCTCGTTAGATGGAGGATGCTTCCTATGAGACCTTTTCCTGTGGTTCTTTGAGGCACCTCCCAGGTATGTTAGTTAGGATTGGAGCCTCCCATCTACTGAGGCAGTAGACCTCAGAAAATCGGGGAGAAATTTTAGAAGAGCATAAGAGCCCTGCTGGATCAGGCCAAGGGTCCATCTAGCATAGCATTCTGTTCACACAGTGGCCAACCAGCTGTTGTCCGGGAACCCGCAAGCACAACACAGATGCAACAATACCCTCCCACCCATGTTCCCTAGCAACATAGGCATACTGCTTCTTAGTAGTAATGGGTCTTTTTAATTATTTAATGTAAAACACAATCTGTCTAAAGAAAAAAGTATAGATTCATCAGAATTTCTAGCTTCTGTGTATATATGAATTCGGTTGATTAAAACATTAACCTCCCTCTGAAGGAGCAGGTGCGTAGCTTGGGAGTACTCCTAGATCCATCCTTGTCACTGCAGGCCCAGGGGGACTCCGTGGCCTGGAGTACTTGGAGCCAGCTTCAGCTGATCCACCAGCTACAGCCTTTCCTGGACAGAGACAACCTAGCCACAGTAGTGCATGCACTGGTAACTTCCCGATTAGACTACTGCAATGCATTCTACGTGGGACTGCCCTTGAAGACAACTCATAAGTTGCAGCTAGTGCAAAACTCAGCAGCTAGACTGCTCACTGGAACATCCTATAATAATAAACTTTATTGCATATTAGCCGCATGGGCCATTCGCAAACAGACGAGACAATAACATACCCGCCGCGAGCTTGCCACTAGCCAGCAGAAGTGCTACAAAAAAGAGTTACTAGGTTATAATTACAATGTTAACCAACATATAATATTGGTTATTAGAATTTAATCGTTTGAGTCAATCAATAGTTTCCGGACCTCCATCGCCCGCTGTACAAACTTGGCAGTCCTAAATGATGTGTAATAGTCTGTACCAACCAAAAGTGTTTGAACTACACCTTTAGATGACATGAAATTAAACCTGAGAATTAAAGGCTCAAGGTAATGTTTCCTCAGCTCCGCATACCTTGGGCACTCAACTAGGAGATGAATTATATCCTCAGCTTTAGGGCAGCCTGCTGGGCAATCTACATCGGCGCTAGGGTGATTTTTATAGCGCGCCTTCACCTCCATCAGCTGGAGTGAATTTAACCTGCACCGAGTAAATAGCCATCTCAGCTCTTGTGGCATTCCAGAAGTTAAATACAGGGGAGCCTTTCCCGGAGCAGTAATGATACTTTTATAGAGCCCATTTGAGCGGCTCACTTCGACCGCTGCCATAGATGTCTGAATATCACAGTCATACAGCTTTCTAGAAATCTCATCCTTGGCCCCATCAAACCCCCTCGTAAGGAGGAATGCTTGCGAGACCATATAACACTGGTCTTAAAAGAACTGCATTGGCTGCCTATACACTTCTGGTCAGAATTCAAAGTGCTAGTAATGACATATATTTGTCATATATGTCATATATATAAATGACAGACATTTGTCTGTCTCTTCTGCCAAGACTCTTGTTCATGCTTTGGTTATTTCTTGGTTGGACTACTGCGACCTTCTTCTCACTGGCCTTCCTTCTTCTCACATCAGTCCATTGGTTTCTGTTCACCACTATGCTGCTAAGACCATCTTCTTGGCTCGATCCAGAAGGAGAGGCAGGTAACAAATTATTATGATTATTAATTTTCTCCAAGCTACACATGCCCTGTTCTTTCAGTCTCTCCTCATAGTGCTTTTATTTCCAGACCCCCTGATCATCCTCATTTAAACCAATGTAAAGATAGTTTAACGAAAGATGGCAGCAGAAGAACGTGTTGCAGGCAGGATGAGTCAAAGAGGTAATTTGATGAGGAGTAGATAAAGCCTGAGCAATAGGCTAAGAAAGGGGATGTACTTTTAGTGGGATGAATGGTTAGAGATGGACTCTAGTTTCTCTTTGAGTCTTGGTATTTGTCTGCAATACCTTCCAGGACAAGACCTGCTTACGAGTTCAAGTCCTGCACATTTCTTCTTGCACTGCTTATATGATCATCACTCTACAGAGCCTTTGCAGCACTGTTTCATACGGCAGTTTTTGCTCAGGTACAGAAGAGGGAAGGGTTTCTTTCACCCCTTTGGAGGTGTCCTTGGAACACGGATTAAAGATGGCAGAGCAGGGCTCCGCTGGCCCTGAACCAAAAAGAGACCCTGTTGCTGTTAAGACTGAGAGCAGTGGGGAATTCTGGGAAATAAAAGTGCAGAAGGTCCAGGGTGAGGACATGGTCAGCTCAGACGTGCAGCTCCAGCGTTTCAGGCAGCTCCGCTACCAGGAGGCTGAGGGACCCCGAGAGGTTTGCAACCAACTCCACAGTCTTTGTTGTCAGTGGCTCAAACCAGAGCGACACACGAAAAACCAAATCCTGGACCTGGTGATCCTGGAGCAGTTCCTGACCATCCTGCCAGTGGAGATGGTGAGCTGGGTGAGGGAATGCGGAGCGGAGACCAGTTCCCAGGCGGTGGCCCTGGCAGAAGGCTTCCTCCTGAGCCAGGCAGAGGACCAGAGGCAGCAAGAGCAGCAGCAGGTGAGAGCATTGCATCCAAAGGGGCAGGAACGGGAGCAAGGATATCTTAAAATTGTCCACTGGTTGCCCAACCCATCCTGGAAATCGTCCCAGGAGAGATGTCCCATACCTCACCCCCAACGTTTTTGCCTCTCTCACTCCTTTACTAACCTGACTCATCATTCCATATCTTGGATCTCCATTGCTGCTTCAGGTACGGAGTCTGTTTGCAGAAGTGGGACCTGATTTCCCTGCAGCTGAGAAGACTCCATCAGACACCAGACAGAGCCCCCCACCAAGTGAGATCTGGCAGGATCATGATGGATGTGCCGCCTTGCAGGGTAAGGATTAATTTGGGGTGGGTGGGTGCATTTCAACCTGGACTCGTTCTCTGGAGAGTGTAAGAGATCCTTGGTCTCCTTTGATGTTCCCTCAGGAGGAAATTGCTTGCCTCCAGCCCTTTCTTCAATTCAAAACTACCTTTCATTTCCAACATGCAGAGACTTTATACATGGAATAGTGTTTCTATTCAAATGGATCTCTGCCGTCTCAAGTAATAAGATAGCACCTTGGTTTGCAGAGACTAAGCTTAAAATGTGAACACTACCTGACTCTAATTTCTAACCCTTGTCTGAGATCAGTCCTTGCACGATTCAAGATGCAACAAATGAAAACAGCGGTGCTAGAAGGGCGTTTTAATAAAATTCCTTATGCCTCGTCACTCTGCCCTTGCCGTAGTGGCAAAGTGGAGGATCTGCCTCACTATTTGTTCTACTGCCGTATCTTTTCTCAAATTCGTTCTAAATATTTAGATCGGTTTTTTGAGAATAAGCCCAGCGGGTCCGATTCAGAAAGAATATACTTTTTGTTTACATGCAATAACAAGGCTGTCGTATTGGCACTGGCCAACTTCGCTCTTACAGCCCAAATGTACAGAGCAAAATGTCTGACCTTGCATGTGTGATTTGTTTTAGCATTGCTTTTATTATGCTTGTTGTAACCATTGGTTGAAACGAGAAAGCTTTATTACTACTTACACGGAAATCAATAGTTTGATTTGTGGCCAGGAGCCCAAATGAGGAAGTGTGAATTTTTACCCAACCAAACTATAAAACTGCAAATTAAAAATAAGACATCTCGTAATGCTCAGGTGTCCTTAGACTTGCATCACCTCCAGTGCCATTTGGTGTATTTTACTGGGAAGTAAGTCATTTTTGTGTTGTAAGGTACCTACTTCCTTGAAATTTAGGATTGTAATCTCAGCTAGACTTAAGGATTATCCCAGGCAAATGGATAATCCCCCTGCTTGCTCCCGGTGTCCCCTGTGTGTCATTTGGATGTACAGGGATGATCCCGGCATATAGGCCTGGTCTAGCCATGGCCTCAATCTCTTGAGACAAAAATGTGCTATTGGCTTCTGTGGAGGAACCCAAAAGGGTGGGTCCCCTTTGTTCGCTGAATGGTGGTCAAAGACTCTCAAGACATAATTTCTCTCATTTTAGAAAAGGTTTATTATGAGCAGCCTGCAGTGCTGCAAGGTGGCAACCCCTAGAGGATCTGAAGGACTGCCCACAAGTTTCAGGAAAGGCTAACATACTTATAGGGTCAGTTCCCCTTAGAGACAACGGCAGAACCTTCCTGCCAATCATAATACAGTTTTGCAATACAGTAACCAATGATAGACAAGGCATTTAAGCATGTGCAGAGTGCAAATAATTCTAAGACTCAGAAAACAATACATAGATGGGTATTGCAATCATTTAAGCAACCAGACCTCCATCTGTTTCCTTTTTGCACTTCAGCTTGCTTTGAAAATATCTCACTCCACCCTCTAACTGTTTCTGTTGAGACACAGTCCTGTGACATGTATTTCAACATAGACCATCAGTTGTGAAAGTGGTTGCAGCCTTAATATATGTCAGTTATCTCTCGGTTGGACTACTGCAACCTTCTTCTCTCTGGCCTTCCTTCGTCTCACATCAGTCCGCTGGTCTCTGTCCACCACTCTGCCGCTAAGATCATCTTCTTGGCCCGCCGCTCTGACCATGTCACTCCACTTCTGAAATCTCTTCATTGGCTCCCAATTCACTCCAGAATCCAATATAAACTTCTCCTGTTGACCTTCAAAGCTTTTCACGGCCTAGCTCCTGCCTATCTCTCCTCTCTCATCTCACACTATCGCCCCACTCGTGCTCTCCGCTCCTCTGATGCCATGCTTCTCGCCTGCCCAAGGACCTCCACTTCCCTTACTCGGCTTCGTCCTTTTTCTTCTGCTGCCCCTTACGCCTGGAACACTCTTCCAGAACACTTGAGAACTACAAACTCAATTGCTGCTTTTAAAACTCAGTTAAAAACTTTTCTTTTCCCTATAGCCTTCAAATATTGAGTTTGTTCTGACTCTATCCTGTTAGCTTCACCCTACCCGGTGCCTGTTTACACTTCCCTGTGCCTGTTTGCATTCTCCTTCCCTCTTTATTGTTTACTACAACTTATTAGATTGTAAGCCTATGCGGCAGGGTCTTGCTATTTACTGTGTTATCTGTACAGCACCATGTACATTGATGGTGCTATATAAATAATAATAATAATAATAATGATGAAAGCATGAATCTTACGATTTATAATGAAAAGGCCAAAGCAGTTTATTTTCTTATACCTGTGGGCATAGGTAAAAAGACCACCCATCTTGATTGCCTCGACACTTCCCATCATCTTTGTCTGTTGCAGGGGAGAGAATGTTGCCAGCCATGGGTACTCAGCCATCTCTTCTTCTTTGTGATGGAGTGGAACCAGACCAGGTAAGGAGGGGGGATCACTGCGGAGACAGGCAGGGAGCAGCCTGGATGCCTCCGTCCTCTGCTCCCCTCCTAGAACGAGGACGCAGCTCTCTCCTTCGGTTGGCTTTTGGTAGAGGTCACACGGAGAGCCCTTGTGGATCCGACCAAAGGCTCATCTAGTCCAGCATCCTGCTTTCTCACCTTGGCTGCCCAGATGCCTCTTGGGAAGTCCACCAGCAAGACAGGACAGCCGGAGCCATGATCAGGGGTCTGGAAACAAAGCCCTATGAAGAGAGACTGAAAGAACAGGGCATGTTTAGCCTGGAGAAGAGAAGATTGAGGGGAGCCATGATGGCACTCTTCAAATACTTCAAAGGTTGTCCCACAGAGGACGGCCAGAATCTCTTCTCGAGCCTCCCAGAGTGCAGGACACGGAATAACGGGCTCAAGTTAAAGGAAGCCAGATTCCGGCTGGACATCAGGAAAAGCTTCCTGACGGTTAGAGCAGTGCGACAATGGAATCAGTTACCTAGGGAGGTTGTGGGCTCTCCCACACTAGAGGCCTTCAAGAGGCAGCTGGACAAGCATCTGTCAGGGATGCTTTAGGGTGGATTCTTGCATTGAGCAGGGGGTTGGACTCCATGGCCTTGTAGGCCCCTTCCAACTGTGCTATTCTATGATTCTATGATTCCCCCAGCAACTGGTTTTCACAGCAAGCAAGGCTGAATCCTGCAGTAGAACACCCAGCCACCTCATTTAATGACCCTGTTCAGACACTAAGCCACAGTGGTTAAACATTTTTAGCTAAACATGGCTTAACGTGTCATGTGAATCATTCCTAACCATAGTGGCTACGTAACCATGGTTTAAAAACACAGTCACTAACCATTCGCTGCAAAGGGGTGAGTGGCCTAACCATTAGTGTGTTGCCTGAACAGGCCCTATGTCATCCTTAAGAAGGAAACATTTTCTTTTGTTTTTCATGCAGGGTCTGGTGACTTTTGAGGAGATTGCCATGTGCTTCACGGAGGAGGAGTGGGCCCTGCTGGATCCTGACCAGAGAGCCCTGCACAGGCAGGTCATGGAGGAGAACCGGGGGATCGTGGCCTCTCTTGGTAAGGCTCCCGTTTTTCCTGCTTAATGATAATATTGTGTTCCAAATGCAACCGTGATGAGGAAGGGTGTATTCACATTTTTTCCACATATCCTGTATGATTTATTTATTTAGTACTTTGAGGCTGCCTTTTAGGGCATAGCCCTCAGAAGGCAGCATTCAAAAAGAAAATAAGATAGCTTAAGTTACATGAAAATCCTCAAATTTATATTTATTTATTTATTTATTTATTTATTTATTTATTTATTACACTTATATACCACCCCCATAGCCAGGGCTCTCTGGGCAGTTTACAGAAATTCTAAAATTAAGATAAAAATGAGTATACAAAATTTAAAATTCTAAAACACACATATACACATAAAGCATTTAAAACCGTTAAAAAACTAAACATGTGGGTAATTAAGATGTGCCGCTATATGTCTGGGCAAAGAGGAAAGTCTTAACCTGGTGCCAGAAAGATAGCAGCATTGGCGCCAGGCGAGCCTCGTCAGGGAGATCATTCCATAGTCCGGGGGCCACCACTGAAAAGGCCCTGCCCTTCATTGCCATACTCCAAGCCTCTCTCGGAGTAGGCACCCGGAGGAGGACCTTAAATGTTGAACGTAGTGACCGGGTATATTCACGTCGGGAGAGGCGTTCCGTCAGGTATTGTGGTCCCAAGCCATGTAAGGCTTTATAGGTCAAAACCAGCACCTTGAATTGGAATCGGAAACATACAGGCAGCCAGTGCAAGTGGACCAGAGAAGGTGTTATATGGTCGAACCTTCTGGTTCCCGAAATCAATTTGGCTGCTGCATTTTGCACAAGCTGCAGCTTCCGAACTGTCTTCAAAGGCAGCCCTACGTAGAGTGCATTGCAGTAATCTAACTTGGAGGTTACCAGAGCATGGACAACTGAAGCCAGGTTATCCCTGTCCAGATAGGGGCGTAGCTGGGCCACCAACCAGAGTTTGTAAAAGGCACTCCGTGCCACTGAGGTCACCCGAGCCTCAAGTGACAATGATGGATCTAAAAGAACCCCCAAGCTACGAACCTGCTCCTTCAGGGTGAGTGCAATCCCATCCAGAACTGGTAGAAATGCTTAAGCAGTATTTTAAGACAACAACTTAAACCCTCAAGATACGTTAAGACAAGCTCAGAGTCTCCAAAAGAACAAATCCTGCCAGACTAGTCTGAACTCATGCTTTGATCGGTTAACCTCTCTTGTGGACTATGGGAATGCTGTGGACATAATATATCTTGACCAGCTTTTGACAAAGTACCACATGACATTCTGATCAGCAAACTAGTTAAAAGTCGGGTAGATGGAACAACTATTTGGTAGATCCACAGTTGGCTACAGAATCGGACTCAAAGAGTGCTAATCAATGGTACCTTCCCAAACTGGGGGGAGGTAACGAGTGGGGTGCCGCAGGGCTCAGTCCTGGGCCCAGTGCTCTTCAACATTTTTTATTAATGACTTGGATGAAGAGGTGCAGGGAACGCTTATCAAATTTGCAGATGACACAAAATAGGGTGGGATAGCTAATACTCTGGAAAACAGAAACAAACTTCAAAGTGATCTTGATAGGCTGGAGTGCTGGGCTGAAAACAACAGAATGAAATTGAATAGGGATAATTGCCAAGTTGTACACCTAGGAAAAAGAAACCAAATGCACAGTTACAAGATGAGGGATACTTGGCTCACCAATACTACAAGCAATAAGGTTCCTGGAATTGTTGTAGATCACAAGCTGAATAGTGTGGTGATGTGGCTGCAAAAAAAGCAAATGCTATTTTGGGCTGCATTCATAGAAGTATAGCTTCCAAATCGCGTGAGGTACTGGTTCCCTTTTATTCGGCCCTGGTTAGGCCTCATCTTGAGTATTGCGTCCAGTTCTGAGCTCCACAATTAAAGATGGATGCAGACAAGCTGGAGCATGTTCAGAGGAGAGCAATAAGCAGGGGTCTGGAAACAAAGCTCTATGAGGAGAGACTGAAATAAATGGGCATGTTTAGCCTGGAGAAGAGAAGATTGAGGGGAGACATGATAGCACTCTTCAAATATTTGAAAGGTTGTCACAGAGAGGAAGACCAGGATCTCTTCTCAACTATCCCAGAGTGCAGGACACGGAATAATGGGCTCAAGTTACAGGAAGCCAGATTCCAGCTGGACATCAGGAAAACATCCTGACTGTTAAGAGCAGTAGGACAATGGAACCAATTGCCTAGGGAAGTCGTGGGCTCTCCCACCCTAGAGGCCTTCAAGAGGCAGCTGGACAGCCGTCTGTCAGGGATGCTTTAAGGTGGATCCCTTCATTGAGCAGGCGGTTGGACTCCAACTCTACAGTCCTATGATTCTACGAAAGCTGAACCCAGATCTCCATGGTCCCAATCAAATGCATTGTACCACATGAACAGCCATTTAATGGCAGTCAGCAGATGCAGTTCAACACATGGTAAAAACTGCATCCCATCCAAGTCCTTTCTGTTTTTCCTTTTAACAAAATCATTAACTCACAGTGTTCAGTTATTTGAAATTCTATTGCTAACTCAGGTTTTTACCGATTTCTTGTCTTCATTCCTGAATGTGAGAGATGCAAAGTCAAGAATAAGAAAGATCCATGTGGTTCTCCCTTATTCCAGTCTCCGTGGTCTGTTTTCCAAGTGCAGTTCTTCCCTTTCTTGAAATCAATAATTGTAGATGCTCAATGATTTGATGTTCCATTGCTAACCCAGGCTATTACCAATTTCTTGTCTTATTTCCAGAATGTGACAGATGCGAAGTGGAGAATAAGAGAGAACCATGTGGGCTATCACCGAAAAGATACAGATGTAAAAATAGAAAACTGCAAATTACGAAAACTGAAGCAAATTGGAATAGGAGGAATAATTCTTTTGCTTCTCAGGGCAATGGCTCCCATAATACCACAATCCAAGAAACAATACATAAGAGACAGGAAAAAAATGCATTCCATATGCTTAGGAAAACTTTCAATTCTGATTCAAATACTAGAGCTCATTCCAAAATTCACACATCAAAGAAACCATATAAATGCCTGGAGTGTGGGAAGAGCTTCAGGCAAAAGATGCATCTCACTTGTCATCAAAGATTCCACACAGGAGAGAAACCTTATCATTGTTTGGAGTGTGGAAAGAAATTTAGTCAGAAGCTAAGTCTGACTCGTCATCAAAGAACTCATACAGGGGAGAAACCATATCTTTGTTTGGAGTGTGGAAAAAGCTTTAGTCAGAAGGCAATTCTTACTTCTCATCAAAGAATTCACACAGGGGAGAAACCATATAACTGCTTAGAGTGTGAAAAGAGCTTCCGTGAGAAGGGAACTCTTACTCGCCATCAAAGAACTCACACAAGGGAGAAACTATATCATTGTTCTCAATGTGGAAAGAGCTTCAGTCAGATGTTATCTCTCACTAAACATCTTAGAACTCACACAGGGGAGAAACCATATAAATGCCAGGAGTGTGAAAAAAGCTTTATTCAGAAGATACATCTTACTCGTCATCAAAAGTTTCACACAGGAGAGAAACCTTATCATTGTTTGGAGTGCGGAAAGAGCTTCAGAGAGAAGACACATCTCATTATTCATCAAAGAACTCACACAGGGGAGAAACCATACAAATGTTTGGAATGTGAAAAGAGCTTCATTTCTATGTTATCTCTCACTCGACATCAAAGAACTCACACAGAGAATAATCCATATAAATGCTTGGAATGTGGAAAAAGTTTCACTCAAAGGCAGTATCTCGATTCTCATCAAAGATTTCACTCAGGGGAAAAACCATATCGTTGTTTGAAGTGTGGAAAGAGCTTTACTGAGAAGAGGAATCTTACTTCTCATGAAATAATTCACTCAGGGGAGAAACCATATCATTGTTTGGGGTGTGGAAAGAGCTTCAGTCGGAAGCTAAGTCTCACACGTCATCAAAGAACTCATACAGGGGAGAAACCATATCTTTGTTCGGAGTGTGGAAAGAGATTTAGTCAGAAGCTAGGTCTCACTCGTCATCAAAGAACTCATACAGGGGAGAAACCATATCTTTGTTTGGAGTGTGGAAAAAGCTTTAGTCAGAAGACAATTCTCACTTCTCATCAAAGAATTCACACAGGGGAGAAACCATATAACTGCTTAGAGTGTGAAAAGAGCTTCCGTGAGAAGGGAACTCTTACTTGCCATCAAAGAACTCACACAAGGGAAAAACTATATCATTGTTCTCAATGTGGAAAAAGCTTCAGTCAGATGATATATCTCACTAAACATCTTAGAACTCACACAAGGGAGAAACCATATCATTGTGTGGGTTCACACATAACGCAAAGCCATCCCTGTGAATAAGCTACACAGTGCAAGTTGTTTGCTGAACAACCCATGGGATGCCCAACAGATAACTGGGTCTGGCCAAGGTTGTTCTCCCCCTCCTTGATTTTCCTGCATGTATCTCAGGGGACTATGCAGCAAAACCATTTGTCTCCCCATTCCCATTGCTACCCATTTTTGTCCCCGTTGTTTAATTATTATTTTTCAGTGCTTCCAAAATGCGTAATTGTGGTCACTCCAATTATATCCCTTTTTGTTCCCTGACATTTTATACTTTTCAGTGCCTCAGAAATGTGCAGTCACTACAATTCTGGAAGGATGTTTAATTAGGCAGTTTAGTTGGTCCCCGTGAGGGGTGGGTGCACTTATTAGTATTATTTGTTGGATATGACTGTGTGATCATTTAGTGTTATATAATTTGCAAGTTATGTATTTTACAGTTTATATGAAAATTCAATAAATAAATTTTTAAAAAAAGAAAAAGAAATGTGCCGTCAACATTGTAATTTTTAAAATTATTAATTTGTGTGGGTCGTTCATTGGTCCAATAGTGTGCCCTTCTAGCTGTCCCCTATGTGTAGTCTTGCCTGGTCCATTTCCTTGTGTGTTTCTGGAATAGGTAACATACAAGGAAACTGACAAGGCGAGATCACATAGAGTAATTTGCGCATAATCCAAAGGACCAGGGGGAATAAAATACTATGGAGGAAGGAGGGACTTGATAACACAATTCAGAAGCACCAGAAAAGGAGGGGGGACCCAAAGGAGTAGGTGCACCAAAAATCTCTGCCATGCTGATATGATCTACTCAATTTCAAGTATTTGACTGCACTTGTTAGTGTCCCCCACCTTTTCAACACTTCCCTAAGTTTGTAGCTTCTCCGACAAAGGGACTCTCCCTCCCCTTCTTGTGGCTCCTTTTAATAGCAGTTACTGCTCCTGCTACTGTGGTTCCTTGACAGGTGCTTTTAAAATTTTATTTGTAATCCATAAATGTTCGCAAATTTAATAGTTGGGAAGTAAATGGGGTCAAAATTTGTGCAAATTGAGTGGCTCAGAAGTCCATGGAGGGGGGATTTCTGCACCTGCATAAACTGCTCCATTGCTGCAGGTGCTTAAATTTCCCCTCCATGTCTTTACCAGCTATTCAATTTGCTCAAATTTCACCCCTATTAACTTCACTGCCATTAAATTTGCATGACTTCCCTTCTATTTACCCTCCAGTCCTAAAAGTGCGCAAATCTTCCCAACCTTTTTTGTTAAAAAAACCCTTAGAGTGGAGCAAAGAGGGTTCTAGCTCCAGCAGTACCTCTACCTGGGGCCCCATTTATGCTATCCCATACAGCTGCCTTCTCAGGGTTTCCTTTAGAATGGACAGGGAGCCACTGTAACTGCAGCAGTCAGTGCTCCAAAAGGGAGCCACGGAAAGGGTTAAAGGGGTCCGGAGTTAATGCCTCCCCTTTCTGGACTTGCTCAAGACTCGGAGAAGTATTAAAAAGATGAAGATACTGAGATGGTAAGGGGAGTAAGCTCCTTTCTGGGTGTAATCTCTGTTGGCAAAGATTTATATTTATTAATTAAATTTATATACCGCCCCATAGCCGAAGCTCTCTGGGCGGTTTACAAAGGTTAAAAACAGTGAACTTTAAAACGTATATAAAATTTAAAACCATCAAAAATAAAAAAAATAGTATAAAACAATATCCATTTAAACAACAACAGTTCTGGGGTCCATTAAAAACAAACAAACTTAGCATATGTTGTTAAATGCTGTTAAATGCCTAGGAGAAGAGAAAAGTCTTGACCTGGCGCCGAAAAGATAACAATGTTGGCGCCAGGCGAGCCTCGTTGGGGAGATCATTCCATAATTGTGGGGCCACTACTGAAAAGGCTGTCTCCCTTGTTGCCATCCTCCAAGTTTCACTCGGAGGAGGACCTTAGATATTGAGCGCAGTGTACGGGTAGGTTCATGTCGGGAGAGGCGTTCCGTCAGGTATGGTGGTCCCAAGCCGTTTTGGTAACGTACGCAGTGTGTTTTGTCTTGTTTTTATTTTATTTATTTTATTACATTTATATCCCACCTCTTTTCCTCCAAGGAACCCAATGCAGCATACATAATCCTCTCCATTTCATCCCCACAACGATAACCCTGTGAGGTCGGTTAGGCTGCGAGTTCATGTCTGGCCCAAAGTGAGCTTGGATGGCCAATCTCCGGAGTCCCTGTCCAACTCTCTAACCACTGCACACTGGTTTTGTTTTCCTATTTCATCCTTGGTCAACAAACACCATGGTATCCGTTTTTTCTATAATTGTCTTAAGCACACTTGCTTGGTGTTAATAAATGTTTAAAACATCGCCTGTGTGCATCTATTTACACAGTAACTGAGTTGAGTGTAAAATGACTGAGTCCTCAGCATCAGAAAAACCACATTCCTATAGACCCCAATGCAGACAAAGAGCCGGAGCTTATGAAGAGAGCAAGAGGTCTGCTTAATTTAGTTTATTATCTGTACATTATTTCTCCTACACTTGCAAACAGCTGTCGCAGGGCCACCATACCCCATACTCCCATGGAGTAGTTCCTCCCTCCTCCTGCTTCTGCTCATCATCCACACCACGCTGGGGTACCTCTCCTGCACCAGTCGCCTGACGCGCCCCCACCTAGTCGACCAGTCCTTCCTGGGTGCAGATCCTTCAGTTGCAACACACCTGGGCCCGGTGCCTCCTGAGCCCCAAGTGGAGCAGACGACGCAAAAACAGGCCTCCCATGCAGGCTGGCATGGAAGATGGATGCAACTGTGGCCGAGGCACATCTTTAGAGTAGGCTTTCTGTATACGCATCCCTCCCCACCCCATGTAACGCACTCATAGAACACTAGAGTTAGAAGGGGCCTACAAGGCCATCGAGTCTAACCCCCTGCTCAGTGCAGGAATCCACCCTAAAGCATCCCTGACAGATGGTTGTCCAGCTGCCTCTTGAATGCATCTAGTGTAGGAGAGGCCATGACCTACCTAGGTAACTGGTTCCATTGTACTGCTCTAACAGGAAATTTTTCTTGATGTCCTGCACATCCCAGGGTGCAGGACACGGACTAATGGGCTCAAGTTACAGGAAGCCAGATGCTGGCTGGACATCAGGAAAAACTTCCTGTCTGTTAGAGCAGTACAACAATGGAACCAGTTACCTAGGTAGGTTGTGGCCTCTCCCACACTAGAGGCCTTCAAGAGGCAGCTGGACTGTCATCTGTCAGGGATGCTTTAAGGTGGATTCCTGCATTGAGCAGGGGGTTGGACTCGATGGCCTTGTAGGCCCCTTCCAACTCTACGATCCCTCCCTGAAGACCCCATTTTGCTTCTCCTTGGCTCACTCTTTCTTCACTTCCTTCTCTTTTTCCCCCCTGCCCCCTTACGAATCTTCAAGAGACAGTGCCTATTGCTTTGCGGGTCATTCCGCAGAACACATGTAGTTGCAGGGATGACCCAAGGTCTCCTTGCTATAGCAATGTCAGGCCACTTTTGTAACTGGTCACTCACACTGGGCAAGGCTCCTGCAGCTTTCACTGTTGAGATGAAGAGGGGATTCCACCAGGTGCCGCAGGCATACAAAGCACCCCCGCTGAAATCCCGTTTTCAGCACAACTGTTAAAAGATACGGGAGCCCCTGTCCTCCTTTTCGTGTGGCCACCCTACTGAACAGGCTCATGCAGAAAACAGGAATCATTGCCAGCAGCAGAGGAAGCCAAAAAAAACAACCGGTGTGGTGCAAAGCAAGGTCTTTCCCCAGTCAGCTTGGAGAGATGAAATGATGGCCCTGTTTGGCCTTCTAAGAGTTAAAGAAGTGAACTGGGTTCCTAGAGAGGAAGGGGATTTGGGGCGGAAAAGGGGGGGGGACGAGTCCTCCACAGGAAATGCAACACACACACCTGCAAAGGCCCTTCCTGCCCCGCCGCCTTCTTCCTCCAGAGGGAAAAGGTCTTTGATCTTCCTCCAGGTGCTGCATCGGGGCCTCCTGGGTGGGACCAGGTGAGAGACCCCCCCACACACCTTGTGCATTGGGGGGAGGGGAAGGGGGGACATGGGGGGCAGGAGAGGGCGGGCGAATGGGAAGACCCGTGGGGAGGGAGAGGATGCACAAATTCAATCCCAAACGTATCGCAGGGGGATTTGATTTCGTGTCAAAGTCTTCATTATTTGAATGACTGGTTTTGACATTTTACCGTTATTAACAAAGAAGTTAAGGAAATAAATAATCAATAAATCAATAAATAATCCCTTAGGTTTGGGAACAACCAGGTCAGCCACCTCTTTAAATAACTCTTCTGAAGAACATAACAGACTGAGTAGGTTTAATTTACTTTTAAATCATTTAAATAATAAAATTTACAATTCTTGTTACTGTATCTGAGGCATTTACTATTGTTTTTCATGTATATTTTGGCTAATTGGCCACTGAAGAAGACTATAGTTTGGCCTATTTATTTATTTATTACATTTTTATACTACCCAATAGGTGAAAATCTCTGGCCTTTGCTTATTGTGATTACAGAGCATGGTTTTTATTGTATTATTTTTATTGAATGTGTATAAAAAGTGCTCTTTGTAGATTATATTAAGTGTTAATTTTGAAAATTACACTATGTATTAAATTATATTGATTGATTATTTATTTCTTTAACTTATTTGTTATCAACTGATCAGTTTTGCTTAAGGCTAGCACCTGTTTCTTGTGCTTCGACATTTTACTGCCAGTGGGAGTGAAGGGGAGAGGTGTTCATGGTTTTTTGTTTTTTTTCCCCTAAAGTTGGCAAAAGATGTTGCGTTGACCCTGTGATGCAGGCCTTTAGAGCGAGACGGCTGGAGACCACAGTATAAATAAAAGACCACTCTTCAAATACTTAAAAGGTTGTCACATAGAGGAGAGCCAGGATCTCTTCTCGATCCTCCCAGAGTGCAGGACACGGAATAATGTGCTCAAGTTACAGGAAGCCAGATTCCGGCTGGACATCAGGAAAAACTTCCTGACTGTTAGAGCAGTACGACAATGGAATCAGTTGCCTGGTGAGTTTGTGGCCTCTCCCACACTAGAGGCCTTCAAGAGGCAGCTGGACAACCACCTGTCAGGGATGCTTTAGGGTGGATTCCTGCATTGAGCAGGGGGTTGGACTCGATGGCCTTGTAAGCCCCTTCCAACTCTGCTATTCTGTGATTCTATGATTCTATGATAAAAGAGGTGGGTGGGAAATAAAAGAATGAAAAAGAGTTGTTAAGTCTGAACAGGAGAAAAAGCAAAGCTCAACAGAGCAAGGACCCGAGTTTCTGTGGGGGCGTAAAACTTGTGATCTCCTCTGATGGAGGAGGCTGTCCTGTGAGAACCTTCCCTGTGTCCCAGTATCGCAGCTGTAGCTAGGACAGGAATGGAGCCTCCATCTGCTGAGGTAGTATACCTCTGAAAATCAAGGAGAAATGTTAAAGTCTTTTTGTATTTAAATTATATCACGTAGAACAAGGTCTGCCTAAAGGAAAGAGAAATGTATGATTTCATCAGAATTTCTGATTTTTATGCGGTTATGAATTCTGTTGATGAATACATTAACCTTTAAAAATCAGATGTCTACTCAACAAAGATTTCTACAAATGACTGACAGCTATAATTTAAACCATTTTTAAGGACGTTTAGTGTAAGAGAGGCCTAAGCTTTCACAGAGAGGGTGTGAGGCTGGGGACTTGGATGAAGTTGACAGTGTTTTGGAGTTTTTTTTTTTCTTTTGTTTTTTGGAACACAGATAAAAAATGGCCAAGCAAAACTTAGCTGATGCTGAAGCACAAAGAGGCCCTAATGCCATTAAGACCAGGAGCAGTGGAGAAATCTGGGAAAGGACAATGCAGGAGGGCATGGTCAGCTCAGACATGCAGCGCCAGCGTTTTAGGCAGCTCCACTACCAGGCAGCTGAAGGGCCCCGAGAGGTTTGCCACCATCTGCACAATCTTTCCCGCTGGTGGCTGAAGCCGGAGCGACACACGAAAAACCAAATCCTGGACCTGGTGATCCTGGAGCAGTTCCTGACCATCCTGCCAGTGGAGATGGCGAGCTGGGTGAGGGAATGCGGAGCGGAGACCAGTTCCCAGGCGGTGGCCCTGGCAGAAGGCTTCCTCCTGAGCCAGGCAGAGGACCAGAAGCAGCAAGAGCAGCAGCAGGTGAGAGTATTTCATCCAAGGGCTCAGGAATCGGAGGGAGGAGGTCTGAAAACTAATAACTGTCCAACCCATTCTGGAAATCCCCCGAGGAGAGGTGTCCCATATGCCACCCCCAACATTTTTACCTCTCCATATCTTGGATCTTCATTGCTGTTTCAGGTTCTGAGGCTGTTTGCAGAAGTGAGACCTGATTTCCCTGCAGCAGAGAAGGCTCCCTCAGACACCAGGCAGGAGGGTGACAGACATGACACCGTGCAGGGTAAGCATTAATTTTGGGGTGAGTATATTTCAATCTGGTCTTGCTCTCTGAAGAATGTCGGTGATCCTTGGGTTGCTTTTATTTCTCCCCCCCCAAAAAAAATATTTTTCAGGCCTCCAGCCTTTTTCACAATTCAAAACTGTGTTTAAGTTTCAACACTTGGTGATTGCATACATGGAAACCAAGAATTTGGTTTGTTACCAAGAGCCCAAATGGTGAAATGCAAAGTAAATATAAGACATCTTGTTACACCAAGATCTACTTAGATTTGCATCACTTTCAGTGCAATTCTATGCATTTTCCTCGGAAGTAAGTCTTTTTGTGTTCCAAGTGGTTTACTTCCCTGGAGTTATGGATTGTAATCTCAATCTCTTGAGACCAACATTAGCTGCCAGTCCAGGTCCGGGCCTGATTCAAAGTGCTGGTATTAACATTTAAAGCCCTAAACGGCT
Organism: Elgaria multicarinata webbii; assembly: GCF_023053635.1. Lineage (NCBI taxonomy): Eukaryota > Metazoa > Chordata > Lepidosauria > Squamata > Anguidae > Elgaria > Elgaria multicarinata. Next base: position 157,131,873 of record NC_086173.1, read on the forward strand.
TAGGGCCAGGCTATCTGAAGGAATGCTTCCTCCCATATGTACCTGCCCGGACCCTAAGGTCATCCTCAGGGGTCCTTCTCCATGAGCCCCTGCCAAAGGAAGTGAGGCAGGTGGCTACCAGGAGGAGGGCCTTCTCTGCTATGGCACCCTGGCTGTGGAATGAGCTTCCTAAGGAGGTTCGCCTGGCACCTACACTATATTCTTTCAGACGCCAGGTGAAGACCTTTTTATTCTCTCGGTGTTTTAACAGTCTATAAATTTAATCTTAACTTTGCTGTTTTGTATTTGTATTTTAAATTTGTATTTCTGCACTGCTGCTGATTTTATCCTGGTTGGGCTTGTATATTGTGTTTTATATTATCTTTTTATACTGTTGTTTTATACTTTGGATGGTTTTAATTTTGGTGAACCGCCCAGAGAGCTTCGGCTTTTGGGTGGGATAGAAATGCAATAAAAAAATAAACAAACGTTCTACCGGCTACCCATTACTTTTGTCTGTCGCAGGGGCTGGAGTGACGCTGGGAATGGGTACAGAGCCATCTCTTTTTCTTTGTGGCGGAGTGGAACCAGATCAGGTACGGTGAAAGATCAGTGGGGAGACAGGCAGGAAGCAGTGTCAGGGTCTCTATACTCTGCTCACGACCGAGGGCCAGAATACATATCTTTCCTCCTGTTTGGTTCTGGCAAAGCTAAGAGCATATGGAGAGCCCTGCCGGATGGGACCAAAAGCCCCTCTGGTCAAGCTTCCCCTTTCTCACAGGGACCAAGCAGATGTCTCTTGGGAAACCCACAAGCAGGACAGGAGGACCAGAGCTGTTTCCTGCGGTTGATCCCATAGCAAACAGGTTTCACAGCAAGCAAGTTTTAATCCTGCAGTATCCAACTCGCTTCATGTTATCATGGAGGAGGAAACATTTCCTTTTTTTTAACCAGGGTCTGGTGTCTTTTGAGGAGGTTGCCGTGTGCTTCACGGAGGAGGAGTGGGCCCTGCTGGATCCTGACCAGAGAGCCCTGCACAGGCAGGTCATGGAGGAGAACCGTGGCACCGTGGCCTCTCTTGGTAAGGATTCCAGTTTTCTTGATAATGATTGTATCATCTTCTAAATACAGTAATGGCGAGGAAGATACTATTAATGTTTTTGGCACATATCCTATGTTATTCATTTTTTCCTCTATTTGGAGGTAGCCTTTGAATAAATTGCCCTCACAAGGCAGTGATCAAAAAGAAAATAAGATACCTTGAGTTATATTAAAACCATTAAAGAATGAAACACTATTTTAAGGCAGCAGCTTCAAAACTGACCTCAAACATGCCAAAACATGTTCACAAAAAACATTAAGATATCTCAGAGTCCCAAAAATCACCAGCAACACAGCTGATTTGGGAGAGGCACATTTTCACGGCATAATTGAATGCCTTCCCTGCAGGGGCCATGTGGACTTGGACTGAATATTTCAGTACCTCCAGATCTTTTGTATCTGGTCACTCCAGCTAAAGAGGGCAGGGCTCCTGCAGCTTTAACCGTTGTGATGAAGAGGGAATTCACCAGATGCTGCGTGTCTACAAATGACACCTGCTGAAATTCCCTTTTCTCTACAACTGATAAAAGATACAGGAGCCCTGCCCTCCTTTCCATATGGTCACCCTATTTTATCTAGATGGACAATTTCATCCATCTAGCAGAGGCTTCAGGGGAGGGGAGGGAAGGAGGCTGGAGTGGCCATAGGAATCATCATAGGACTCCTGCCCCCAGGAACACCCCCTTTTCCCTTTCTGCATGCTCTGTCTTCCAAGCGTGGAGAGGTAGCCGGCGTGGTTCTCTCTGCTGGCTATGAGAGGGAGGTGGAGAAGGCAGGAAAGTAGTTTCCTGGCTCCAAACTGGGAGCCCTGTCTCTGAGCTCGGTGCCAGGAAACGGAACAATCCTATGTCCCATGAGATGCTATCTACAGGGACGTGAAATTGCTCCCTAAATGACAGTCAGCAGTGACAATTAAACACATGGTAAGAACTGCATCACATCGAACTCTGTTCAGTTCTTCCCTATACTGAAATCAATAATTGAAAGTGTTCAATGATTTGCTAACTCAGGCATTTACCAATTTCTTGTCTTCATTCCAAAAGGTGACAGGTGGGAAGAGATAGAAGCATGGAAGATGTTACCAAAAGGAGAAAGATGTACAAACAGCAAACAGCAGAGAAGGAAAAATGGTGCAAATTGGAACACAAGGAAAAATTCCATTCCTTTTCAGGGCAATGGCTACCATTATATCACAATCCACGAAATACTTCATAAAAGACTGGCAGAGAATAGGCACCATTTGCATAGGAAAACTTTCAATTCTGAATCAAATGTTAAAGATCATTGCAAACTACAGAAATTGAAGAAAACATATAAATGCCTGGACTGTGGGAAGAGCTTTAGTCAAAAGTCACATCTCACTTATCATCAAAGAATTCATACAGGGGAGAAACCGTATTGTTGTTTGGTGTGTGGAAAGAGTTTCAATAGGAAGGAATATCTCACCTGTCATCAAAGAACTCATACAGGAGAGAAACCATATCATTGTTTGGAGTGTGGAAAGAGTTTCAGTCACAAGACACATCTCACTCGTCATCAAAGAATTCACACAGGGGAGAAACCATATCATTGTTTGGAGTGTGGAAAGAGCTTCATTCAGAAGACAGGGTTCACATATCATCAAAGAACTCATACAGGGGAGAAACCATATCATTGTTTGGAGTGTGGAAAGAGCTTCAGTCTGAAGACTAAACTCATTTCTCATCAAAGAACTCACACAGGGGAGAAACCATATCATTGCTTGGACTGTGGGAAGAACTTTAGTCAGAAAACACATCTCACTCATCATCGAAGAACTCACACAGGGGAGAAACCATATCATTGTTTGGACTGTGAAGAGAGCTTCTACAGAAAGGAATATCTTACTCGTCATCAAAGAACTCACACAGGGGAGAAACCATATCATTGTTTAGAGTGTGGAAAAAGCTTCAGTCAGAAGACAGGGTTCACTTATCATCAACGAATTCACAAAGGGGAGAAACCATATCATTGTTTGGAGTGTGGAGAGAGCTTCAGTCAGAAAACACATCTTACTTCTCATCAGAGAACTCATACAGAGGAGAAACCATACCATTGTTTGGAGTGTGGAGAGAGCTTCAGTCAGAAGACACAACTCACTTCTCATCAAAGAAGCCACACTGGAGAGAAACCATATATTTGTTTGGACTGCGGTAATACCTTTAGTCAAAAGAAAAATCTCACTCATCATCAAAGAATTCACACAGGGGAGAAACCATATCATTGTTTGGAGTGTGGAAAATGCTTCAATAGGAAGGAATATCTCACTTCTCATCAACGAACTCACACAGGAGAGAAACCATATCATTGTTTGGAGTGTGGAAAGAGCTTCAGTCAGAAAACACATCTCACTTCTCATCAAAGGACTCATACAGGGGAGAAACCATATCATTGTGTGGAGTGTGGAGAGAGCTTCTGCCTGAAGACACAACTTTCTTCTCATCAAAGAACTCACACAGGAGACAAACCATATCATTGTTTGGAGTGTGGACAGAGCTTCAGTCTGAAGAAACACCTCACTTCTCATCAAAGAACTCACATAGGGAATAAACCATATCATTGTCTGGAGTGTGAAGACAGTTTCAGTCAGAAAACACCACATCAAAGAATTCACACAGAGCAGAAACCATATATTTGTTTGGACTGTGGAAAGATCTTTAGTCAGAAGAAAAATCTCACTCATCACCAAAGAATTCACACAGGGGAGAAACCATATCATTGTTTGGAGTGTGGAAAGAGCTTCAATAGGAAGGAATATCTTACTTGTCATCAAAGAACTCACACAGGGGAGAAACCATATCTTTGTTTGGAATGTGGAAAGAGTTTCAGTCAGAAAACACATCTTACTTCCCATCAAAGAACTCATTCAGGGGAGAAAACTATCATTTTTGGACTGTGAAGAGAGCATCAGTCTGAAGACACTTCTCATCAAAGAACTTGCAGAGGGGAAAATCATATATTTGTTTATAATGTGGAAAGATCTTTAGTCAGAAAATACATCTCACTCATATCAAAGAACTTCTTCACACAGCACAGTTCAATTATGAAATTCACTACCACAAGATGTAGTGATGCTCACCAATTTGGATGGCTTTAAGAGGGAATGGATAAATTCCTGGAGTAGAAGGCTACTAGCCCTGATGATTATGTGTTACCTCCAGTATCCAAGGCAGTAAGCCTGTGTACACCAGTTGCTGGGGAACATGGGTAGGAGGGTGCTGTTGCACCATGTCCTGCTTTGTTGGTCCCTGGTCGACAGCTGGTTGGCCACTGTGTGAACAGAGTGCTGGACTAGATGGACCCTTGGTCTGACCCGGCATGACACTTCCTATGTTCTTATATTCTTAACTCACACAGGGGAGAAGCTATATCATTGTTTGGAGTGTGGAAAGAGCTTCAGACAGAAGAAAAAAATCACATCAAGTCAAAGAATTCACACAGAGGAGAAATTGTAAATTTCCAGTTTTTGAAAATGCATGATCATATCCCCCCCCCCCTCAAACTTCTATTGCATCACATTTTGGTTTATGAAGGAAGGGGGGCTTTCATCAGTTTGGTGATGTTCTAAATAATATGTCAAAACTCAATAAGGTTTTTCTGCCCCATTAAACTCTATGGCAGTTACTACTGTCAAAGTTATGTCATGCAGGCTTCCAAAACTAGAATGCTATTAGTACACCACTGTTTTTGATGCCTTTGATGTTAGAGAAAATCTAGACTATTCTATGTGCAATGCCTCTTCTGTTAGTTTTTCAATGTGATTTCATGAAGCCAGATAACACTACATGTTGCTGTGATGTTATACTTCTGCCATACTGAGTTTATGTTTATAAATGTTCATTCGTGTCATAGATCTGTGTTTTGGTAAGTATCCCTAGGGTGGGAATGATAGATTTGAATGTTTGAACAGATTGGCTGAGATAGTGAGAAGCAGGGGGTGAATATTGCATCCACTATATAAACCGAGTGCTCTTCCTGTGGGAGGCAGAGAGGGATTTGATATGAGAGGGACGAGATGAAGTTGGGTTTGCATTAGAGATAGGGTTTTAGGTTTGAAAACAGAGAGAGAGCGGTCTGTGATGATTGTGCAAGAATTGTTTATGAAAGTGATTTTGGAGTATTATGGATGACGGAACCTATATTGATAGAGCCATTTAAGAGTTCCTTGTTTATTATTCAATGACATATTATTGTAATTAATAAAGCTTTCTTTATTTATAAAATCCTACGCTTCCTGCTCGTGGCTGCGTAAAGGGGAGGCAATAAAGGGAACAGTACAAGATTATAGGATAAAGTCTGTGTGTCCTCCCAGAGAGAGGATTGAGTAAGAGTTGAGCCTGAGCCTTAACTAGGGTGACCCTATGAAAAGGAGGACAGGGCTCCTGTATCTTTAACAGTTGCATAGAAAAGGGAATTTCAGCAGGTGTCATTGGTATATTTGGAAAACCTGGTGAAATTCCCTCTTCATCACAACAGTTAAAGCTACAGGAGCTATACTAGAGTGACCAGATACAAAAGAGGGCAGGGCACCTGCAGCTTTAACTGTTGTGGTGAAGAGGGAATTTCACCAGGTTCTTCATATATACAAATGACACCTGCTGAAATTCCCTTTTCGATACAGTTGTTAAAGATACAGGAGCCCTGTCCTCCTTTTCATATGGTCACCCTACTTAAAGGGCCTTGTGGTAGCGAAACCCAGTATGTGTGAGAGAAAGGAAGTACGGTGGTGGTGTCCAGCTGAGCCCCTCTTTTCTGAGGCCTAAATCATCCCCTCTCCCCATTAAAGAAACAAAACTGAGCATAATATTCATGATTAGGGGAGAAGCCAGCCAATGTTAAAACACCTTTTCAGTCAAGAGCGTTAAGCACATAACACCAGGGAATGCAGATGCTGGCAGGCAGGTGGGCCCAATCCGAGGGGGAGGCAAACTGAGGTTCGCTTGCCTGAGCCCCCCAAAGCCAACAGTGAGTGTAATAATCAGAGTACAATCCAGCCAATGTTAAGCATCTTTTAGGACAATAAAGCTAAGCAAAAACACACAATTCAATTTCAGACAAGTAAAAGGGACACAAAGTCTTTTAACTCGGTGTTTAGACTGGGATACAGTGTGTAATACATATATATATATATTTCTAAGTAAGCCACATACATCATTGAAGTATTTCCATACTTCTTTCAGGACAGAATGTCCTCTCAGGTGGTTCAAACAAAAACCATAAAATAGTTTAAAAGGTAAAAAATACAGATCCCAATAATGGCACCATAGGGGGGAAAAAACCTCCCTATTACAGGCACATATATTTTGGGTAGAATGACCATATGAAAAGGAGGACAGGGCTCCTGTATCTTTAACAGTTGTATTGAAAAGGGAATTTCAGCAGGTGTCATCTGTATATATGGAAAACCTGGTGAAATTTCCTCTTCATCACAACAGTTAAAGCTGCAGGTGCCCTGCCCTCTTTTAAATCTGGTCACTCTAGTATAGCTCCTGCAGCTTTAACTGCTGTGATGAAGAGGGAATTTCACTAGGTTCCCCACATATACAAACAACACCTGCTGAAATCCCCTTTTCAATACAACTGTTAAAGATACAGGAGCCCTCTCCTCCTTTTCATAGGGTCAACCTAGTATTGTAGTCTCAAGCCATGTAAGGCTTAAGACCAGCACCTTGAATCAGGCTCGGAAGCATACAGGCAGCCAATGCAAACAGTCTTATATGCTTAGACCTTCTGGTCCCAGTTATTAACCTGGCTGCTGCACTTTGCACAAGCTGCAACTTCTGAACAGCGTTCAAGGGCTTCTGGAGTTTGCTACAGAAATCCTCCCGTGAGTTGACTTACGCCTGCTTGTTGCATGCATCAGTACCTGTCATGTGGTAGCATGTCGTTTCTGAAGTCACATTTCATAAATAAACATAGAGCATCCACTATGATTAACTCTGCAAAATCAAATGCATCCAAAAACGGTGTAGTACAGAGACACCCAAAGAAGAGATCAATTAGGCCGCCTCTCCAGACAGGGTGTCGGCAGCTTTGTGCAGCAGATATGGTTCTCTGGAAAGGTCACTCACCCACTCAACCGCTGCAACGTAGAATCCTGGAGTACAGGCGTCATTCTCGATTTAGAGTGATATGGAGCATACATGGCATCACTTTGACAGCAGATGCTGCCACAAGCTTTAACGGGGTAGGAAAACATTATTTACTGTTGACCTGGTGCTTAGAACCCCATCAAAGCCTGGAAAGCCACCCTTCCTTAAGAATCATAGAATAGCAGAGTTGGAAGGGGCCTACAAGGCCATCGAGTCCAACCCCCTGCTCAATGCAGGAATCCACCCTAAAGCATCCCTGACAGATGCTTGTCCAGCTGCCTCTTGAAGGCCTCTAGTGGGGGAGAGCCCACAACCTCCCTAGGTAACTGGTTCCATTGTCATACTGCTCTAGTATGTTTTTCCTGATGTCCAGCTGGAATCTGGCTTCCTTTAACTTGAGCCTGTTATTCTGTGTCCTGCACTCTGGGAGGATCGAGAAGAGATCCTGGCCCTCCTCTGTGTGACAACCTTTTAAGTATTTGAAGAGTGCTATCATGTCTCCCCTCAATCTTCTCTTCTTCAGGCTAAACACGCCCAGTTGTTTCACTCTCTCCTCATAGGGCTTTGTTTCCAAACCCTTGATCATCCTCGTTGCCCTCCTCTGAACACGCTCCAGCTTGTCTGCGTCCTTCTTGAATTGTGGAGCCCAGAACTGGACGCAATACTCTAGATGAGGCCTAACCAGGGCCTAATAGAGAGGAACCAGGACCTCGCGTGATTTGGAAGCTATACTTCTATTAATGCAGCCCAAAATAGCATTTGCATTTTTTGCAGCCACATCATACTGTTGGTGCATATTCAGCTTGTGATCTATATCAATTCCAGCATTCATTAGAAATCAAAAGTCATTTTGCTTTAAGACAGCCTTCCCCAACGTGGTGCCCGCCAGATATTTTGGACTTCAGCTCCCAACAGCTTCAAGCAACATGGCCCATGGTCAGGAATGCTGGACACTGTAGTCCAAAACATTTGGAGGGCACCAAGTTGGGGAGGAATGCTTTAGACACAAAAAGTAGCCTGCCTGTTCCTAAAGTTATTTTATGTGTAACTTAGTTTGCTCATAAAATTATCATTACATGATACTCAGATGAATTTTAAACCTAAGAATTTTAAGATGTTGTGATTGTTATTTTAATATTGTATTGGTTTTAAATGCTCTTTTATCTACCTTTATGTATTATATTTTATTTAGCGTTGTTCCCCACCTTGATTCTGAGGGAGAGGCGGGTAATAAATAAATTTATTATTATTTTAAAACTTTTAAAAGTAAACTCAGTAAATTGATAATTCTTGTCATTAATAACTAGAATTACATTAGATGACTACTACAGCATCAGAAACACAGAACTCTATAGAACAAATCCAAAGTGGTCAAGAATGCTCATTTACTGTCATGAATGCACAATGGTGACTCTACTCACATGTTGGGAAACTGAGCATAAAATGTCTATCACGAAAATATACTTTGGATCAGTGCTTCCCAAACTTTTTCAGGTAACCGCCCCCTTGGTTCCACAAACTCATGCCCAGTGCCCCCTACCCTACCCTATAAAAATCATTATTCAGAATAGCGGTTTTCAACAACCCACTAAGGAAGATAATAACAATAAAATTCAAAACAGTAACAATTGAATATTTATTCAAAATCCAATTGCATTTTTTTAGTTTATTCAATGAAACATAATTGATGAACTTGATCCAGTGAGATCATCTTTTCAAAATCTGATAGTCATTTAGCAAGAATATTAGATATCACATTTAGTAACTAGGGTAGAGTACCTCACTATTCTGTCAATTCTTAATGTGATGGATGGCCTTGATGAAGTGATACCAGTTTCCCAATGTCTGGTTTAAAGTCACTTAACATGAGCCTTAAATCACCACATTTAAGTAATCGGGAGTCGATTTCTTTGCTTGGAGAGAAGCAGGCAGACCACATTTAACCACATTCCACCAAATATGATGTTGGAAATGCAACCAGGAGCTTCTGAACCACTCTCCGTAGTGCAGAATAGCGATTAGAAATTTCCTTCTGTAACCAAAACTCCTGGTATGGAAAAGACCACCTCGAGTGCCCCCCTGCTGCCCCTTTGCCTCTTAGCGCCCCCCTATGCAATCCTACTGCCCCCAAGGGGGCGGTACCGCCCACTTTGGGAACCTCTGCTTTAGATCAATAATTTTAATACAGAATGAAATCAATAACTATGTTGGGAATCTTACAGAAAGGATTAAAAGACACACACACCCAATAGCTTCATTAATTCCACGTTTTACATCTCTATTCTTAGGTGTTAGTTATTACATAATTTTTAGTAGGGTGACCATATGAAAAGGAGGACAGGGCCCCTGTATCTTTAACAGTCGTATTGAAAAGGGAATTTCAGCAGGTGTCGTTTGTATATATGGAGAACCTGGTGAAATTTCCTCTTCATCACAACAGTTAAAGCTGCAGGTGCCCTGCCCTCTTTTAAATCTGGTCACTCTAGTATAGCTCCTGCACTTTAACTGTTGTGATGAAGAGGGAATTTCATCAGCTTTTCCATATATACAAATGACACTTGCATAGAAATTCCCTTTTCTATGCAACTGTTAAAGATACAGGAGCCCTGTCCTCCTTTTCATATCGTCACCCTAGTTTTTAGAAATCATTTTGGGAGTAAAGGTTGGGTAAGACAAATATATTTGTCTTAAATGCTAAAAGAAAATTTTTCATAATCCAAAGCTGTTCCAATTTTTTGGAAAGAAACACTTTTTTATTTTTGAATTTTTCTGGTTCACAAAACCCTTCAGATCTCTAATTGCAAGATCTTTTTAATAAGGTTTTGTCTAACAGCTAATTGTTGTAGGTATAACACAGCTAATGCTCCTTTTAACCATTAGTTTAGGCATTGCCTAATAGTTGCCTCTTTTGGGGATTATTATTATCATCATCATCATCACATTTCTATACCACAAATCATAAAAAAAACAAAAAATACATAATTATAACATTATAACACGACATCGTAATAAAACGTGCTCTTAAAAAAAATTAAAATGCAAAATTTAAAAACAAATCACTAAAAACAATTTCAGTGCACAATTTTAGTAACAGGCCTATTCAGGATGGCGGGAAAAAATTCCACATCATACGCCATTAAATGTTTGGGAGTAGAAGGCATTCTTAACCTGTTGCCAAAAAGATAACAGTGCTAGTCCCAGGTGGGCCTCAGTGGGGAGCTCATTCCACAGTTGGGAGACCACCACTAAGAAGGCCCTCTCCCTCGTTGCCACCTCCCGAGCATTCCTCGGAGGAGGCACTCTGAAGAAGGCCCCAGATGTTGATCATAGTGTCCAGGTAGGTTCGTGCCGGAAGAGGTATTGTATAGGGTAATCATATGAAAAGGAGGACAGGGCTCCTGTATCTTTAACAGTTGCATAGAAAAGGGAATTTCAGCAGGTGTCATTTGTATATATGGAAAACCTGGTGAAATTCCCTCTTCATCACAACAGTTAAAGCTGCAGGAGCTACACTAGAGTGATCAGATTCAAAAGAGGGCAGGGCACCTGCAGCTTTAACTGTTGTGATGAAGAGGAAATTTCACTAGGTTCCCCACATATACAAACAACACCTGCTGAAATTCCCTTTTCTATGCAACTGTTAAAGATACAGGAGCCCTCTCCTCCTTTTCATATGGTCAACCTAGTATTGTAGTCTCAAGCCATGTAAGGCTTAAGACCAGCACCTTGAATCAGGCTCGGAAGCATACAGGCAGCCAGTGCAATATTGCAGCCAGTGCAATATTCTAGATGGGGCCTAACCAGGGCCGAATAGAGAGGAACCAGTACCTCACGTGATTTGGAAGCTATACTTCTATTAATGCAGTCCAAAATAACATTTGCCTTTCTTGCAGCCATATCGCACTGTTGGCTCATATTCAGCTTGCGATCTACAACAATTCCAAGATCCTTCTTGTTTGTAGTATTGCTGAGCCAAGTATCCCCCATCTTGTAACTGTGCATTTGGTTTCTATTTCCTAGATGTAGAATTTGGCATTTATCCCTATTAAATTTCATTCTGTTGTTTTCAGCCCTGCACTCCAGCCTATCAAGATCACTTTGAAGTTTGTTTCTGTCTTCCAGGGTATTAGCTATCCCGCCCAATTTCATGTCATCTGCATATTTGATAAGCATTCCCTGCATCTCCTCGTCCAAATCATTTATATAAATGTTGAAGAGCACTGGGCCCAGGACTGAGCCCTGCGGCACCCCACTCGTTGCCTCTCCCCAGTTTGAGAAGGTTCCATTGATAAGTACTCTTTGAGTCCGATTCTGTAGCCAACTGTGAATCCACCTAATAGTTGTTCCATCTAGCCCACTTTTAGCTAGTTTGTTAATTAGAATGTCATATGGTACTTTGTCAAAAGCTTAGCTGAAGTCAAGATATATGACAGAATATAATGCATATGTTTTTATGGAAGCTTGACAAAAATATGTTAACTTCCCATTTCAAATATTGCAGATCTACAAGTTCTCCCCTGTGTGATTAGTGTGGTGTTGAATGAGATGTTTCTTCTGACTGAAGCTCTTTCCACACTCCAGACGGTGATATGGTTTCTCCCTTGTGTGAAATCTTTCATGGTGAATGAGCTGTATCTTCTGAATGAAGCTCTTTTCACACACCAAGCATTTATACGGTTTCTCCCCTATGTGAGTTCTTTGGTGTTGAATTAGAGTTCTCTTCTGACTGAAGCTTTTCTCACACTCCAAGCATTTATATGGCTTCTCCCCTGTGTGAGTTCTTTGATGAGAAGTTAGAAGTGTTTTCTGACTGAAACTCGTTCCACATTCCAAGCATTTATATGGTTTCTCACCTGTGTGAGTTCTTAGATGACAAGTGAGATATTCCTTCTTACTGAAGCTCTTCCCACACTCCAAACAATGATATGGTTTCTCCCCTGTGTGAATTCTTTGATGATGAGTGAGATGTGCCTTCTGTCTGAAGATCTTTCCACACTCCAAACAAATGTATGGTTTCTCGCCAGTATGAATTCTTTGATGAGAAGTGAGTTGTGTCTTCAGACTGAAGCTTTTTTCACACTCCAAACAATGATATGGTTTCTCCCCTGTATGAATTCTTTGATGGTAAGTGAGATGTGTCTTTTGACTGAAGCTCTTTCCGCACTCCAAACAATGATATGGTTTCTCCCCTGTATGAATTCTTTCATGATAAGTGAGATATGTCTTCAGACTGAAACTCTTTCCACACTCCAAGCACTGATATGGTTTCTCCCCAGTGTGAGTTCTTTGATGTTGAATGAGATTTCTATTGTGACTGAAACTTTTTTCACACTCCAAGCATTTATATGGTTTTTTCCCTGTGTGAGTTCTTTGATGAGAACTAAGATATTTCTTCTGACTGAAACTCTTTCCACATTCCAAACAATGATATGGTTTCTCCCCAGTGTGAGTTCTTTGATGTCGTGTAAGACTTATCTTATGATTGAAGCTCTTTGCACATTCCAAGCATTTATATGGTTTTTCACCTGTGTGTGTTCTTTTCTGAGTTAAGTTTTTTCCACACTCCAAACAATTACATAGTTTCCCCTCTCTGTTAGTTCCTTGATGATACTTGAGATTTGTCTTCTGATTAAAGCTCTTTCCACACTCCAAACAATGATATGGTTTCTCCCCTATGTGAGGTCTTTGATGAGAAGTATGATATATCCTCTGACTATAGCTCTTCCCACATTGCAGGCATTTATATATTTTCTCCAATGTTTTAACGTTTGATTCAGAACTGAAAGTATTCCTATGCATATGGAACCTATTCTTTTCCTGTCTTTTATGCATTACTTCTTCAGTTGTGAGGTGATGGTAGCTATTTCCCTGAGAAGGAAATGAGTCTTTCCTCCTATTGCTATTTACTTCAGTTTTCCTTGTCTGTGCTTTGCTATTTATATATTTGTCTTTTTTTGGTGACATCCCACATGGTTCTGTCTTGTTTTCTGTTTCCCACTTATCAGCTCCTGGAATAAGGAAAAGAAATTGATCCTCAATTAATGTTCTCAATAAATTAAAGAACTGAAAAGACTTAGATGAGGTGTAGTTCCTACCATTTCTTTATTTTATTTGTGGCATTCATATACCACTGAATATAGTAAAATCTCTCAACGGTTCACAATAAATATTGAAATACCTTTAGATAGAATATTTAAAGCACAACATTAAAACTACTGCAGTAAAAACTTTTAAGGAGCAGCCAAATGGAGGGACGTGGTTAGTTTACATACAGCCTGGGCGAAAAGGTACGTTTTTAGGAGACGTTAGAAAGATGCCATATTTTCTGCCTCTCAGATTGGACAGGAGACAGTTTTTCAGAGGGTGGGTGCCACTACAGAGAAGGCCTTTCACCGGGGTTCTTCCTGGCAACATTCTCTGTGTTTTGGAATGACCAGCAAGGCCTCCTCTGATTATCTACCGTATTTCTTCAATTGTAAGACGCCATCGATTGTAAGATACACACTAATTTCAGTACCACCAACAGAAAATAAAAACCCTAATACACACCCGCGTATGTATTCTAAGACGCACCCCATTTTTAGAGACGTTTATATGGGGAAAAAAGTGTGTCTTAGAATCGAAGAAATAGGGTAAGTGTCGCCTGGGTGTATATAAGAGAAGGCTGTCTGCTAGTATCCTGGTCCCAAGTTGTTTATGGGATAATAGCATAGCCTTGTATGTGGGTCGGCAGCTAATAAGCAGCCAGTGCAGTGCTGTTAAAACAGGTGAGCATAGCAGGGCGTCCCAGTGAGTACCCTAGCTGCTGCATTCTGCACTAGCTACAGCTTCTGAACCAGGTGCAAGGGCAGCTCCACATAGAATGCATTGCAGTAGTCTAACTGTGGCTAGGATATCCCTTTCCAGGAACAGGCATGCCATGTGTTTATCTGCCTCTGTTGAATGCCTTTCACTTACTCTCAGTGTGGTACAATGCATTTGATTGGGCCCCATGGAGACCTGGATTCAGCTTTCAGCTGAGAAATGTTATTATTATTATTATTTATTTATTTATTTATTTATTTATATAGCACCATCAATGTACATGGTGCTGTACAGAGTAAAACAGTAAATAGTAAGGCCCTGCCGCATAGGCTTACAATCTAATAAAATCATAGTAAAACAATAAGGAGGGGAAGAGAATGCCAACAGGCACAGGGTAGGGTAAGCAGGCACAGGGTAGGGTAAAACTAACAGTATAAAGTCCGCACAACATCAAGTTTTAAAAGCTTTAGGAAAAAGAAAAGTTTGAAATGTAGTGTGTGTTTCTGGGCTAGCTGCTCTCTCGCTCGCTCTCGTTCTCCCTCTCAGCTTAACCAACGTTACACACTTTTTAGCAGGCCGCTCATCAGTAGGGTGGTACTGCAGACTCCAATGAAATTTGGGGACAATGGGCAAGCATCCTTTAAAATACCTTTGCCTGCACAAAGGTGGGGAAAATTACCATCAGAGTCGTCTTACCGAATTCCCTATAGGGCACATTAGCATTAGCAAGCAAATCAAAAGTCCACATATTCGAAAAGCCTTGGGACAGGCAAACGCAAATCTAACAATACCAGCATTTGCCAGCCTTGTAATCTCCCCGAAATAAATAAATCAGTGTTTTGTTGTTGCTGGTTTTGAGGCTCTAATGTGAAAAAATGTTACATGTTTGAGGCCTGGATCTTTAAGCTGCAGCCCTAAAATAGTGTTTAATTAAGTGATGATTTTAATATAACTCAACATATCCTACTTTCATTTTTTTGAACTGCCTTCCAAAGGTACTGTTCAATAGCTGTCTGGCTTTTTACAGTGTTTTAATTTTTCTATGTTAAACATTTTAGACTATTTTTATTATGTTGCATTTTTTTAAATTGTTGTAAACTGCCCAGAGAGCTTTGGTTATGGGGCGGTATACAAATGAAATAAACAATAATAATGAAAAAATACAGCCACAAAATGTTAAGGGAATGTTAATGATCCTCATCCTGAAGGGTGAGTTTTGGTTCTGGTCCAAAGTGGTTTTCCCTTGGGTTTTTTTTTTTTTTTTTGGCATTTAGGTTTCGACGCTTCAGTTTGCTCACTCGCTCTTCCCTTCGCTGCCCCCACCACCTCCTACGTCACCAAAGATTTATTTCCAGAGCGAGTTATTTTGTATCCTCTCTGTATAAAATCATAGAATCATAGAATAGCAGAGTTGGAAGGGGGATACAAGGCCATCGAGTCCAACCCCCTGCTCAATGCAGGAATCCACCCTAAAGCATCCCTGACAGATGCTTGTCCAGCTGCCTCTTGAAGGCCTCTAGTGTGGGAGAGCCCACAACCTCCCTAGGTCACTGGTTCCATTGCCGTACTGCTCTAACAGTCAGGAAGTTTTTCCTGATGTTCGCTTTCAGATAAGGATATAACAATCTTTAATTTAAACTGTCTGCGTCTCATCAAGGTTATTTTTAATACCTTCCGTGCGTCTCTCCCTTCTCGGCGAGAAACCGAAACTAACTTTTCCCGGCTACACTGAGAGGTTTTTTTTACATGCTTCAACTTCAAAGAAGATTCATAATTCTGCTAATGAGATTTACCCACTTTATCATGCCAATCACACAGAGATAAATGCGTTTCTAGGCTTCAGACATCCGGAGCTTGGAAGAACTTTACTGCATCATTCGGCTGCTAGGCTCCGCCCCAACGTTCCTCATCCTTATTGCATTTGGAACCTGATATGATCAGGACAACAGGGAGGCTTACCGAGAGAGGGCACGATGCCCCGGTTCTCCTCCATGACCTGCCTGTGCAGGGATCTCTGGTCAGGATCCAGCAGGGCCCACTCCTCCTCCGTGAAGCACACGGCAACCTCCTCAAAAGACACCAGACCCTGGATGGAAAGAGAAAATGTTTCCTCCTCAAAGATAACAAAAAGTGAGGCGGCTGGGTGGCATTGTACTGCAAGATTTAACTTTGCCTGCTGTGAAAACCTGCGGCTGGAGGAACAGCAGCAAAAAATGGCTCTGCCCCTACTGCCTTACTTGTGGGCTTCCGAAGGGACATCTGGTCAGCCAAGGTGAGAAACAGGTTACTGGACAGGATGGAGCTTTTGCCCCGTCCAGCAGGGCTCTCCGTATGATCTTAGCTTTGCCAGACAAGGGGAGGAGAGAGATCCGTTCTGGCCCTAGGAGGTGAGCCAGGTTTGGAGGTACCCAGGCTGCTGGTATTCCCCCTACCTGATCCGGTTCCACTCCAGAAAGAAAGAGAGATGGCTGAGAACTCATTCCCGGCGTCATTCCAGCCCCTGCGAGAGACAAAAGCAATGGGAAGCCAGCAGCACACAGTGTCTCAAAAATTGAGATTACTTTTGGAAATCAAGTCCCTTTGAACACAACAGGATTGGACTTCCCAGTCAAATGAAACAGAATTTTACTGGAAGTGATGCAAGTCTGAGTACGCCTGGGCAAGTTGGAGATGTCTTTATCTTCAATTTGTAGTTTGATCTTCAGTTGCGTCTAAATGCACATTTCCCCATTTAGATTCTTGGGCACAAATCAAACTGCTAGTTTCCGGGGAATTTAAACACAGTTTTGAGTTTGGAAAAGGTTAGAGACAAGCGTCTTCCTCCTGAAAAGGTCCCGGTGGGAGCATCAACAGTGACCAAGGTTCTCTTACATTCTCCAGACAGTGAGACCAGGTTTAATGACCTCAAAAGTGATCCTTACCCTGCAAGGCAACACGTCCATCACCCTCCTGCCTGATCTCCATTTGTTGGGGGCTCTGTCTGGTGCCTGATGGAGCTTTCTCTGCTGCAGGGAAACCAGATCCCAATTCTACAAATAGACGCCATATCTGAAAGAGCAATGAAGATCCAAGACATGGAATGGGTAGAAGGGTTAGAAAAAGAATGAGAGAGCGCAAAATATTGGAGGTGAGGAATGGAACATCTCTCCTGGGGCGATTTCCAGAATGGTTTGAGCAACGAGTAGAGAGTTTTAGGATATCTACCCTCCCATTCCTGCCCCCTGGATGAAACACTCTCACCTGCTGCTCTTGCTGCCTCTGGTCCTCTGCTTGGCTTAGGAGGAAGCCTTCTGCCAGGGCCACCGCCTGGGAACTGGTCTCCACTCTGCATTCTCTCACCCAGCTTGCCATCTCCGCTGGCAGGATGGTCAGGAACTGCTCCAGGATCACCAGGTCCAGGATCTGGTTTTTTGTGTGTCGCTCCGGCTTCAGCCACCGGCAGGAAAGTTTGTGGAGTTGGCTGCAAACCTCTCGGGGTCCCTCAGCCTCCTGGTAGCGGAAGTGCCTGAAACGCTGGAGCTGCACATCTGAGCTGACCGTGTCCTCACCCTGGAGCATCTTCTCTGTTCTTTCCCAGAATTCCCCACTGTTCTTGGGCTTAATGGCATCAGGGTCTCTTCGTGCTTCAGCCTCAGCTGCTGAATCTTGGTCGGTCATCTTTGATCTGTGTTTCAAAAAAACACCTGCTGCTGCTGCCATCTTCTCCTGAAGCCTCTCTTTCCTTAATCTACCTTAGAATCAGTTTCAATTAAGGCTCTCAGTCCTTTAAAGAAATTTGTTTTTATTAGTTGTCTGATTTTTGAACATCATTGCATCAATCAACCAAGTTCATGAATGCATAAAAGCTAGAAATTCTGATGAACTCATACATTTCTCTTTATTTTAAGCAGACTCTCTTTTATGTTACATAATTAAAAGGGACTCCTTTTCCTAGCTATCATAGTTAGGAGTTGCCTCACTGGAGCCTCACTGGAGCACAGGACAGGTTCTCACAGGGCAGCATCCTCCAGCCGAGGAGATCACAAGATTTATGCCCCACAGAAACCCTGGGTTGCTCTGTTGTGGGTTGCTTTTTCCCCTCTTCAGAATGTGTAACACTTCTTTTTCGTTCTCTTTTATTTCCCCTTTCCCCATTTATTGGGCTCATCTACATCAAGCAGGTTCTTCCACTATGAAAGTAGTATATAAAAAGCAGGAGCCACACTAAGGTGACCATATGAAAAGGAGGACAGGGCTCCTGTATCTTTAAAGTTGTATAGAAAAGGGAATTTCAGCAGCATGTAGCACCTGGTGAAATTTTGTCTTCATCATAACAGTTAAAGCTGCAGGTCCTGTCCTATTGACCAGATACAAAAGAGAGGAGGGCACCTGCAGCTTTAACTATTGCGGTGAAGAGGGAATTTCACCAGATGCTGTATGCATACAAATGAAACCTGCTGAAAATCCCTTTTCTCTACAACTGTTAAAGATACAGGAGCCCTGTCCTCCGTTTTATATGGTCACCCCAACACTACTGCTTTATAGTGATGTTGAAGTGCACTGACAACTGTTGGGGCCCATTGACACATACCATATACCGCTTTCATACCACTTCCATAGTGTTATGTACTGCTTGGTGTAGATGTGTCATGGGCCCCAACAGTTGTCAGTGCACTTCAAAACCACTATAAAGCAGTAGTGTGGCTCCTGTCTTTTATATACTGCTTTCATAACACTTTCATAGTGGAATATCCTGCTTGGTGTAGATGAGCCCATTGATTCAATTATTACCAGCCTTCTCCTCCTCTCCAGCGACCTCTCTCTGCAGGCCTGCCTCACAGGGGTGTCCCAAGATCTCTGGCTGCCCTTAGAAAAACTGCCACAAGCACGTCCCAATTCCCCTACCACCGCCCCCAAAGAGTAAAATGTCAGTAACAGTAACTTGAATGACTACAAAACTTACTGCCCTTTCAGAGGTCTCCAAATCACTTGCCTTTTTTGGGGGGAGGAGTCTTGGGGGGGCACCTGGTCTCCCTCCACCCGCCTTTGCTGGCTGCTGTCAGTCTGGCTGATCCAGCACAGAACAAGGGCAGCGTCTCAGCTCCAGGCAGGATTGCACCTGGGGACCCATACTTGCGGCGTGGGTGGGTGGAGGGAGAGCGGTGTTCAATTAAATGGGGGAATAATTTTAGTCAATGTAGAACAGTTTGATGCATTCGTCAGTTTGATTAATTAGTACTGCAGTTCTCCTTTAAACCCCCCCCCCAACTCATAGGACCACTTAGTCTGCTGAAAGGAGGGAAGCTTTGCTGATATTGTGGGGGAAGGGAATCTCGAGTGGATCAGTCGTGTAAGTCACCTCCCTATGGGGTGAAAAGGGGGTAGCGTCCAGCTTCCCTCCATGACGTTTTATCAGATTCGCCTCTGACACTTGGGGGGTGAATCTGTACATCTCCCCTCCTTAAGTCTTGTCACCTACTCCCTCTCCTGCCCCCCATGTCCCACCCCTCCCCTGCAGCCCATGGCCCCCCTTCACCCCAGTGCTCAAGGCAGGTGGGGGTGGGGGTCTCACCTGATCCACCATAGGAGGCACCGAAGCAGCACCTGAAGGAAACCTGGAGGATCAGCCTCTTTCCTCTGGGGAAAGAAAACCGGACAGGAAGAGCCTTTGGAGGGGGGAGCATTTCCTGTGGCGGTCACGGCCCCTCCCCAAATCCCTTTCCCCTCTAGGAAACTAGTTCATTTCTTTAACCCTTAGAAGGCCGAGCAGCAAGCTCCTTTCTCTGCATCTCTCCAAGTAGGACCCTGGAAACACTTTGCATTACACCACGGTGGCTTTTGGCTTTTCTTCTGCTATAGATGGGTGCGATTTCTCTTTTTCTGTTCTGGACATGTTGCCTTCCTGCTGAACGGAGCTGTTCAGCCAGGGTGCGTGTTCTGGTTTTGGTTGTAAATTCTTGCTTTTGTTCCGAGGCTCTTCTTGTCAGGAGGCTCAGAAGGTGACAGGAGGTTCAACCTAGGGTGACCACATGAAAAGGAGGACAGGACTCCTGTATCTTTAACAATTGCACAGAAAAGGGGATTTCAGCAGGTGTCATTTGTAGGCATGCAGCACCTGGTGAAATTCCATCTTCATCACAACAGTGAAAGTTGCAGGAGCCCTGCCCTCTTCTGTATCTGGTCACTCTAGCTATACTCCTGCAGCTTTAAGTGTTGTGATGATGAGGGAATTTCACCAGGTGCTGCATGCCTACAAATAACACCTGCTGAAATTCCCCTTACCAACCTGCCCGCTCACTGAGGTTGCTGGAGGGCATGCTCCTGGTGGTTCCACATGGACCTATGGCTAGGGTGACCATATGAAAAGGAGGACAGGGCTCCTGTATCTTTAACAGTTGCATAGAAAAGGGAATTTCAGCAGGTATCATTTGTATTTATAGAGAACCCGTGAAATTCCCTCTTCATCACAACTTTTAAAGGTGCAAGAGCTATACTAGACTGACCGGATTTAAAAGAGGGCAGGGCACCTGCAGCTTTAACTGTTGTGATGAAGAGGAAATTTCACCAGGTTCTCCATATATACAAATGACACCTGCTGAAATTCCCTTTTCAATACAACTGTTAATGATACAGGAGCCCGGTCCTCCTCTTCATATGGTCACCCTAAATAAGGGCAACGTAAAAACATTTACACCTTGGGGAAGGCTGCTATACCCGCAGTAGAAAGCCCTATAGATCTGAATGGGCCTTACTTGTGAACAGGCGCAGGATAGTACTGTAGCGAACTACAAAGCAAAACACAAGTTTTGTTCAGCAAGAAGAGAAAAAGTAACAGAGAACATAAAAGAGACCTCATTGCCATGAGCAGCTGAGGGGAAGCCGATGCGGTGCAAAGAAGAGGATTCCCTGTTCTTGCTTGGAGCGATGTGGAGAAAGGAGCTTGCTTAGGGTGACCTTATGAAAAGGAAGACAGGGCTCCTGTATTTTTAATAGTTGTATTGAAAAGGGAATTTCAGCAGGTGTCATTTGTATATATGGAGGACCTGGTGAAATTCCCTCTTCATCACAACAGTTAAAGCTGCAGGAGCAATACTAGAGTGACCAGATACAAAGGAGGACAGGGCTTCTGCAGGCAGCTTTAACTGTTGTGAAGAGGGAATTTCACCAGGTGCTGTATGCATACAAATGACAACTGCTGAAATTCCCCTTTAACGTTACAGGAGCCCTGTCCTCCTTTTCATATGGTCACCCTAATTGCTGCTTGGCCTTCTAAGGGTTAAAGGGGCTGAACCAGAATCCATCACGGGGAAGGGGATTTGGGGAGGAAGGGAGGGGTCGTGTCCTCCACAGGAAATGGTCTCACCACTACCACCACCACCAATGCTCTTCCTGTCCCGCCTTCTGCCTCCAGAGGAAAGAGGACTTTAAGTTTCCTCCAGGTGCTGCATCATTGCCTCTTTTGGGGGGATCAGGTGAGACACCCCCCCTCCGGCCTTGTGCATTGAAGGGGGTCCCTGGGCTGCAGGGGTGGGGGACAGGAGAGGGAGGAGGGGGTGGGAAGACGCCCAAATTCAACCCCCAGCGTGTTAGGATGTTTTAATAATGTATACTATGTTTTTAATTCAGTTTTATGTATTTTATACTTATTGCTATTCCCCGCCTCGATCCAAACGGAGGCGGGTAAGAAATAAAATTATTATTATTAATTAGTATTATTATGGGATCTGATTTCACGTCATGGAGGGAGCTGGACCCTCCCCCCCATTTCACCCTATTGGGAGGAGACCTACAAGGCTGATCCACTTGGGATCCCTCTCCCTGCCCCCAACATCAGGAGACTTCTTTCCTGCCTCCTTTTAACAGACCAGGTGTCCCCTTTCACCTGGGTGAGGGGATTTAAAGGGAGAACTGCAGTGGTAATTAATCAAACTGATTCATGCATTAAACTGCTCTACATTGGTTAAAATCGTTCCCCTGTTAATTGGGGAACGATTTAATTTCCCCCCCCCTGTTAATTGGGGAACGTTCCCCCCCCCTTGGGAAATGTGGGTCCGGTGATGCAATTCAGCATGTGGCAAAGCCCTTCCTTCGTCCTCTGCTGGATTGGCCAAAATGACAAAAGCAAAGGAAAGTGGGCTGAAGTACGCAAAGTCCCTCACCAAGACTTGCCCTACCGTGAGGCAGCGGATTTCGGGAGCCATGAAACGGAAAGCAAATCCTTAGTTATTTGAATGACTGTTTTTGACCTTTTACTACCAGTGGGAGCAGAGGGGAGAGGTCATCATTGGATTTTTTATTTTGCTCAAAATAAGAAGAGACCTGCTGGATCAGACCAAGGGTCCATCTAATCCAGCACTCGGTTTACACAGTGGCCAGGAACCAGGGCTGGGCAAAGCTGGTAGTGGCCAGATAGGAAATGTAGGCCCCATTTCAAACTGCTCATTAAGTATTTTTTAATCAGTTCTAAATACATATGAACTAGAACGATTTATAAAAAAAGGTAATGGCAAGCACTTTTATTCAAGATGTATATAAGACATTGCTTCTTCACATTCAGAAATGCTTTATGTGCTTTTCTTTGGGCAAATTCATCATCAACAACAGAAAAATCAAGCAACTTTGCCCAGGGGGACTCGGAGTAGGCCCCCTCAAAATCATAGGCCCATGCCAACTGGCCCTCTGCCCGGCCCTGCCCGGAACCCAGAAGCAGATCACAAGTGAAATAGCACCCTCCTGCCCATGTTCCCCAGCAACTGGGGTACATAGGCATTCTGCCTCTGATACTGGAGGTAGCAACAAGGCATCAGGACTAGTAGCCCTCTCCTCCAAGAATTTTTCTAAGCCCCTTTTGAAGCCATCCAAATTGGTGGCCACAACTACCTCTTGTGGTAGCAAATTCCATAGTTGGATTATGCGCTGTGTGGAGAAGTCCTTCCTTTTATCTCTTCTGAATTTCCCACCAATCAGCTTCATGTGGTGACCCCCGTTGGCTTCTAGTATTATGAGTAAGGGAAGAAAAATTTATTTATTTATTTTATTTATTTATTTAAGGATTTTTATGCCGCCATTCAGCCAAAAAAGGCTCTCACGGCGGCTTACAAAAGTATTTCTTGACAGTCCCTGCCCACAGGCTTACAATCTAAAAGACATGACACAAAAGGAAAGGGGATTGGGAGGGAGGAGGAGGAGGGGGGAAAGGAAAGCAAACTCAGGCACTACAATCTTAGTTGCAAAGTTCAGCAGTTACAGTTGACAGCAGGAGGGAGGGGGCTCTCAGCTGGAGCTGGACCCAGGCACGGTGGAGAGGTGCCTGGCTGCTGCTTCCTCCCTCACTGGTGGCCTCTGCAGAGACAGTTGGTAGCAGGAGGGAGGGGGCTCTCAGCTGGAGCTGGACCCAGGCACGGTGGAGAGGGGCCTGGCTGCTGCTTCCTCCCTCACTGGTGGCCTCTGCAGAGACAGTTGGTAGCAGGAGGGAGGGGGCTCTCAGCTGGAGCTGGACCCAGGCACGGTGGAGGTGCCTGGCTGCTGCTTCCTCCCTCACTGGCGGCCTCTGCAGTGACAGTTGGTAGCAGGAGGGAGGGGGCTCTCAGCTGGAGCTGGACCCAGGCACGGTGGAGAGGGGCCTGGCTGCTGCTTCCTCCCTCACTGGCGGCCTCTGCAGAGACAGTTGGTAGCAGGAGGGAGGGGGCTCTCAGCTGGAGCTGGACCCAGGCACGGTGGAGAGGGGCCTGGCTGCTGCTTCCTCCCTCACTGGTGGCCTCTGCAGAGACAGTTGGTAGCAGGAGGGAGGGGGCTCTCAGCTGGAGCTGGACCCAGGCACGGTGGAGAGGTGCCTGGCTGCTGCTTCCTCCCTCACTGGCGGCCTCTGCAGTGACAGTTGGTAGCAGGAGGGAGGGGGCTCTCAGCTGGAGCTGGACCCAGGCACGGTGGAGAGGGGCCTGGCTGCTGCTTCCTCCCTCACTGGCGGCCTCTGCAGTGACAGTTGGTAGCAGGAGGGAGGGGGCTCTCAGCTGGAGCTGGACCCAGGCACGGTGGAGAGGGGCCTGGCTGCTGCTTCCTCCCTCACTGGCGGCCTCTGCAGTGACAGTTGGTAGCAGGAGGGACGGGGCTCTCAGCTGGAGCTGGACCCAGGCACGGTGGAGAGGGGCCTGGCTGCTGCTTCCTCCCTCACTGGCGGCCTCTGCAGAGACAGTTGGTAGCAGGAGGGAGGGGGCTCTCAGCTGGAGCTGGACCCAGGCACGGTGGAGAGGGGCCTGGCTGCTGCTTCCTCCCTCACTGGTGGCCTCTGCAGAGACAGTTGGTAGCAGGAGGGAGGGGGCTCTCAGCTGGAGCTGGACCCAGGCACGGTGGAGAGGGGCCTGGCTGCTGCTTCCTCCCTCACTGGTGGCCTCTGCAGAGACAGTTGGTAGCAGGAGGGAGGGGGCTCTCAGCTGGAGCTGGACCCAGGCACGGTGGAGGTGCCTGGCTGCTGCTTCCTCCCTCACTGGCGGCCTCTGCAGTGACAGTTGGTAGCAGGAGGGACGGGGCTCTCAGCTGGAGCTGGACCCAGGCACGGTGGAGAGGGGCCTGGCTGCTGCTTCCTCCCTCACTGGCGGCCTCTGCAGAGACAGTTGGTAGCAGGAGGGAGGGGGCTCTCAGCTGGAGCTGGACCCAGGCACGGTGGAGAGGTGCCTGGCTGCTGCTTCCTCCCTCACTGGCGGCCTCTGCAGTGACAGTTGGTAGCAGGAGGGACGGGGCTCTCAGCTGGAGCTGGACCCAGGCACGGTGGAGAGGGGCCTGGCTGCTGCTTCCTCCCTCACTGGCGGCCTCTGCAGAGACAGTTGGTAGCAGGAGGGAGCGGGCTCTCAGCTGGAGCTGGACCCAGGCACGGTGGAGAGGTGCCTGGCTGCTGCTTCCTCCCTCACTGGCGGCCTCTGCAGTGACAGTTGGTAGCAGGAGGGAGGGGGCTCTCAGCTGGAGCTGGACCCAGGCACGGTGGAGAGGGGCCTGGCTGCTGCTTCCTCCCTCACTGGCGGCCTCTGCAGAGACAGTTGGTAGCAGGAGGGAGGGGGCTCTCAGCTGGAGCTGGACCCAGGCACGGTGGAGAGGTGCCTGGCTGCTGCTTCCTCCCTCACTGGCGGCCTCTGCAGTGACAGTTGGTAGCAGGAGGGAGGGGGCTCTCAGCTGGAGCTGGACCCAGGCACGGTGGAGAGGGGCCTGGCTGCTGCTTCCTCCCTCACTGGCGGCCTCTGCAGTGACAGTTGGTAGCAGGAGGGAGGGGGCTCTCAGCTGGAGCTGGACCCAGGCACGGTGGAGAGGGGCCTGGCTGCTGCTTCCTCCCTCACTGGCGGCCTCTGCAGTGACAGTTGGTAGCAGGAGGGAGGGGGCTCTCAGCTGGAGCTGGACCCAGGCACGGTGGAGAGGGGCCTGGCTGCTGCTTCCTCCCTCACTGGCGGCCTCTGCAGAGACAGTTGGTAGCAGGAGGGAGGGGGCTCTCAGCTGGAGCTGGACCCAGGCACGGTGGAGAGGGGCCTGGCTGCTGCTTCCTCCCTCACTGGCGGCCTCTGCAGAGACAGTTGGTAGCAGGAGGGAGGGGGCTCTCAGCTGGAGCTGGACCCAGGCACGGTGGAGAGGGGCCTGGCTGCTGCTTCCTCCCTCACTGGCGGCCTCTGCAGAGACAGTTGGTAGCAGGAGGGAGGGGGCTCTCAGCTGGAGCTGGACCCAGGCACGGTGGAGAGGGGCCTGGCTGCTGCTTCCTCCCTCACTGGCGGCCTCTGCAGTGACAGTTGGTAGCAGGAGGGAGGGGGCTCTCAGCTGGAGCTGGACCCAGGCACGGTGGAGAGGGGCCTGGCTGCTGCTTCCTCCCTCACTGGCGGCCTCTGCAGAGACAGTTGGTAGCAGGAGGGAGGGGGCTCTCAGCTGGAGCTGGACCCAGGCACGGTGGAGAGGGGCCTGGCTGCTGCTTCCTCCCTCACTGGCGGCCTCTGCAGTGACAGTTGGTAGCAGGAGGGAGGGGGCTCTCAGCTGGAGCTGGACCCAGGCACGGTGGAGAGGGGCCTGGCTGCTGCTTCCTCCCTCACTGGCGGCCTCTGCAGTGACAGTTGGTAGCAGGAGGGAGGGGGCTCTCAGCTGGAGCTGGACCCAGGCACGGTGGAGAGGGGCCTGGCTGCTGCTTCCTCCCTCACTCAATGTCTCCCTATCCGTGTTCTCCACACCATACATGATTTTGTGCACCTGTATCTTGTCTCTCTCCCTACTCACCTTTCTTCTAAGCTAAACAATCACAGCTGTTGTAACCTTTCCACATAGGGGAGATGCTCCAGCCCCTTCATCATTTTAGTTGCCCCTTTTCTGCAGTTTTTCCAGCTCTATAATAGCCTTTTTAGGTGCACTGATAAGAACTGTACACAGTATTCTAAGTGTGGTCGCACCATAGATTTGAATAAAGGCAGTATGATATTGGCAGTTTTAGTATTAATTCCTTCCCTAATTATACCTAACACGGAGTTTGCTTTTTATTACAGCAGCCACACACTGGGTTGACATTTTCACTGAGCTGTACACCACAACGCCAAGATCTCTTTCTTGGTCAGTCACTGCTACCTCTGATCCCATCAGGTTATACTTGAGGATGGGATTTTTTTTACCCCAATCTGCATCACTTTACACTTATTTAAATTGGTCCGCATTTGCCATTTAGATGCCTGTTCTCCTAGTTTGGGGAGATTCTTTTAGAGCTCTTCACAATCCTTTTTTTTTGTTTTTACCACCCTAAATGATCTGGTTCCATTGGCAAACTTGGCCACTTCACTGCTGTCAGTACTAGTTGTCTCAGTGTTCAGATTCCATTCCTGAAAACGTCGGTTCAGCCACAGACATCTCTCCTATATCTTCTGCAGTGAAGCCAGATTCTGCAATCTCACTTAAGTACTCCTTTAGGAAGCAAAAGATCTTGAGCCAGCCCTGCAATGCAGGCCTGTAGAGAGAGGCAGATGGACAGGAGTCCTTTCAAAAAGGAGGAGAAGGCTGATAATAATGGAATAAAAAAGGGGAAGAAAATGTACTGGTTCCTCTCTATTCAGCCCTGGTTAGGCCTCATGTAGAGTATTGCGTCCAGTTCTGGGCTCCACAATGCAAGAAGGACGCAGACAAGCTGGAGCGTGTTCAGAGGAGGGCAACCAGGATGATCAGGGGTCTGGAAACAAAGTCCTATGAAGAGAGACTGAAAGAACTGGGCATGTTTAGCCTGGAGAAGAGAAGATTGAGGGGAGACATGATAGCACTCTTGAAATACTTAAAAGGTTGTCACACAGAGGAGGGCCAGGATCTCCTCTCGATCCTCCCAGAGTGCAGGTCACGGAATAATGGGCTCACGTTAAAGGAAGCCAAATTCCGGCTGGCTTCCTGACTGTTAGAGCAATACGGCAATGGAATCAGTTAGGTTGTGGGCTCTCCCACACTAGAGGCCTTCAAGAGGCAGCTGGACAAGCATCTGTCAGGAATGCTTTAGGGTGGATTCCTGCATTGAGCAGGGGGTTGGATTCGATGGCCTTGTAGGCCCCTTCCAACTCTGCTATTCTATGAGTCTATAAAAAAGAGGTGT
The DNA here is from genome assembly GCF_023053635.1 of Elgaria multicarinata webbii. Classification (NCBI taxonomy): domain Eukaryota; kingdom Metazoa; phylum Chordata; class Lepidosauria; order Squamata; family Anguidae; genus Elgaria; species Elgaria multicarinata. Next base: position 157,159,428 of record NC_086173.1, read on the forward strand.
TAAAAAGTCCAAACAGGGGAAAAAAGCAAAGACTCTGTGTTTCTGTGGGACATAAAATTTGTGGTTTCCTCCTGTGAGAACCTTTCCTGTATTACAGTGAGGCAACTCTTGACTATGATAGAAATGGAGCCTCCATCTGCAAAGGTAGTATATCTCAGAAAATGAGGGGAAAACATTATTAAACTTTGCAATTATTTAAGGTAATACACAGTCTTTCTAAAGTGGAGATAAATGTATGTATTCATCAGAATTTCTACTTTCTATGAGTACATAAAATTGTTGATTAATACCTTGACTATTAAAAATCAGGTGACTAAAAATGAAGATTTTTTTAAAGTACGGACAGCCTTAATTTAAGCCACTTATCAGGTAGATTAATGAAAGAGGCTCAAGTAGAATATAGCAGCAACAGCAGGTGTCACAGACACAGTACAGCTGCAGATCCAACTTTTAGGGGAACAAATAGTAAGAGGAATGAAGATGAGAAATGTCCTGACTCCCAAGGAAGTGAACAATTTTGGTCAGAGGCCTTCAGGTGAAGAATCCTTCCCAAGTCTCCAGTTTCTCTTTCAGCCTTGGCATTTGTCCTTCTAGGACAAGGCCTGTTTGCTAGCTTGTGTCCCCCACATTTCACCTTGTCTAGACAAAACAGTAATTGTTTAATAATTTTGTTTTACTTTATAGCCCGTTAATGGCACTGCCTCATACGGTCATCTTTGCCCAGATACAGAAGAGGGAGGAGTTTTGGGGGGGGGGCCTCGGAGACATTTTTGAAATACAGATCAAAGATGGCCAAGCCACACTCAGCTGGCCTTGAAGCTGGAAGTGGCCCTGATGCCGTTAGGTGCGGAAGCCGTAAGGAATTCTGCTCAACATCAGGGCAGAAGGACCTGGATGAAGTCATGATCAGCTCAGAGGTGCAGCGCCAGCAGTTCAGGCAGCTCCGCTATCAGGCAGCTGAAGGGCCTCGAGAGGTTTGCAACCAACTCCACGATCTTTCCCTCCGGTGGCTGAAGCCGGAGCGACACACGAAAAACCAAATCCTGGACCTGGTGATCCTGGAGCAGTTCCTGACCATCCTGCCAGTGGAGATGGCGAGCTGGGTGAGGGAATGCGGAGCGGAGACCAGTTGCCAGGCGGTGGCCCTGGCAGAAGGCTTCCTCCTGAGCCAGGCGGAGGACCAGAGGCAGCAAGAGCAGCAGCAGGTGAGAGCATTGCATCCAGGGGAGCAGGAATGCGAGGGAGGGTATCCCAAAACTCTCTACTCATTGCCCAACCCCCTCTAGAAATCCCCTGAGATGTCCCATTCCGCAACTGTTTTGGCAGTCTGATTCCTTTCTAATTCCTTCCCCTCTCAAATCCTTCTTGCTGCTTCAGGTACGGAGTCTGTTTGCAGAAGTGGGGCCTGGTTTCCCTGCAGCAGAAGGGGCTCCGTCGGACACCTTAGAGATAGTCCCGCTAAGGGGGATCCAACCAGAGTGTGATGGGTGTGCTGCCTTGCAGGGTAAGGATTCACTTTGGGGGGTGGCTGTGTTCCACCTGGTCTCGCTCTCTGGGGAATGGAAGAGAACCTTGGGCTCTTTTATGTTCTCCACCGGAGCGTTTCAGGGGGAAGACGCTTGTTTCCAGCCTTTTCCACTGTTCAAAACTATTGCTTATTTTTCAGCACTCGAAGGCTTTATACGTGGACACCAACAGTTTCATTTATAGCTAAGACAACAAATGCAGGCATGTGCATTTTTACCCCTCTGCATTCTCAAAATGCAAATTGAAGATACAGCATCTTGTAGTGCCCTGGTATACTCAGACTTGCATCACTTCCAGTGCAATTCCATCCATTTGACTGGGAAGTGAGTCCTTCTGTGTTCTTAGAACACAGATTAAGATTGTAATCTCCAATCTGTGAGACAAAGATGTGCTACAGGCTTTCCCATAGGTTTCCCATCAATCAGGAAGGACTTCTTCACACAGCACATAGCTAAACTGTGGAACTCACTACCACAAGATGTGGTGATGGCCAATAATTTGGATGGCTTTGAAAGGGCGTTGGATAAATTCCTGGAGAAGGCTATCAATGGTTATTAGTCCTGATGCCTAAATTCAACCTCCAGTATCAGAAGCACTAGTGTGACGGCACCAACCTTATACAGAACGCCTTGCCTAGCACACCCTTCTCAAGCCAAGCGCCACCTCTTGAAAAGCCTGAGGAAAGGGTAAAAACAACACAACCTCTCCCCTATATGTGAGGGAATAAGGTAAAGCGTTTTGGCAAATAGGTTCTATTACTGAGGTATGGAACAGCAGGTGTATTTTTAGATGTTTTTACACTGTGTAATATAGCAGATAATCACTCCGAGCTGACACCTGATTTGTGGTAACAGAACAGAACACAAAGTAACGTTTATTGAAATTTAACAAATCTTTAGTATTTCAATTTAAATCAAACCTGCATATTTTTACATTCAAAATAACAATCCCAATTCCCTTAAAATTCTCACTCCTCACACCAAACACTCTCACAAAGCACAAGCTAGACTAAAACTCCTAGACTAAAACCAAACCTCCCACCAAACAAACAAAACTAAAACTCAATCTCCTCAGCCAACCTATTTATACTCCTCCCTCCCCCTCTCACCGCATCACCAGCCACACCCACTCAATCAAACATTCCACACTCATTAGACATACCAATCCAGACATACCTAAGGGACAGAAAGGTGGGTATCGCCACAACTAGTTTTCGGGGAACATGGGTGGGGTGTTGTTGTTGCTTGTGTGTCCCTGATCGACAGCTGGTTGACTACTGTGGGAACAGAGTGCTGGAATAGATGGACCCTTGGTTTGATCCAGCAGGGCTCTGCTTATGTTCTTATGTTTGTCTCATGCAGGGACAGCAACGATGCTGGCAATACATAAAGAGTCGTATCTTTGTCTTTGTGATAAAGTGGAACCAGATCAGGTAGGTAGAAAGACCACTGGGAAGACAGGCAGGGAACACCTCACCTCCTAGGGCCAGAATCTCTCTCCCTCTCTCCCTCTGATTGCTTCTAGCAAAACTAGGATCCTAAGGAGAACCTTGTTGGGTTCAACCCAAGGCCCACCTAGTCCAGCATCCTGTTTTTCAGAGTGTCCCACCAGATGCCCGATGGGAAGCACGCAAAGGAGACAAGAGGGCCATAGCCATTCCTTGCAGTTCTTCCTCCAACAACTGGTTTTCATAGCAAGCTTCTATCCTGCGGTATACTGCCCAGCCACCTCACTCTTCAGTTATACTTGAGATGGAAACATTTTCTTTTTCCGCCCAGGCTCTGGTGACTTTTGAGGAGATTGCTGTGTGCTTCACAGAGGAGGAGTGGGCCCTGCTGGATCCTGACCAGCGAGCCCTGCACAGGCAGATCATGGAGGAGAACCGTGGGATCGTGGCCTCTCTGGGTAAGGCTCCCAGTTTTCCTGGTCATTGTATTGTTGGGTTTCAAATGCAATCATGATGAGGATGATAATATTACCATTTTCGGGCATATACCCTACGTTAGTCATTTATTTAGTATTTTGAAGTTGCCTCTCAAGAAACTGCCTTCATAAAGCCATTTTCAAAAAGAAAGCAAGATACATTGTATCTTATTTAAATCATCAAATTATTAACACTATTTTAAGGCAGCTAAAAGACACAGGCCTCAAACATGCCAGAACATTCTCACAAGACCCATTAAGATAGCTCAGTCTCAAAAAGACACATCAGCAAAACACTGGTTTGGGAAAGGCAGCCCACGACAGTCACGCTTTTAAGGCACAGATGAAGGCCTCCCTTGCAGGGGCCTTGTGGATTTCAACTTCCTATTTCAGCACAGCCAGATCCCCTCTTCCACTCTTCCAAGACTTGTCAATTGTAATGTACTAAAACAGTCATAATCCTGCCATTCCCTTAAACAACCGTCCAAACAGGAGCTAATACTGGTGAGGCATCAATACAAAATACTAAAAAAGACACAACAGAATCATACGAATAATCAGCATCCAGTTAACAGATTGTCAGGACCCATTAAGAGCTGCAACGAATACAAACACAGCACTGACCCACCATCAGATCCCCCCGTCCAGCACCCCAACATGAAGTTAGTTAACAGAACCCAAACTCTGCTGTTTCTCTCTTTCTCTCGGAAGGCAGAAAGTCTCCTGACACATACATAGACATCTGGATGCCCAGATTACATCCCTTTAGCTGGGGTGGAGGGATGGGAAAGAGAGCTGATTCTCTCAGCCTGAGTGCAACAGAACTCCAGGGTTTGCCATGCTCTGAAAAGCAGCATGGAAGAATCCTGCCATCAGTGGGCAGCCCAGGAGACCAAGGAGGGCCCTGTGGTGTAGACCCAAATCTGATATTACAAAGCCACAAAGGAGTGAGAGGAAGGTGATGACAAGAAATATTCCAGACTGAAAACCATGGCGTTTGGAGAAATTGTATTATTATTATTATTATTATTATTAGTAGTAGTAGTAGTAGTAGTAGTAGTAATAGTAATAATAATATCTCTTTCTCCCTCATGGAGGTTTTTCTAGACCGACATGACGGGCATTGCCAAATCATGCTGCATTTTACAGATTCAGGAATTTCCTGACAATTGGGCATGTTTAAAGTATGCTGCTTTCTGGATGTTGGTGTGGATGTATTTTGGTAGGCCCAGTTTCTGAAGGTTTTCTGTATAGCTTTTGGATTTGATGCCGGTGACTGATTTGATTAACGGAATGATTGTGACCTTTTCCTGTTGCCGCAGTTCTTTGACTTCCATGGCCAGTGGTGTAGGTTATTATTATTATTATTATTATTATTTATTTATTTATTTATTTATTTATATAGCACCATCAATGTACATGGTGCTGTACAGAGTAAAACAGTAAATAGCAAGACCCTGCCGCATAGGCTTACAATGTTTCATAAGGTTGAGTTTGATGGCCAGTTGTTGGTGAATTATTATTATTATTACTGTTATTATTCTATACCACCCCATAGCCGAAACTCTCTTGGCAGTTTAGATTTATTGCTTGGCAGAGCCATCTCAAATATAACGGTGGGCCATTTCGGTTTGGTTCTGAGTGAAAGAGGTGCTGAGCCTACAGCTATTCCACAATGCATCTTTCATGAAAGGCTCAGATATTTCTGGTGGAGCACCTGAGCTGGTAATTTGCATGGAAAGAACAACACCCCATCTAAATGTTTTCCCTTTCTCCCTCTATCGAAATAATTTATTCCAGGTGCTCAGTTATTTGACGTTCTATCGCTAATTCAGTCTTTCATATCTTCATTGCAGAACGTGACAGGTGGGAAGTGGCGAATAAGAGGCAACCCTGTGAGATGCCACCGAAAAGAGACAGATGTATAAACAGCAAACAGCAGAGTACGAATGCGGAAGTAAATCACAGTATGAGGGATGATTCCACTGCTTCTGAGGGCAATGCCTACAAATCTATCGCAATGCAAGACATAATACTTAAAAGACTGGAAAATAATAGGTTCTATAATCATAAGAAAATATTCAATTCTGAATCAAATGTGAAAGCTAATTGCAGAATTCACACATTAAAGAAAACATATAAAAGCCCAAAATGTTGGAAGAGTTTCAGTCAGAAGACAAATCTTACTCATCATCAAAGGTCTCACACAGGTGAGAAACTATATAATTGTTTAGAGTGTGGAAAGAGCTTGAGCAGCAAGCAAAGACTTATTTATCATCAAAGAACTCACACAGGTGAGAAACCATATTGTTGTTTGGATTGTGGAAAGAGCTTTAGCAGAAAGCAAACTCTCATCTATCATCAAAGAACTCATACAGCTGTGAAACTACATCATTGTTTGGAGTGTGGAAAGAGCTTCAGTTGGAAGAAAAATCTCAATCAGCATCAAAGAACACACACCGGGGAGAAACCATATAATTGTTTGGAGTGTGGAAAAATCTTCAGTTGGAAGCAAAGTCTCAATCAACATAAAAGAACACACACCGGGGAGAAACCATATCATTGTTTGGAGTGTGGAAAAATCTTCAGTTGGAAGCACAGTCTCAATCAACATAAAAAAACTCACACAGGTGAGAAACAATATAAATGCTTAGAGTGTGGAAAGAGCTTCAAGAGCAGTTTATATCTCAAGAGTCATCAAAGAACTCACACAAGGGAGAAACCATATAATTGTTTGGAGTGCGGAAAGAGTTTCAGTCGCAAGAACAATCTAAATCGACATCAAAGAACTCACACAGGGGAGAAACCATATAATTGTTTCGAGTGTGGAAAGAGCTTCAGTCAGAAGAGCAGTCTCAATCAACATCAAATAACTCACACAGGGGAGAAACCATATCATTGTTTGGAGTGTGGAAAGAACTTTAGTCATAAGAAAAATCTCAATCAACATCAAAGAACTCACACAAGGAAGAAACCATATCATTGTTTGTAGTGTAGAAAGAGCAAAAATAGACCCTGATGCCATTAAGACCAAGAGCAGTAGGGAATTCTGGAAAAAAACAATTGAAATGATCCAGGGTGAGGACATGGTCAGCTCAGACGTGCAGCTCCAGCGTTTCAGGCAGTTCCACTACAGGGAGGTTGAGGGACCCTGAGAGGTTTGCAACCAACTCCACAACCTTTCTTATAAGTGGCTGAAGCCAGAGCGACACACGAAAAACCAAATCCTGGACCTAGTGATTCTGGAGCAGTTCCTGACCATCCTGCCAGAGGAGGTGGCAAGCTGGGTGAGGGAATACGGAGTGGAGACCAGTTTTCAGGCGTTGGACTTGGCAGAAGGCTTCCTTCTGAGCCAGGCAGAGGACCAGAGGCAGCAAGAGCAGCAGCAGGTGAGAGCATTGCATCCCAGGGGGCAGGAAGGGGAGGAAGGGTGTCCCAAAACTCTCTACTCATTGCTCAACTTCCTCTGGAAATCCCCTGAGGAGAGATGTCCCATTCCACAAACGTTTTGCCCGTCTCATTCCATTTTTTATTCCTTCCCCTCTAAAATCCTTATTGCTGCTTCAGGTATGGAGTCTGTTTGCAGAAGTGGGGCCTGGTTTACCTGCAGCAGAAGAGGCACCGTCAGACGCCTTAGAGATTGTCCCGCGAAGGGGGGGAATCCAGCCAGAGTGTAATGGACGAGTCAATACGCAGGGTAAGGATTCGTGTGGGTGTGGGTGTTTGTTCCACCTGGACTCTCTCTTTGGGGAATGGAGGAGAACCTTGGGCTCTTTTATGTTCTCCACTGGACTATTTCAGGGGGAAGTCGCTTGTTTCCAGCCTTTTCCAATGTTTAAAACTAGTGTTTATTTTTCGACACCTGAAGACTTTATACGTGAACACCAACAGTTTCATTTGTAGCTAAGAGAACAAGTGGAGGGATGTGCATTTTTACCCCTCTGCATTCTCAAAATTTAAATTGAAGATCCATCATCTTGTAATGCCCAGATGTACTCAGACTTGCATCACTTCCAGTGCAATTCTATCCATTTGACTGGGAAGTGAGTCCTTTTGAGTTCTAAGGAGACTTACTTCCCAGGAGATTAAGTTTGTAATCTCCAATCTGTGAGACAAACATGTGCTACTGGCTTTTCCATTGACTTCCCAATGATCAGGAAGGACTTGAGCAGGGCCTTTCTGGGCAGTTTACATTAGATTAATTGCTTGACAGAGGCACCTCAAATGTAAAAGTGGGTGCTGAGTGAAAGAGGTGCTGAGCCTACAGCTATTACATATTGCATCTTTCCTGAAAGGCTCAGATATTTCTGATTGAGCAACTGAGCTAGTAATTTGCATGGAAAGAACAACACCCCATCTAAATGTTTTCTGTTTCTCCCTTTATCGAAATCATTAATTCCGAGTGCTCAGTTTTTTGACGTTCTATGGCTAACTCAGTCTTCCACCAATTTCATATCTTCTTTGCAGTGGGAAGTGGCGAATAAGAGGCAACCCTGTGAGATGCCACCAAAAAGAGACAGATGTATAAACAGCAAACAGCAGAGAAGGAAAATGGAAATAAATCACAGTATGAAGAATGATTCCTCTGCTGCTAAGGGCAATGCCTACAAACATGTTGCAATGCAAGAAATAATACATAAAAGACTGGAAAAATATAGGCTCCATATGCATAGGAAAACGTTCAATTCTGAATTAAATGTTGAAGCTGACTGCAGAATTTACATACTAAAGAAAATGTATAAACGCCCCAAATGTGGGAAGAGTTTCAGTCAGAAGACAAATCTTCCTCATCATCAAAGGTCTCATGCAGGTGAGAAACCCTATCATTGTTTAGAGTGTGGAAGGAATTTGTGCAGCAAGCAAACTCTCATTTATCATCAAAGAACCCACACAAGTGAGAAACCGTATCATTATTTGAAATGGAAGCACAATTTCAATCAACATCAAACAATTCACACAGCTGAGAAACTATATAAATGCTTAGAGTGTGGAAAGAGCTTCAGGAGCAGACAAAATGTCAACAGTCATCAAAGAACTCACACAGGGGAGAAACCAAATCATTGTTTGGAATGTGGAAAGAGCTTCAGGCACAAGAGCAGTCTCAATCAACATCAAAGAACTCATACAGGGCAGAAACCATATCATTGTTTAACGTGTGGAAAGAGCTTCAGTCGGAACAGCATTCTCAATCAACATCAAAAAATTCACGCAGTGGAGAAACCATATAATTGTTTAACGTGTGGAAAGAGCTTCAGGGAGAAGAAACATCTCATCAAAGAACCCATACAGAGGAGAAACCACATCATTGTTTTGAGTGTGGAAAGAACTTCAGGTTCAATTGTTTTCTCACTTACCGTTTAAGAACTCACTTAACTAAGAACTCACACAAGTGAGAAACTATATGAATGCTTCAAGTGTGAAAAGACTTTTAGTGGGAGGAGTGATCTCACTTTTCATCAGAGAACTCACACAATGGGCACGGCTTAAAGTGACGTGCAAACATGCCCATTATTTGAATTCATCAACAACTTTCTCTGTACCTATATGTAGTTATTTTCCATTAAGTGCTCATTATTAAAAACATGATTTTTGAAGGGGGGAAAAAACCAAGGACAGTGTCAATGAAGCAGGTCACAATGGTATTATGCCATGAGAAATAACAACCAAAAACCAGGAGCCTTAACCCCACAGGGAAAGTATGCTTGAAACAGACATGTTGCATCTCCCAGGCTAAAATAAAAATCTATCTATTCTGAAACAATTGATTCATTTGTCATTGACATATCAATTGCATATGATGATGGTCAAGGATGTTGTTTCACAGACATATTTTTGCAGCTAGAAATCTGGTTTTCAGACCAGGAGATACATCTTTTTAGATTAGATTTAGTAATGTGTTGACATTCCTATTGTTTTAAAAGAAACAAAATATGAATGTACATAAGTAGATGAACACACTTAACATGTATAAGAGGCCTTCCAGTCATCATAATTCCAGTTCTCCCTGGGAGAACTTGATTTCTTTGCTTGGTTTGGGAAGACTGGTAAGGTGCCCTGTTTGCTATGATGGTTTGAGCAGAATGCTGAAGTAGGTGGACTTTTGTCTGATCCATCATGGCTGTTCTTATGTTATTCATATGCATTCCTGATGATGCTTTACCCTGGGGTAAATTTGAGTGGGAGTGGTTAATTCCTGGTATAGGACCAGCTAAATGCTGGAGTTTCACCTCAGAAAAGACAGGTTTGTCACTGGTTAAAATAAACGGCAAGAACTGGAAGCGTTAAGTGCCTCCTTCCAGCATACTAGTAATTTCCTTCAAATGTTTGTCTTGACTTTCTCTCTAATAACTCTGCTCTGGATCCCTTTCAATCTGGCTTCCGTCCTTTGCATTCCACTGAAACAGCCCTTACCAAGATCACCAATGATCTTCTTACTGCCAAGTCTAAAGGCCATTATTCCGTTCTTATTCTCCTTGATCTAACCGCAGCCTTTGACACAGTTGATCACGATCTTCTCTTAGATTCCCTCCATGACCTTGGACTCTGTGGCTCTGTCTATAACTGGTTCGCCTCCTATCTAGAGGGTCGCTCTTTCAGCGTGTCGGCTAACGGCAGCTCGTCTTCCTCTTTTCCCCTTTCTGTTGGGGTTCCGCAAGGCTCGGTGCTTGGCCCGTTGTTGTTCTCTCTATACATGCTGCCCTTGGGTAAGCTTATTCAATCTCACAGCCTCCAATATCACCTGTATGCCGACGATACCCAATTATATCTCTCATCTCCAGAACTTTCTCCTGATGTTCACGATCGTATCTTGGCATGTCTTTCAGATATCTCAGCCTGGCTGCTTCATCGTTGTTTGAAACTTAATATGGCAAAAACTGAACTGCTTGTTTTCCCTCCTAAACCTTCTCACCTCTCATTCTCTCTTACTGTCAATGATGTCACGCTTACTCCGGTCAAGGAAGCTCGTAGTCTTGGCTTTATATTTGACTGCTCGCTCTCCTTTACTCCTCACATCGAGGCAGTAGCTAAATCCTGTCGTTTCTTCCTGTATAATATTGCCAGGATTCGACCATTTTTGTCTGTCTCTTCTGCCAAGACTCTCATTCACGCACTGGTTATCTCTCGGTTGGACTACTGCAACCTTCTTCTCTCTGGCCTTCCTTCGTCTCACATCAGTCCGCTGGTCTCTGTCCACCACTCTGCCGCTAAGATCATCTTCTTGGCCCGCCGCTCTGACCAGGTCACCCCACTTCTGAAATCTCTTCATTGGCTTCCAATTCACTCCAGAATCCAATATAAACTTCTCCTGCTGACCTTCAAAGCTCTTCACGGTCTAGCTCCTGCCTATCTCTCCTCTCTCATCTCACACTATCGCCCCGCTCGTGCTCTCCGCTCCTCTGATGCCATGCTTCTCGCCTGCCCTAGGACCTCCACTTCCCTTACTCGGCTTCGTCCTTTTTCTTCTGCTGCCCCTTACGCCTGGAACGCTCTTCCAGAACACTTGAGAACTACAAACTCAATCACTGCTTTTAAAACTCAGCTAAAAACTCTTCTTTTCCCTATAGCCTTCAAATATTGAGTTTGTTCTGACTCTATACTGTTAGCTTCACCCTACCCGGTGCCTGTTTACACTTCCCTGTGCCTGTTTGCATTCTCCTTCCCTCTTTATTGTTTACTACAACTTTATTAGATTGTAAGCCTATGCGGCAGGGTCTTGCTATTTACTGTGTTATCTGTACAGCACCATGTGCATTGATGGTGCTATATAAATAAATAAATAATAATAATAATAATAATAATAATAATAATAATAATAATGTAGGGTGACCCTGAGGATGAGGCTTCTTTATCTTTACCAGTTGCATAGAAAAGGGAATTTCAGCAGGTTTCACTTGTATGCAGGGAGCATCTGGTGAAATTCCCTCTTCATCACAACAGTGAAAGCTGCAGGTGTTATTCTATAGTGACCAGATACAAAAGACTATTAAAAATACGGGAGACCTGCCCTCCTTTTCATAGGATCACTATTCAAATTGTGTCTTCCCAACATGACTTTGTTACAAAACCATCCGCCTGTCCAAACTCTTGCTTGGGGAAAGGGCTCAGAGTGACAGATGGGCCCGTGGAGTTCTCAGGAGAAGCTCCCCACCCCCCTGTCTGCTTGCTTACTCTGGGCGCATGCCCCAAGCAAGGGATTAGGTGGGCGAGTGGCCTTCCACTGATCTGCATCAGCTGCACAAAGCTCTGGAGAGGCCACCAGGCCAGTCTCCGTGGGAGGGAGGAGGAGCAGTGTGCTTCAGCTGTTCCTGCTTTTCTGTTGTGGCAGTGGCCTCATGATTCGTCCTGCCCCTGGTAACTTCTTGCACCCTCACTGAGTCCAGAACCCTTCTTTGGTCACAGCAGCAGGAGATGGAGCAGCAGATCTCCGCACTGTCCCATGAACTTAAGCTGCAATGTCGTTTACTCTCTGGATAGTTCATTCTGCAGAGCCAGACATTTCTGGAACCTCTATAGAGACACCCTACACCACAGCCCTCTGAGAATCTCATGCAGAGGTTGTTGGAGCAGGGATGATGTGGACCAGGCCTCAGGCCCCCAGGAGAAGTTGCAGCCATCTTATCAGAGGCACCTGCTGGGGGTGGGGGAACGCACTCCGTGATGTTGTTGCTGCTGCTGTGGGATTCCCAGGATCCTCCAGGGGTGGCCCCTCTTTCAGGGGTGGAGGGTGACCTCGTCTCGGAGACAAAGTCCCACCTGCCCTGTCTCGCCACCTTTGACAGCCGTTCGCCATTCCACTAACGTTTGGATTCAGTCCCAGTAAAAGCAACAGGAAACTCAGGAGGGGGCCTTGTCTGGCAATTGTGGAGGCCAGCCCCCACTCAGGGAAGGCCCACCAAGCCCTGGGACTCCTCGTTCCTCTTGCTCTTTCGGCCTAGACTCAGGCTGTTTCCGAGGGTGGAGCAGCCATAAGATGGAACACCATCAGCCTCTGCTTGCTCCCTTCTTCTAGGCAGAAACTATAAAACATTTCAAAAGTGTAAAATACAAATCCCAATAATGGCAACATAAAAGTACAGGGAAGGCTGCTATAGACATTTACCGGGAAGTAAGAACTGCATGGGCCTGTGAGCAGATACGTGGAGGGCGACGCTGCAGATTCTTCTGCCACCTGCTTACGGTTTCAGTGTCCTGAGCTGCCTGGTTGAACCTCCTGTCACCCTTTGAGCCTCCTCATAAAACATTGTTCTCTGTTTAGAGGCAAGGACAGAGAATAATGTTTTAAAAGCAAAAACAAAATATGAAACAGTTTCATATAGGGTGACCATATGAAACTCTTTAACAGTCGTGTCTGCTCACTCTAGTACATGACCAGGTATGAAAGAGGGCAAGGCTCCTGCAGCTTTAGCTGTTGTGGTGAGGGAATTTCAAATGACACCTGCTGAAATTCCCCTTTATGCCACTGTTAAAGCTGCGGGAGCCCTTCTCCTCTTTTCAATAGGGTCACCCTAAAGTTTCCTACAGCAAGAAGAGGAAACGTCCAGGGCGTAGCGGAGAGACCCTTGCCAGGAGCCCAGGTGGGGCCATGAGAGATGTTTCCACGGGCTCGCTTGGGGAGATGCCGGAAAGGCTCCTGCTTCGCGGGGGTTAAAGCGATGAAGGAGGTTCCAAGGGGGATTTGGGGAAGAAGGGAGGGGTCGTGTCCTCCACAGGAAATGCACACTTTCTCCCCCAAGGCCCTTCCTGTCCCGCCTCCTTCCTTCCTCCCGGGGAAAGAGGACTTGGAGCTCCTTCCAGGTGATGTGTCGGTGCCTCCTTCGGGGGACCAGGTGAGACCCCGCTCGACTTGGGGGGAAGGGGGGCACCCTGGGCTGCCGGGGAAGGGGGGGGCAAGAGAGGGAGGAGCGGGGGGGGAAGATCCTCCCCCGTCCAGCATGTCAGAGGCGGGGTTGATCTCATGTTTTGGAGGGAAGCTGGACCCTCTCCCCCTTTTCACCCACTTCGAGCTGACAAATGCCAACAAAGCTGGTCGGAGGGAGATGAGGTGCCCCAGCCAGACCAGCCCTCTCATGAGGCAGCTGATTTGGGGAGCAGCTTCTCAGTTGTTTAAATGACTATTATTGACATGTTACTGGCAGTGCTGGCAAAGGGGAGACGCATCCGTGGTTTGTCTGGTTTGGTTTGCTAAAGGCAGCCAAAGATCTTGGGCCAAATCTATGATGAAGGTCTACAGAGAGAGGCAGCTGAAGAGGAATCCTGTCAAGAAGAAAGAGAGGGTGGATCAGAACTCCCCCCAAAAAAGTGGGTGGGGGGAGAGAAGCAGCAGCAAAAAAGCAGACAGGGGAAATCAAAGTGAAGGTGTTAAAGTTCCGAACAGCAAAAAAGCAAACCTCAACAGAGCAACTGACCCAGGATTTCTATGGGGCACAAAACTCATGTGAGAACTTTAGCCATGTTCCAGTAAGACAGCTCCTAGCTTTGATAGGAATGGAGTCTCCATTTGCTGTAACATACCTCTGAAAATCAGGGAGAAATGTGATGGGTCTTTTCCATTCTTTAATGTTTTGTTTATTAATTTATTTCATTTTTATATCACCCAATAGCTGAAGCTCTCTGGGTGGTTCACAAAAATTAAAACCGTAAAGTACAATTTAAAGTAGAAAACTTAAACTACAACATAAAACCACAAAATGAAACTACTACCAGAATAAAATTGAGCAGCAATGCAGAGATTTAAAATACAGTTTTTAAACAGCAAAGTTAAAAATAACTAGGGTGAAAATAGGTTAAAATACTGGGGAAATAAAAAGGTCTTCACCTGGTGTCAGAAATGTAAAACAAAGTCTTAACTAAAGTAGGGAGAAATATATGTATTTATCAGAATTTCTAGCTTCTATCCATTCATGAATTGTTTTGATTAATACATTGATCTTTAAAAATCAGGTGACTAATCCACAAAGATTTCTTTAAAGGACTGACAACCAATTTTATGGTAGATGAATGACAGAGAGACTGAAGTAGAATATGGCAGCAGCAGAAGGTGTGTGGATGGAAAAGAAGTAAAAGAGAGGCCAAGAGTGGAAATGAACTTTAAGCGGGATGAATGGCTAGAGATGGACCTATGTGTGGGGGTGGGATGAGAATCTCTTCTTACTTTTAAACCAGTGAAGGGTTTTAGTCAATGATTCTCAGGTGAAGAATTCTCCCCAAGTCTCTAGTTTCTCTTGGAGCCTTGGCATTCGCCTGGCTTTTGTTCTAGGACAAGACCGGCCTACTTTTTTTTTAGCAGAACAAAGCCTTGTCTTTGCAGAGCCTTCGTAGCACTGCCTCATATGCCATTCTTTGCCTAGATACAGAAGAGGGAAGAGCTTCTGGGTTCCCCTTGGAGGTGTCCTTGGAACACGGATCAAAGATGGTAGAGCAGGGCTCAGCTGGGCCCAAAACAAAAATAGACCCTGAAAAAAAGACCAAGAGCAGTGGGGAATTCTGGGGAAAAACAATTGAAATGATCCAGGGTGAGGATATGGCCAGCTCAGACGTGCAGCTCCAGCGCTTCAGGCAGCTCTGCTACAAGGAGGCTGAGGGACCCCGAGAGGTTTGCAACCAACTCCACAAACTTTCCCATTGGTGGCTGAAGCCGGAGCGACACACGAAAAACCAAATCCTGGATCTGGTGATCCTGGAGCAGTTCCTGACCATCCTGCCAGTGGAGATGGCGAACTGGGTGAGGGAATGCGGGGCGGACACCAGTTCCCAGGCAGTGGCCCTGGCAGAAGGCTTCCTGCTGAGCCAGGCGGAGGACCAGAAGCAGCAAGAGCAGCAGCAGGTGAGAGCATTGCATCTAAAGGGGAAATAATGCAAGGGAGGGTATCCCAAAACTCTCTAGTCATTGCCCAACCTCCTCTGGAAATCCCCTGAGGAGAGATGTCCCATTCCGCAACTGTTTTGGCAGTCTGATTCCTTTCTAATTCCTTCCCCTCTCAAATCCTTCTTGCTGCTTCAGGTACGGAGTCTGTTTGCAGAAGTGGGGCCTGGTTTCCCTGCAGCAGAAGGGGCTCCATCGGACACCTTAGAGATTGTCCCGCTAAGGGGGATCCAACCAGAGCGTGATGGGTGTGCTGCCTTACAGGGTAAGGATTCACTTTGGGGGGGTGGCTGTGTTCCACCTGGTCTCGCTCTCTGGGGAATGGAAGAGAACCTTGGGCTCTTTTATGTTCTCCACCGGAGCGTTTCAGGGGGAAGACGCTTGTTTCCAGCCTTTTCCACTGTTCAAAACGATTACTTATTTTTCAACACTTGAAAACTTTATATGTGGACATCAACAATTTCTTTTGTAGCTAAGAGTTCAAATCCAGGCATGTGCATTTTTAGCCATCTGCATTCTCAAAATGAAAATTGAAGATTCAGCATCTTGTAGTGCCCAGGTGTACTCAGACTTGCATCACTTCCACTTCCAGTTCAAATCTATCTATTTGACTGGGAACTAAGGCCTTTTGCGTTCTACGGTGACTTGCTTCCCATGATTTTGGGATTGTAATCTCCAATCTGTGAGACAAACATGTGCTATTGGCTTTCCCATCGGCTTCCCATCAATCAGGAAGGACTTCTTCACACAGCGCAGAGTTAAACTATGGAACTCATTACCACAAGATGTCCACCAATTTGGATGGCTTTAAAAGAGGGTTGGATAAATTCCTGGAGGGTATGACTATCAATGGCTACTTGCCATGATGGCTGTGTGCTATCTCCAGTGTGCACCAATTTCTGGGGAACATGGGTGGGATACTGGATACCTCCAGTATCAGAGGGAGGAAGCCTGTATATACTAGTTGCTGGGGAACGTGTGTGTGTGTGTGTGTGTGTGTGTGTGTGTGTGTGTGTGTGCGCGCGCTGTTGCACCATGTCTTGCTTGTGGGGACTGGTCCAAAGTTGGTTGGCCACTGTAGGAACAGAGTGCTGGATTAGAAGGACCCTTGATCTGATCCAGCAGGGCTCTGCTTATGTTCTTATGTTTGTCTCATGCAGGGACAGCAAAGATGCTGGCAATATGTACTGAGTCATCTCTTCTTCGTGATAGAGTCGAACCAGATCAGGTAGGCAGAAAGACCACTCGGGAGACATGCAGGGAGCCTGAGTGTCTCCATCCCCTGCTGACCTCCTAGGGCCAGGATCCCTTTCTCCCTTTGTTTGCTTCTAGCAAAACTAAGATCCTAAGGAGAACCTTGCTGCATCCACCCCAAGGCCCACTTAGTCCAGCATCCTGTTCTACAGTGTCCCACCAGATGCCCGATGGGAAGCACATGAAGGAGACAAGAGGGCCATAGCCATTCCTTGCAGTTCTTCCCCCAGCAACTGGTTTTCATAGCAAGCAAGTTTCAGTCCTGCAGTTTAACGCCCAGCCTCCTCACTCTTCAGTTATCCTTGAGTAGTAAACATTTTATTTTTTCACCCAGGCTCTGGTGACTTTTGAGGAGGTTGCTGTGTGCTTCACAGAGGAGGAGTGGGCCCTGCTGGATCCTGACCAGAGAGCCCTGCACAGGCAGATCATGGAAGAGAATCATGGCATCATGGCCTCTCTGGGTAAGGCTCCCTGTTTTCCTGGTCATTGTACTGTTGGGTTTCAAATGCAGTCATGATGGGGAAGATAATATCACCATTTTCGGGCACATATCCTACATTAGTCATTTATTTAGTTTTTTGAAACTGCCTCTCAGGAGACTGCCTTCAGAAGGCTGTTTTCAAAAGCAAGAAAGATACATTGAATCTTATTTGAATCATCAAATTATTAGCACTAGTTTAAGGAAGCTAAAAGACACAGGCCTCAATCATGCCAGAACATTTTCACAAGGTACATTAAGACAGCTCAGTCTCAAATGTTACATTAGCAAAACACTGTTTAGGGAAAGGCAGCCCCACAACAGTCACGCTCTCAAGCCACAGGCAGGATGTACACTACTGCTTATAAGAGTTTATAAGGGTTATGACAACTGTTCAGGTCCAGGACACATTACATATACAGTTTTCATACTGTTTTAAAAGTGTTATATCCTGCTTGGTGCAGATCGGCCCACAGATGGAGGCCTCCCCTGCAAGGCCTTGTGGGTTTCAACTGCATACTTCACCACCTCCAGATCCCCTCTATCAGTCTTCCACCACTTGACAATTGTTATGTACTAAAGCAGTCATAATCTTGCCATTCCCTTAAACAACCATCCAAACAGGAGCTAATACTCGTGAGGCATCAATACAAAATATTTAAAAACCACAACCTAATCAAAACAGCACTCAGCATCCAACATGAAGTTAGTTAACAGAACCCAAACTCTGCTGTTTCTCTCTTTCTCTCAGAAGGCAGAAAGTCTCCTGACACATAGACATCCGGATGCCCAGATTACATCCCGTTAGCTGGGGTGGAGGGATGGGAAAGATAACTGATTCTCACAGTCTGAGCACAACCGAACTGCAGGGTTTGCCACACTCTGTAAAGCAGGTGGAATCCTGCCATCAGTGGGCAACCCAGGAGACCAAGGAGGGTTCTGTAGTGTAGACCCAGTTCTGATATTACAAAGCCACAAAAGAGTGAGAGGAAGATTCCCAGGTGATGTCAAGAAATATTCCAGGCTGAAAACCATGGCTATTGAAGAAATTATATTATTGTTATTGTTATTAGTGTTATCTCTTTCTTGCTAATGGCGTTTTTTCTAGATGGACATTACGGGCATTGCCAAGTCATGCTGTCTTTTACAGATTCAGGAATTTCCTGACAATTCAGCATGTTTTAAGTATGACTGCTTTCTGGATGTTGGTGTGGATGTATTTTGATAGGCCCAGTTTCTGAAGGTTTTCTGTATAGTTTTTGGATGTGATGCCGGTGACTGATGTGACTAATGGAATAATTGTGACCTTTCCCTGTTGCCACAGTTCTTTGACTTCCATGGTCAGTGGTGTATATTTTTCTCTCTTTTCCTCTTCTTTTGCAACAACCTTTTTGTCATTCGGTATTGCTATGTCGATGAGGTATGTGTGTATTTCTTTTTTGTCTATGACTGTTATGTCTGGTTGGTTGCAAGGTATTGTTTTGTCAGTATGAATTGTTCTGTCCCAGTATATTTTATTATCTGCATTTTCCAAGAGTGTTTCAGGGGTGTATGTTTACTATGGTGTAGGTTATTTGATAAGGCCAGTTATTGATGAATTAATTTATTATTATTATTATTATTATTATTATTATTATTATTATTATTATTATATACCACCCCATAGCCAAAGCTCTGTGGGTGGTTTACATTAGATTAATTGCTTGGCAGAGCCATCTCAAATATAACGGTGGGCCATTTGGGTTTGGTGCTGAATGAAAGAGGTGCTGAGCCTACAGCTATTCCACATTGCATCTTTCCTGAAAGGCTCAGTATTCCTGGTCGAGCACCTGAACAACACCCCATCTAAACGTTTTCCGTTTCTCCCTTTATCAAAATCATTAATTCCGAGTGCTCAGTTATTTGATGATCTATGGCTAACTCAGTCTTCCACCAATTTCATATCTTCATTGCAGAACGTGACAGGTGGGAAGTGGCGAACAAGAGGCAACCCTGTGAGATGCCACCAAAAAGAGACAGATGTATAAACAGCAAACAGCAGAGTACGAACACAGAAGTAAAGCACAGTTTGATGGATGATTCCTCTGCTTCTGAGGGCAATGCCTACAAACATATCACAATGCAAGGAATAACACATAAAAGACTAGAAATTAATAGGTTCTGTATTCGTAAGAAAAAGTTCATTTCTGAATCAAATGTTCAGGCTAATTGCAGAATTCACACATGGAAGAAAACATTTAAAAGCCCCAAATGTTGGAAGAGTTTCAATCAGAAGACAAATCTTACTCATCATCAAAGGTCTCACACACCATATCATTGTTTGGCGTGTGGAAAAATCTTCAGTTGGAAGCACAGTCTCAATCAACATCAAAGAACTCACACAGGTGAGAAACAATATAAATGCTTAGAGTGTGGAAAGAACTTCAGGAGCAGTAAAAATATCAAGAGGCATCAAAGAACTCACACAGGGGAGAAACCATATCATTGTTTGGTGTGTGGAAAGAGCTTCACTCAGATGAACAGCCTTACTTCCCATCAAAGAACTCACACAGGGGAGAAACCATATAATTGCTTGGAGTGTGGAAAGAGCTTGAGCTGCAAGCAAAGACTTATTTATCATCAAAGAACTCACACAGGTGAGAAGCCATATCATTGTTTGGAGTGTGGAAAGAGCTTGAGCAGCAAGCAAAGACTTATTTATCATCAAAGAACTCACACAGCTGAGAAACGATATCATTGTTTGGAGTGTGGAAAGAGCTTGAGCAGCAAGAAAACTCTCATTTATCATCAAAGAACACACACCAGGGAGAAACCATATCATTGTTTGGACTGCGGAAAAATCTTCAGTTGGAAGCACAGTCTCAATCAACATCAAAGAACCCACACAGGTGAGAAACAATATAAATGCTTAGAGTGTGGAAAGAGCTTCAGGAGCAGTAAAAATATCAAAAGTCATCAAAGAACTCACACAGGGGAGAAACCATATCATTGTTTGGTGTGTGGAAAGAGCTTCACTCAGACGAACAGTCTTACTTACCATCAAAGAACTCACACAGGGGAGAAACCATATCATTGTTTGGAGTGTGGAAAGAGCTTCAGGAGCAGTCAACATCTTAGGAATCATCAAAGAACTCACACAGGGGAGAAACCATATCATTGTTTGGAATGTGGAAAGAGCTTCAGTCATAAGAACAATCTCGATCAACATCAAATAACTCACACAAAGGAGAAACCATATCATTGTTTGGAGTGTGGAAAAAGCTTCAGGAGCAGACAAAATGTCAACAGTCATCAAAGAACTCACACAGGGGAGAAACCATATCATTGTTTGGAGTGTGGAAAGACCTTTAGTCAGAAGCAGAATCTCTATCAACATCAAAGAACACACACAGGGGAGAAAACTTAATTGTTTGGAGTGCGGAAAGAGTTTCAGGTTCAATCATCTTCTCACTTATCATATAAGGACTCACACAGGTGAGAAACTGTATAAATGCTTCAAGTGTGGAAAGACTTTCAGTCAAAGGAGTGATCTCACTTTTCATCAGAGAACTCACACAAAGTGACATGTGAACCTGCCCATTGTTTTAATTCATCAACAACTTTCTCTGTACCTATATGTAGTTACATTCTGAACAGCATTTTATTTTAAGTGCTTATTAGTTTAAAAAATACATGTTTTTTAAGGAAATAAAAGGAACAAAAACAAAGACAGAGTCAATGAAGCAGTTCACAATGGTATTATGCCATGAGAAATAACAGCCAAAAACTGGGAACCTTATCACCCCAGGGGAGTATCCTTGAAATGGTACATGTTGCATCTCCCAGGCTAAAATACAAATCTAACTATTCTGAAACAGTTGATTCATTTGTCATTGACATATCAATTGCTTATGATGATGGTCATGGATGTTTTTTCACAGACATGTTTTTTGCAGCTAGAAATCTGGTTTTCAGACCAGGAGATACATCTTTTTAGATTAGATTTAATAATGTGTTTATATTCTTATTGTTTTAAGAAACATAATCTGAATGTACATAAGCAGATGAACACATTTAACATGTATTCATTAAACAAAAACCTAAGGTTTACAAAACAACGTTAAGGCTCTACAGTTTTCAACCAAGGACCAAAAAGCGGGGAAATTGGGAGTTAAGGCTCGCCAGCCTTAACGCCACATCCTCCCTAAGGAGGCAGAAAGTACCAGTGAAATTCTCATTCTGCCAAAGCAGATAAACCATGAGGACAGGATGGAGAATAGGATATGCAGAGGTGACTGTGGGGTTGTGGAAAACTGATGACCAACAACTTAGGGCCACCTACTTCTCTTTTTTTGTTTAGAGCAGCCCTTCCCCAACCTGGTGCCTTCCAAAGGTGTTGGACTACAACTCCCATCATTGCACCCTTCTTCCAGGCAGATTGGGCCCAATGGGGAGGACAGAATTGTTGTGAACGTTGCCTTGAGTGTCATCACTGTAGGGTCCAACACTAACAAGATTTATTGCTAATAAATAAAGACTGGAGACAAGGATGCTAGGAACGATGAGATACAAATGTCCACAACCAAAATCTATGGTTTGAGCCTCGTTATCGTACGTGTTAAGTCCTAACAGGATCACTACAAAAAAAGAAAATACAGAAAGACAACACCAGCTATAAAGTTGCTGGCAATTAGCTGCACTTCATTTCGACATTGCAGCTTGGAGAGGCAACTCCCTCGAAAGAAATCCTAGTTTTGTGGCAGAATACTTCACTGTGGACGCTTATCAGCCAACTTTTCTAAACAGGTCAGTTAATTATATGACTACAAGTCCTATAAAGTGCCTACAAAGATTTAACAACTAGACATTTGCAAGCGCATGGGACTATTCATGGAATAGAAGACCATGCCAAAAATGACTCCTGCTTTTGGTTCATGTTACAAAAGAAATTTAATGCAAGTCCAATTTTCTAAAAAGGAAACCTGCCATTTCTCCAAAGGGGGTTGTTTAAGGTTCTTCAGTTTAAAATATGGGGATAATTAGAATAAACAAAATGTCAAAAAATATAAGGTATTTGCTAGTTACAACAAGCCTCGTTTAAAAATTAAAATGGAGATTTTTTAAAAGATTGAGGTGTTGTTTTTTAAAAAAAAGCTTTTTGAAAGCTAGACTTGTCTCAATATAAATTACTTCAATGCATTAGATGGTTTCCTTCAGGTCTTTATGTCAATATCCTATAGAAATAAATACCACAATGCTCTAACAACTCTTATGTAATGGTATTGTCCCTGTTGTATTTGGCTATGCATATTTATTAGTTTGTAATTAAATACTAATACACATATATAATCTGTGTTAAATACAACCCCTGAAGAAGGATTGTCACCATCCGAAACGTTGGGCTATTTGTGAAGTTTTTTTAAAAAAACTTTTTAACGAGAAAAATAAAAAATAAAGAATCTTCTCACCAGCACCAGAGCCAGCATCTCCCTCCTTTCGCCCAGGGGGGAAAGGCCAGGGAGGGGGGAGGATGGCAAGCAGGGGGGCCAATCCGAGGCGGAGGCCAGACAAGTCCTCTTCTCTCACTCCGCCTCCCCCCACCCCACGCCACATTTTAGAGCTGACAGTGAGTGTCATTACCTTACGTTACAGTCCTGTTAATGATAACCACCTTATCAGACAGAGTTAAGCAGGTATTGTGAGTTGGTTTCAGGGAAGTAGAGGGGAAACTGGAAGCCTTTAACTTTGTGATTAGATTGGGATTCCCCCCCCACACACACACCGATCCCAAGCGTGTTCCATAAATCATTTCAGTGTGTGTGTATATTTATTTATTTATTACATTTCTATACCGCCCAATAGCTGGAGCTCTCTGGGCGATTCACAAAAATTAAAACCATTCAAAGTATAAAACAACAGTATAATAATAATGAGTGTATATAATATATGTATATATAATACACACACACACACACACACACACACACACACACACAAATAATCATACCCTAACCAAATCCTATATATGATCATTAATGTGCTGTGTTTCAGGGCAGACAGTCTTCTCAGGTCGTTCGGACTAAAACCATAAAACATTTTAAAAGGTAAAAATACAAATCCCAATAATAGCAACATAAAAATATGGAGAAGGCTGCTATGGACATTTCCCGGGAAGTAAGAACTGCATGGGCCTGTGAGCAGGTACATAGAAAGCGGCACTGCAGCTTCTTCCGCCACCCGCTTACGGTTTCGGTGTCCTGGGCTGCCTGGTTGCACCTCCTGTCAGCCTTTGAGCCTCCTTGTAAAACATTGTTCTCTGTTTGCAGGCAAGAACAGCCGCTAAAAGAGAGAACAATGTTTTACAAGCAAAAACAAAAGATAAAACACTTTCACATAGGGTGACCCTATGAAAAGGAGGGAAGAGCTCCTGTATAGAAAAATATAACTTTTATCAGGTCACTAGTATAGCGAGAGTGACCAGATACAAAGTAGGGCAGGGCTACTGCAGTATAAACTGTTGGGATGAAGAGGGGATTTCACCAGGCGCTGCGTGCCTATAAATGACAAACCTGCTGAAATTCCCCTTTCTATGCCACTGTTAAAGCTGCGGGAGCCCTTGTCCTCCTTTCCGTAGGGTCACCCTAAAGTTTCCTACAGCAAGAAGAGGAAACGTCCAGGGCGTCGCGGAGAGACCCTTGCCAGGAGCCCAGGTGGGGCCATGAGAGATCATAGAATCATAGAATCATAGAATAGCAGAGTTGGAAGGGGCCTACAAGGCCATCGAGTCCAACCCCCTGCTCAATGCAGGAATCCACCCTAAAGCATCCCTGACAGATGGTTGTCCAGCTGCCTCTTGAATGACACTGGTGTGGGAGAGCCCACAACCTCCCTAGGTAACTGGTTCCATTGTCGTACTGCTCTAACAGTCAGGAAGTTTCTCCTGATGTCCAGCTGGAATCTGGCTTCCTTTAACTTGAGCCCGTTATTCCGTGTCCTGCACTCTGGGAGAATCGAGAAGAGATCCTGGCCCTCCTCTGTGGGACAACCTTTTAAGTATTTGAAGAGTGCTATCTCTTGAGGGTTATATAATTTATAAACCCTTTTGTTCACTATACCAGTGAACTAGCAGAGTTGCAGCGGGTCTTAACTATGAAAGTCAGCAAAGACCAAATTAACTTCAAGACAGAGTCTATTTAATTTGGTACAAAAATAAAGTATTTTACTGATAGAAAATAACACAGTTTATGGCAATACAAATTTACACCAACATACTCACACACTTGGTCATACAGATTACAGCAGGGCTCACAGCAGCAGAGAGGGAATATTTTAATCTGGTTACAAAGCTCCAAAACTCTCTTTATATACACTTCCCTGAACAAATGATGAAACCACTAATTGGCAATGATAAGACAATTAGACTTTTGCATCATCCCAATAATTCAATAAAGTCCACCTGCAAACTTGACCTTTAAGCTGATTGACTGATGCTGAGTCTTCAGTTTCTTCCAGGTTTTGCAGGCTTGTACAAAGATATGGAAATCACAAAAAACCAGTCCTAATTCAGGACTCCCAACACCCCTTCTTTTTTGGGTTTTCCACTATTTCACCACGTTACAACATTTGTACAGTTAATCACATTTTTAGCCCTCCCTGAAACCTAACGTTTCACAAATCTCCCAATGTTTGATGGCTCCTAACGGTTTTGTAAAGACGTCTGCCAAATTATTCTGGGACTCACAGTAGGCTAACTTCAATGTTCCACTAGCTATGTGTTCTTTGACATTATGAAACTTGATAGCTATGTGTTTAGACTTTATCTTTAGGATTTCTGAATTCGCCAATGCAATTGCTGCTTGGGAATCACAGAACACAGTTACAGGCTTTGCAACATGGATTTTGAGGTCCTTTAATAATTGCAATAGCCATGTAATCTCACCACAAACATCAGACAGTGCCCCATACTCAGCCTCACATGAAGATATGGCCACTGAAGCTTGCTTCCTTGACTTCCAGGATATTGGGGCTTTTCCAAATAATAGAATATATCCAGACGTGGATTTTCTATCTTCCGTACAGCCTGCCCAATCTGAATCCACATAGCACAATAAATCTTCATCTGGCTCTGCAGATAAACTTAATCCGTGCTCCAAGGTGCCTTTTAGGTACCTTAAAACTCTTTTCAGGGCATTCCAGGCTGGTATTGTGGGCTTTGCAACAAACCTGCTCAAAATGGCGACAGAAGCTGACAAATCTGGCCTAGACCAGTTAACTAAGTACAACAACATTCCAACCACAGACCGATACAAATCTGGGTTGCTAAAACATTCACCTTGTAAAGTACTTTGTATGTTCAGTTCCATGGGGCTTTTCACCGGTTTGCAGTCTTGCATCCCACACTGTTCAAGTAACACCTCAATTTTCTGCTTTTGACTTAGCAGAAAGCTTCCGTCCTCCGTTTGTTTAACTTCTACCCCCAGGTAATTTTTCACTGGCCCTAGGGATTTCAAGTTATACTTACTAGCCAACTGCTGTGCTACTTTTTGGACCTCTGCGTCACTATAACAAGATATCAAAATGTCATCAACAAACAAAATTAAGGCTTTATAATCCTTACCACTCCCCTTCGTGTAAAGACAAGGGTCTGCAATGCTCCTAGAAAAACCCATGTCGTTTACCAGAGTGTTGTTTAAAGTTGAATTCCAGCACCTCGCACTCTGTTTCAACCCATAAATCGCCTTCTTTAACAACCAAACTTTGTTGTTGTTATCAAACCCTTCTGGTTTCCTCAAGTACAATTTTTCCTGGATTGGTGCGTTTAGATATGCTGTGGTAAAGTCGTACTGACTTATTTTCAACTTTTCTTTGGCTGCAAGGGTTAAAAACAAGCGTAAAGTCTCTGATTTTACAGTGGGTGAGAAAGTGACGTCATAATCGACGTCCCTAACCTGATTATATCCCCTAGCAACCAGCCTAGCCTTGAATTTAGTGTCCCCGTTTTCAAGCGGCTTGCGTTTGAAAACCCAGCGGCAAGTTAAAGATTTCTGTCCCGGAGGCAAAACAACTTCTTCAAAAACCTTGTTCTCTTGAAGACTCTGTAATTCGCTTTCCATGGCACACTCCCATTGTTTTCGTTCAAAAGAACTTAATTGCTTTACTTCCGCATAAGAATTAGGTTCACAGCTCACGTTACAAGCGTGTATTCCAAGCCTATGGGGAGGCACGCCTTTGTTTTGTCTTTGAGACCTACGGGGGATCTGCACCTCCTCCTCCTCCTCCTGCTCTTGTTGCTCTCTGTCTTCTGGCTCGGTCTGAGTTGCTACAGGCGTTTGCCTGCTAGAAGAATCTAAATCTAGTAAAACTGACGGATTATCATGTACCGATTCCCAATTCTGCTCAGCAAAGGAAGCAGATTTTGAGACAACAATTCTTCCTCCTTTGTGCAAAAACCTCCAACTACCATTTTCATAACCAACAAACATCATTTTGACTCCCCTGGGTCCTAGCTGTCTCCTTTGAGCTAAAGGAATATTCACAATTGCATAGGATCCCCAGATTCTGATGTGTTTTAAACTAGGATTTTTGCCAAAAATTAAGAAAAAAGGAATATTGTTAATGGCTGAAGACCACGTTCTGTTGCACAGATAGTTTGCAGCCATAAAAGCTTCACCCCAAAGCTTGGGATCTGCTTTGGCATCCTTCATTAAGCATTCCATTTTCGTTTTCAGCACGCCAATCCGCCGCTCCACATTCCCAGCTTGCCAAGACGCCATGGGATCTGTAAACTTATGAGAAATCCCATGCTTTCTGCAAAAATCAGCAAACTCTAGACTTCTAAACTCGCCCCCCCCCGATCCGAACAGAAGTTCTGTATTTGCCTTTGCAAAGATCTCTCCACCTTTTTAACCCATTCCTTTACTTTGGCTAGACACTGAGACTTTTGCTTTAACAAATATACCCATGAATAACGTGTTTTGTCATCTAAAATGACCAGGGCATATTTAGCTTTCCCATAACTCTCTGGGAAAGGACCAGTCAGATCTAAATGTACTAGACCAAGAATGTCCTTATGTCTCCAGTCTCTTACACGTGGAATATTGGCTACACGTGATTTTGCCAACTTACAAACGGAACAGTCAAGGTAATTCTGGCAATTTTTTACTCTCACATCTTCAGCAATCTTGAGAGTTTTGCCCAGAGATCTAAAACAAGGATGTCCAAATCTCCTATGGAATAAATGTAGGCAATTGTCATGGGGAGAAATGTTTTTGTAAGTCATAGAACTTGAAGAAATATCTTCCTCTCCACCTTGGCTCTTGTCCAGGAAAAACAAACCGTTTTTTAAACTGGCAGTCCCCTTCAGTTCTCCATGCCTGGAAATAAAACATTTCCCCTCCTCAAAGGAGACAGAGAACTTTTTCTCCATTAGGTTTGACACACCTAAA
This sequence comes from Elgaria multicarinata webbii, assembly GCF_023053635.1. Lineage (NCBI taxonomy): Eukaryota > Metazoa > Chordata > Lepidosauria > Squamata > Anguidae > Elgaria > Elgaria multicarinata. The sequence continues at coordinate 157,186,897 of NC_086173.1, forward strand.
AGAGAATGATTTAAGTTGGGAACAAAAATAGCATTAGCAAAGCTTTCGTTAAGGACAGGAATATGGCAAATTCCTTCTCCCTTCACTTCCTGCTTTGAGCCGTCAGCAAGGAAAATAAATCTTTTAGACGTGACTCTGAAGTCCAGGAAGCTTTCCATTCTAGTAGAAATAACGGAATTACAAGCTGAGTCTATCAGCCAGATATCTGAGCTTCCGTTTCCTTCCTCCTTCGACTTCTTGCTCACTCCGGCTGTAACGAGCTGTGCTGACTTCTTTGAACAAGAAGCATTTTTCCAGCGATGCTCAGAAACTTTCTCAGGTTGTAATCTCACTCTACAGTCAATCTTCTTATGTCCAATTTTGCTACATTTCCAGCAAACAATTGTTTTTTGTGGCTTGTGCTTTTTAGAAACTGAATAAGCAGATTCAGTCTCCTCCTTTTTCACAGTCCCGGTCTTAACCCCTTCAGAACCAGACCATTGTTGAAATGAGTCTGCCTTGCCGTTTGAGCTCACGGCTTCTCTCTTGGAATGTCTTTTCTGTTGTTCTTCTAATAATTTTCCACACACATAATTCAGGGTTAAATTACGGACGGTCACTCCCTCTAGGGTAGTCACCAACACGTCCCAAGACGTTGGTAAGCTAGACAAAATAATATAAGACTTCATTTCTTCTGAAAGAGTCAAGCCAGCCGATGCTAAACTTTGGAATATTTCTCTCAGCTCCTGCAAATGTTTGCCAATATCTCCAGATTCTTTTAGCATCGTCCTATACATTCTGCGTGTTAAATTTATTCGAGAACCTGCTGTATCTCTTATATATACTTCACGCAATTTTGTCCAGATCACATGAACAGCATCCTCTCTATTAACATAGAATAGCTGATCATTCCTTATACAGAGGATTATATAGGTTTTTGCTTTCTCTGCATTTCGATTCCACTCTCTCAAATCAGCTGCACTTAAATCTTCACCGGGTGGGTCTGTAACTACTTCCCACAGCCCTTGGTTCCTTAAACTCATTTCAATCTTAAATGACCAAGTAATATAATTTGTGTCTGTGAGTTGTTCCATTTGTGTATTCATTCCTATTTGAAGTGCCATAACTGCTAATTGGTTGTTTTTTCAACCCTTTTGTTATTTGAATTTCCTTTTTGGGAACTGACCGGCTTAACAACCTCAGAATCCCTTTTCAAATTCAAAAATAGCCTTCTATCAGACAGCGTGTGACTTTGCAAGACAAAAAGCTTTACAAAAAAGCCTCTTCCTTTGTCTAAATCCCAACGTTCTTTAGAAAAAGCAACGCTCCAGGGCAATTAGTCAACGCACGGCTTCTCTGTCTTATCAGGTCCTACTGTTTCTCTGTTAAGAACTAGAATTATGTCCAGACTGTTACTGGGCCATAACCTCTTGAGGGTTATATAATTTATAAACCCTTTTGTTCACTATACCAGTGAACTAGCAGAGTTGCAGCGGGTCTTAACTATGAAAATCAGCAAAGACCAAATTAACTTCAAGACAGAGTCTATTTAATTTGGTACAAAAATAAAGTATTTTACTGATAGAAAATAACACAGTTTATGGCAATACAAATTTACACCAACATACTCACACACTTGGTCATACAGATTACAGCAGGGCTCACAGCAGCAGAGAGGGAATATTTTAATCTGGTTACAAAGCTCCAAAACTCTCTTTATATACACTTCCCTGAACAAATGATGAAACCACTAATTGGCAATGATAAGACAATTAGACTTTTGCATCATCCCAATAATTCAATAAAGTCCACCTGCAAACTTGACCTTTAAGCTGATTGACTGATGCTGAGTCTTCAGTTTCTTCCAGGTTTTGCAGGCTTGTACAAAGATATGGAAATCACAAAAAACCAGTCCTAATTCAGGACTCCCAACACTATCATGTCTCCCCTCAATCTTCTCTTCTCCAGGCTAAACATGCCCAGTTCTTTGTTTCCACGGGCTCGCTTGGGGAGATGCCGGAAAGGCTCCTGCTTCGCGGGGGTTAAAGCGATGAAGGAGGTTCCAAGGGGGATTTGGGGAAGAAGGGAGGGGTCGTGTCCTCCACAGGAAATGCAGACCTTCTCCCCCCAAGGCCCTTCCTGTCCCGCCTCCTTCCTTCCCCCCGAGGAAAGAGGACTTGGAGCTCTTTCCAGGTGCTGCGTCGGTGCCTCCTTCGGGGGACCAGGTGAGACCCCGCTCGCCTTGGGGGGAAGGAAAGGGTCCCTGGGCTGCCGGGGAAGGGGGGCAAGAGAGGGAGGAGCGGGGGGGGGGAAGAGCCTTCCCCGTCCAGCATGTCAGAGGCGGGGTTGATCTCATGTTTTAGAGGGATGCTGGACCCTCTCCCCCTTTTCACCCCCTTCGGAGGAAATCGGTGTGGCTGATCCAGTGGGGATCCCCCCGCCCCACACACAGTGCCTGGCAGCTCCTTCACTTCTTCCTTTCAGCAGACCAGCTGGCCCCTTTCATCTGGGGAAGGGGGATCTGAAGGTTGAGTCCATTAATCAAGTCCAGGTATTAAACTGTTCTGCACTGACTAAAATATTTGCCCCCCGCCCAATCGGGCAGTGCTCCCCCTCCTCTTCACATGTGGGTGCAATGGGTGCAATTCTGCCTGGGCCTGAGTCAGCCCCCCTCGTTCTCTGCTGCATCAGCCGGGCTGACAGAGCTGGTCTGAAGGAGACAAGGAGCCCCAGCAAGAACGACCCTCCTATGAAGCAGCTGATTTGGGGAGCAAATTTTTAGTTATTTAAATGACTAGCTGAAACGCCTGCCATTGTTCGGATCCGTGAATAGTGTTTATAACATAAAGCAATTTTCAATATTTCCTGCTGAAAAAAAAATATTTATAGAATGCCCTGAAGGAATAATAGCAATTTTTACTGGCCATGACCATGACATATAGCTTGGTGGCAAGAGAAGACTCCAAGGCATGCTGGGAGTTGTAACCATAAGCCTCGTTTTTTTTAATAAATTCTTTTTAAAAAAACTTAAAATCCAAATTTTAAAGTTTTTAGATATTTCTGGTACAGTGTACAGCCAGACCTATCAGCGTGACAAATGTCAAGTTTCTGCTTGGGCCCCCTAAGCTATATGTCTGCGAGGTAATTATCTTAAGGTAGAAGGCTGTTGCTAGGCCTGTGAGTTAACCTTTAAACAAATTAAATTCATTCATTTATTTTCCTCTCTCACCCTCACGACAACCCTGCAAGGTAAGCCAGTTCTAGGCCTGTTTTAACTTTAAAACAAATTAAATTAGTTTCTTCTCCTACCCCCCCCCCCTCGGTCTGAGGAAGCTGGCTGACTGATTCACAGGTACTTTGGTCTTTGCCGTCGGTGACGGGCCCAGAGCTCTCCCTTTAGGCCCAGGAGAAATGTGATGGCTCTTTTCCATTATTTAATGTTTCGTTTATTGATTTATTTCATTTCTATATCGCCCAATAGCCAAAGCTCTCTGGGCGGTTCACAAAAATTAAAACCAAAAAGTACAATTTAAAGTAGAGAACTTAAACTGCAATATTAAACCACAATATGAAACTACTACCAGAATAAAATTGAGCAGCAATGCAGAGATTTAAAATACAGATTTAAAGCAGCAAAGTTAACTAGGTTGAAAATATGTTAAAATACTGGGGAAATTAAAAAAAATTCACCTGGCGCCAGAAATGTAAAACAAAGTCTTTCTAAAGTAGGGAGAAATATATGTATCAGAATTTCTAGTTTCTATATATTCATGAATTCTGTTAATACATTGATCTTTAAAAATCGGGCGTCTAATCAACAAAGATTTCTTTAAGGGACTAACAATTTAAGGTAGATAAATGACAGAGAGACTCATGGCAGCAGTAGAAGGCATGTGGCTGGGTGCTTAGATGAAAAAGGAGTAAGAGAGAGGCCAAGAGTAGGAATGAACTTTTAGCGGGATGAATGGCTAGAGGTGGACCTGTGTGTGTGTGAGAGAGAGAGAAATGTTCTGACTCTCAAGCCAGGGAAAGATTTTGGTCAGGTTCTCAGGTGAAGGATTCTCCCCAAGTCTCTAGTTTCTCTTTGAGCCTTGGCATTCACCTGGCTTTTGTTCTAGGACAAGACCAGCTTACTAGCTGGAGTCCTGCATATTTTATTTTGTCCTGACAATATATTATGTTTTTAGCAGAACAGTGTCTTGCGTTTCCAGAGCTGTAGTAGCACTGCCTCATATGACATTCTTTGCCTGGATAAAGAAGAGGTAAGCGCTTCTGGGTTCCCCTTGGAGGCGTCCTTGGAACACGGATCAAAGATGGCAGAGCAGGGCTCAGTTGGCCCTGAACCAAAAATAGACCCTGATGCCATTAAGACCGAGAGCAGTGAGGAATTCTGGGAAAGGATGATGGAGATGATCCAGGGTGAGGACATGGCCAGCTCAGATGTGCAGCTCCAGCGTTTCCGGCAGTTCCGCTACAGGGAGGCTAAGGGACCCCGAGAGGTTTGCAACCAAATCCACAGTCTTTGTCGTCAGTGGCTCAAGCCAGAGCAACATACGAAAAACCAAATCCTGGACCTGGTGATCCTGGAGCAGTTCCTGACCATCCTGCCAGCAGAGATGGCGAGCTGGGTGAGGGAATGTGAAGCGGAGACCAGTTCCCAGGCGGTGGCCCTGGCAGAAGGCTTCCTCCTGAGCAAGGCAGAGGACCATAGGCAGAAAGAGCAGCAGCAGGTGAGAGCATTGCATCCCAGGGATCAGGAATGGGAGGAAGGATTTCCCAAAACACTCATTGCCCAACCTCCTCTGGAAATCCCCTGTGGAGAGATGTCCCATTCCACAATTGTTTTGCCCATCTCATTCCTTTTTTATTCCTTCCTCTCTCGAATCCTCCTTGCTGCGTCAGATACAGAGTCTGTTTGCAGAAGTGAGACATGGTTTCCCTGCAGCAGAAGGGGCTCCGTCGGACACCTTAGAAATCATCACGTGGAGGGGGAGCCAGCCGGAGCACAATGGGTGTGCCGCCTTGCAGGGTAAGAATTCATGTTTGGGGGGGGGGAGGCTGTGTTCCACCTGGTCTCTCTCTCTGGGGAATGGAGGCCTCTTCTATGTTCTCCACCGGAGCGTTTCAGGGGGAAGACGCTTGTTTCCAGTCTTTTCCACTGTTCAAAACTATTGTTTATTTTTCAACTCTTGAAGACTTTATACATGGACACCAACAGTTTGATTTGTAGCTAAGATAACAAATGGAGGCATGTGCATTTTTACCCATCTGTATTCTCAAAACGCAAATTTAAGATACAGCATCTTGTAGCTACTGGCTTTCGCACAGCGCAGAGCTAAATTATGTAACTCACTACCACAAGATGTATTGATGGTTAACAATCTGGATGGCTTTAAAAGGGGTTGGATAAATTCCTGGAGTAGAAGGCTATCAATGGCTACTAGTCCTGATGCCTAAGTGACTCCAGTATCAGAGGCAGTAAGCCTATATACACTAGTTGTTGGGGATCATGGGCGGGAGGGTGCTGTTGCAGTCAATGTCCTGCTTGTGGGTCCCTGGTTGAACAAAGTGTGGGAACAAAGTGCTGGACTAGATGGACCCTTGGTCTGATCTAGCAGAGCTCTGCTTATGTTGTTATGTTTGTCTCATGCAGAGACAGCAATGATGCTGGCAATACGTACTGAGTCGTATCTTTGTCTTTGTGATAAAGTGGAACCGGATCAGGTAGGCAGAAAGACCACTGGGGAGACAGGAAGGGAATAGTCTGGGTGTCTCTGTCCCCTGCTCACTTCCTAGGGCCAGAGTATTTCTCTCTCTCCCTTCCTCCCCCTCTTTTTGCTGGATCCAACCCAAGGCCCACCTAGCCCAGATGCCCGATGGGAAGCACACGAAGGAGACAAGAGGGCCGTAGCCATTCCTTGCTGTTCTTCCCATATCAACTGGTTTTCATAGCATGCAAGTTTCAGTCCTGCAGTTTAACGCCCAGCCTCCTCACTCTTCAGTTATCCTTAAGATGGAAACGTGTTCTTTTTTCTCCCAGGCTCTGGTGATTTTTGAGGAGGTTGCCGTGTGCTTCATGGAGGAGGAGTGGGCACTGCTAGATCCTGACCAGAGAGCCCTGCACAGGCGGATCATGGAGGAGAACCGTGGGATCGTGGCCTCTCTGGGTAAGGCTCCCTGTATCCCTGGTCATTGCACTGTTGGGTTTCAAATGCAATCATAATGAGGATGATAATATTACCATTTTCGGGTATATACCCTATGTTAGTCATTTATTTAGTATTTTGAAGCTGCCTCTCAGGAGAATGCCCTGAGAAGGCGGTTTTCAAAAAGAAAGAAAGATACATTGTGTCTTATTTAAATCATCAAATTATTAACACTAGTTTAAGGTGGCTCAAAGACACAAGCCTCAAACATGCCAGAACATTTTCGCTAGACCCATTAAGAGGTCAGTCTGTAGTGTGGACCCGGGTTTGATATTACAAAGCCACAAAGGAGAGGCGGGAAGATTTGCAGGTGGTGACGAGAAGTATTCCAGATTGAAAACTGTGTCGTTCGGAGAAATATTATTATTAATAATTGTTATTATTTATTATTATTCTGTACTGCCCCATAGCCAAAGCTCTTTGGGTGGTTTACATTACATTGCTCAGCAGAGCCATCACAAATGTAACAGTGGGCCATTTGGGAGAGGTGCTGAATAAAGGTGCTCAGCCTACAGCTATTCCACATTGCATCTTTCCTGAAAGGCTCTGATATTCCTGGTCGAGGACTTGAGCTGGTAATTTGCATGGAAAGAACAATGCCCCATCTAAATGTTTTCCCTTTATCAAAATCACTAATTCCAGAGGCTAAATTATTTGATGTTTTATGGCTAACTCAGTCTTCCACCAATTTCATATCTTCATTGCAGAACGTGACAGGTGGGAAGTGGCAAATAAGAGGCAACCCTGTGAGATGCCACCGAAAAGAGACAGATGTATAAACAACAAACAGCAGAGTACGAACACGGAAGTAAATCACAGTGTGATGGATGATTCCTCTGCTTCTGAGGGCAATACCTACAAATCTATCGCAATGCAAGACATAATACATAAAAGACAGGAAAATAATAGGTTCTATATTCATAAGAAAACTTTCAGTTCTGAATCAAATGTGAAAGCTAATTGCAGAATTCACACATTGAAGAAAACATATAAAGGCCTCAAATGTGGGAAGAGTTTCAGTCAGAAGACAAATCTCACTCATTATCAAAGGTCTCTCACACAGGAGAAACCATATCATTGTTTGGTGTGTGGAGAGAGTTTGAGCACTAAGCAAGCTCTCCTTTGTCATCAAAGAACTCACACAGGTGAGAAACCATATCATTGTTTGGAGTGTGGAAAGAGCTTGAGGAGCAAGCAAATTCTTATTTGTCATCAAAGAACTCACTCAGCTGAGAAACCATATCATTGTTTGGAGTGTGGAAAGAACTTCAGGAGCAGTGTGTATCTCAAGAGTCATCAAAGAACTCACACAAGGGAGAAACCATATCATTGTTTGGAGTGTGAAAAGTGCTTTAGTCACAAGAACAATCTCAATCGACATCAAAGAACTCACACAGGGGAGAAACCATATCATTGTTTGGAGTGTGGAAAGAGATTCAGTCAGAAGCACAGTCTCAATCAACATCAAAGAACTCACACAGGTGAGAAACACTATAAATGCTTAGAGTGTGGAAAGAGCTTCAGAAGCAGTCAATATCTCAAGAACCATCAAAGAACTCACACAGGGGAGAAACCATATCATTGTTTGGAGTGTGCTAAGAGCTTCAGTCACAAGAGCAGTCTCAATCAACATCAAAGAACTCACACAGGGGAGAAACCATATAATTGTTTGGAGTGTGGAAAGAGCTTCACTCGGAAGAACAGTCTCAATCAACATCGAAGAACCCACACAGGGGAGAAAACGTAATTGTTTGGAGTGTGGAAAGAGCTTCAGGTTCAATCGTTTTCTCAACTACACAGAACCCGCACTGGTTGGAAACTATAAATGCTTCAAGTGTGGAAAGACTTTCATTTGGAGGAGTGATCTTACTTTTCATCAGAAAACTCACACAATGGGCATGGATTAACGTGACGTGCAAAAGTGCCCATTATTTGAATTCATCAACAACTTTGTACCTATATGTAGTTATATTCTGAACAGTGTTTTACTTTAAGGGCTTATGTTTTTTAAGAAAATAATAAAAAACAAAGACAATGTTAATCAAGTAGGTCACAATGGTAGTATGCTATGAGAAATAACAGCCATAAACTGGGAACCTTATCACCGCAGGGAAGTATGCTTGAAACAGAACACATTGGATCTCCTAGGCTAAAATACAAATCTATCTATTCTGAGACAATTGATTCATTTGTCATTGACATATCAATTGCATATGATGATGGTCATGGTTGTTGTTTCACAGACATGTTTTTGCAGCTAGAAATCTGGTTTTCAGACCAGGAGATAGATCTTTTTAGATTAGATTTAGTAATGTGTTGACATTCCTGGGAGAACTTGATTTCTTTGCTTGGTTTGGGAAGACTGGTATGGTGCCCTCTTCACTATGATGGTTTGCTCTCCTTAGGCCTTGTTCCTAGAGATGGGTCCTAGTTTCTGCTTGTACCAGCATTGTATGATTCTGTTTTTGGGATCTACTTGAAATAATTTAAAGACAGAAAACTTGGTCTCAGAGAGTTGATCTGAATTAAAACTCTGTGTGTTTGATACCAGATGTCAGTAAACCTGTATTAGCCCTGATAGCTGTGTGCTATCTCCAGTATCAGAAGCAGTGTGCCTATGTACACCAGATGCTGGGGAACGCAATTGGGGGTGTTGTGTTGCATTTCTGTCGTGCTTGTGGGTTTCCTGTGAGCGGCTGGGTGGCCACAGTTTCAGCAGAATGCGGTACTAGGTGGACTTGTGTCTGATCCAGCACAGCTCTTCTTGTGTTGTTCCTATGCATTCCTGATGGCTCTTTACCTGGCATAAATTTGAGCGGGAGTGGTTACTTCCTGGTGTAGGACCAGCTGGACACCGGAGTTCCATCTCATAGAATCCCTGGGCAAAGACAGATTTGTCAAAAGGTTAAATAAACGTCACCAGTTAAAATAAATGCAAGAAGTGGAAGAGTTAAGAGCCCCCTTCCAGCATACTAATACTTTCCTTCATATAACCATAGAATACTAGAGTTGTAAGGGGCCTATAAGGCCATCCAATCCAACCCCCTGCTGAATGCAGGAATCCACCTTAAAGCATACCTGACAGAGGGTTGTCCAGCTGCCTCTGGAAGGCCTCTAGGGTGGGAGAGCCCACGACCTCCCTAGGTTATTGGTTCCATTATTGCACTGCTCTAACAGTCAGGACGTTTTTCCTGATGTCCAGTCAGAATGTGGCTCCCTGTAATTTGAGCCCGTTATTCCCTGTCCTGCACTCTGGGAGGATCGAGAAGAGACCCTGGGCCTCCTCTGTGTGACAAACTTTTAAGTATTTGAAGAGTGCTTTCATGTCTCCCCTCAATCGAAGTCAGCATCCATTCATGGCCTCTCTCTCTCTTTCATCTGGATAAGAGGGAGGACCCTTTGCACAAAGGATTTCATTGGTACCTGCAGTGCTAAAATAAATCTTTTGTCACATCTCCTCTGTGTGACAACCTTTCAAGTATTTGAAGAGGGCTATCATCTTTATCCTCAGCCTTCTCTTCTCTAGGCTAAACATGCCCAGTTCTTTCAGTTTCTCCTCATAGTGCTTTGTTTCCAGACCCCTGATCATCCTGGTTGCCCTTTTCTGAACACGCTCCAGCTTGTCTGCGTCCTTCTTGAAATGTAGTGCCCAGAACTGGATGCAATACTCAAGATGAGGCCTAACCAGTGCCGAATAGAAAGAAACGAGTAAATCATGTGATTTGGAAGCTATAATTCTACTAATACATCCCAAAATAGCAATTGGAGTTTTTGGCAGCCATATCACACTGTTGGCTCATATTCATCTTTTGCTCTACAATAATTCCAAGATCCTTCTCGCTTGTAGTATTTCTGAGCCAAGTATCCCCCATCTTGTAACTGTGCATTTGGTTTCTATGTCCTAGATGTAGAACTTGGCATTTATCACTATTAAATTTCATTCTGTTATTTTCAGCCCAGCTTTCCAGCCTATCAAGATCACTTTGAAGTTTGTTTCTGTCTTCCAGGGTATTAGCTATCCCACCCAATTTCATGTCATCTGCAAATTTGATAAGCGTTCCCTTCACCTCCTCATCCAAATCATTAATATAAATGTTGAAGAGCACTGGGCCCAGGACTGAGCCCTGCGGTACCCCACTCGTTGCTTCCCCACAGTTTGAGGAGGTACCATTGATAAGTACTCTTTGAGTACGATTCTGTAGCCAACTGTGAATCCACCTAATAGTTGTTCCATCTAGCCCACTTTTAGCTAGTTTGTGAATCAGAATATTATGGGGCACTTCGCCAAAAGCTTTGCTGAAGTCAAGATATATTATGTCCACAGCTTTCCCACAGTTCATGAGGGAGGTTACCTGATCAAAAAATGAGATCAGAATAGTTTGACAGGATCTGTTGTAGACAAATCCATGCTGGCTTCTAGTAATCGCTACATTGTTTTCAAGGTGCTTACAGTTTGACTTCTTTATAATCTGCTCCAGAATTTTCCCAGGGATGGATGTCAGAATGACTGGTCTGTCATTCCCAGGTTCCTCCTTTGCCCTTTTTGAAGATAGGAACGTTAGCCCCCCTCCAGTCGTCTGGCACTTCACCCGTCTTCCATTATTTAGCAGAAATAATAGACCATGCTTCCGAGAGTTCTTCCGCCAGCTCCTTCATTACTCTAGGATGCAGTTCATCGGGCCCTGGAGATTTGAACTCATTCAAAGAAATTAGTTGTTCCTTGATCATTTGTTTATAATTCTCAAACTGCAATCCTGCCCCTTCAACCTTTACTTCACTTTTTTCAGTCGGGTCATATACCTGCTTTTGGGAGAAGACTGAGCCAAAGTACGATTTGAGCGCTTTGGCCTTTTCTTTGTCATCTGTTAGCAATTTGCCATCCTCATTTAGCAGCTGAACCACCATTTCTTTCCTGTGTCTTTTACTATTCACGTATCTGAAGAAAGCCTTTTTATTGCTTTTAGCATCCTAGCAGAACATTTTGCACCCTCACTGAGTCCAGAACCATTCTTTGGCCACAGCAGCAGGAGATGGAGCAGCAGGTCTCTGCACCATCCCATAGACTTAAACTGCAATGTCATTTATTCTCTGGATAGTTCATTCGGCAGTCGGACATTTCTGGAACCTCTATAGAGGCAGCCCTACATTAGCAGCCCTTTGGGAATCCCATGCAGAGTTTGTTAGAGCAGGCATGATGTGGACCAGGCCTCAGGCTTCCAGGAGAAGTTGCAGCCATCTTACCAGAGGCACCTTCTGTGGGGTGGGGGGTGGGGAAGGCACTCCATGATGTTGCTGTTGCTGCTGTGGGATTCCCAGGATCCTCCTGGGGTGGCCCCTCCTCTTTTAGTGATGGAGGGTGACCTCGTCTAGGAGACATAGCCCCACCTGCCCAGTCTCACAGCCACTAGCCATTCCACTAACATCTGGATTCAGTCCCAGCCAAGAACAATAGGAAACTTAGGAGGGGGGCTTGTCAGGCAACTGTAGAGGCCAGCCCCCGCTTGGGTAGGGTGACCATATGAAAAGGAGGACAGGGCTCCTGCATCTTTAACAGTTGTATTGAAAAGGAAATTTCAGCAGGTGTCATTTGTATATATGGGGAATCTGGAGAAATTCCCTCTTGATCACAGTAGTTAAAGCTGCAGGTGCCCTGCCCTCCCTTAAATCTGGTCACTCTAGTATAGCTCCTGCACCTTTAACTGTTGTAATGAAGAGAGAATTTCACCAGGCGCTGCATGCCTACAAATGACACCTGCTGAAATTCCCTTTTCTATGCAACTGTTAAAGATACAGGAGCCCTGTCCTCCTTTTCATATGGTCACCCTACGCTTGGGGAAGGCCCATCAAGCCCTGGGGCTCTGCTCTTTTCCAAGGGTTTAGCAGCCGCAGCAGCAGCCTCTGCTTGCGCCCTTCTTGGAGGCATATTGGGCCCAGTGGGGAAAGGCCAGGGAGTGCAGAGGCTGGCAAGCAGTGGGGCCAATCCGAGGCGGAGGCCAACAGAGACCCTCTTCTCTCATTCCCACCCCCACCCACCCCGGCCACATTTTAGAGCTGAGAATGAGTGTGAATCTTTTTTACATTACAGTCCAGCTAACGATAACTGTAAATGTGGTCCTTTTTAACCTCAGAACCTACACCAAATGGGTGTGATTAACAATAACCACCTTTCAGACAAGAGAGTTCAGCAGGGAAGGCGAGTTGGTTTCAGGGAACTAAAGGGGAAACTGAAAGCCTTTAACTTTGTGATTAGACTGGGATTTTTTTCCCCCTGAGCAAGTCCCATACATCATTTAAGTTTGCCTCTCTATATATTTTCCCAACCAAATCTGATACATCATTAATATGCTGCCTTTCAGTGCTGAATGTCCTCTCAGGTCATTTGGACTAAAACCATAAAACATTTTAAAAGCTAAAAATACAAATCCCAATAATAGCAACATCAAAGTACGGGGAAGGCTGCTATAGAATTTACCGGGAAGTAAGCACTGTAAAAGGGCCTGGGCCTGTGAGCAGATACATAGAGGGCAGCACTGCAGCTTCTTCCACCACCCGCTTAAGGTTTCAATGTCCTCCAGCGCTGCCTGGTTGCACCTCCTGTCACCCTTTGAGCCTCCTTGTAAAACATTGTTCCCTGTTTGCAGGCAAGAACAGCCGCTAAAGCAGAGAGCAATGTTTTACAAGCAAAAACAAAACATGAAACAGTTTCATATAGGGTGACCCTATGAAAAGGAGGACAGGGCTCCTGTCGCTTTTTATCTGGTTACTCTAGTATAGCTAGCGTGGCCAGATACAAAGGCGGATAGGGCTCCTGCAACTTTAACTTGTGATGAACAGGGGAGGTGTTTCCATGAGCTCGCTTAGACAGAGGCCGGAAAGGCTCCTGCTGCGTGGCTCCGTAAGGGTTAAAGCGAAGAAGGAGGTTCCAAGGGGGATTTGTGGGAGATGGGAGGGGTTGTGTCTTCCACAGGAAATGCAGACTCCCCCCCAAGGCTCTTCCTGTCCCGCCTCCTTCCTTCCTCCCGAAGAAAGAGGACTTGGAGCTCCTTCCAGGTGCTGCGCCGGTGCCTCCTTCGGGGGACCAGGTGAGACCCCGCTCGCCTTGGGGGGAAGGGGGGGTCCCTGGGCTGCCGGGGAAGGGGGGCAAGAGAGGGAGGAGCGGGGTGGGTGGGAAAGAGCCTCCCCCGTCCAGCATGTCAGACGCGGGGTTGATCTCATGTTTTGGAGGGAAGCTGGATCCTCTCCCCCTTTCCACCCCATAGGGAGGAAATCGGTGTGGCTGATCCAGTGGGGATCCCCCCGCCCCACACACCGTGCCTGGCAGCTCCTTCCCTTCTTCCTTTCAGCAGACCAGCTGGCCTCTTTCATCTGGGGAAGGGGGATCTGAAGGCTGAGTCCATTAATCAACACGATCCATCATGTATTAAACTGATCTGCGCAGACTAAAATAATTGCCCCCCTTAATCGGGCCCTGTTTCCCCTCCTCTGCACATACGCCAACTGCGCCCCTTCTTAGAGTCAGAAGATCTAAAGACGGTTGTGCACGCGCTGGTAACTTCAAGGCTTGACTTCTGCAATGTGCTCTACATAGGGCTACCATTGTACCTAGTTCGGAAACTTCAACTAGTTCAAAATATGGCAGCCAGGTTGGTCACCGGTACATCTAGGGGTGAGCATATTACCCCAACATTAAAATCACTCCACTGGCTGCCAATTAGTTTCTAGACAAAGTACAAAGTGTTGGTCATTACCTTTAAAGCCCTAAATGGTTTGGGTCCAGGTTACCTGCCTTCTCCCATACAGTCCGCCCCGCACACTCAGGTCCTCTGGGAGAACTTACTTCAGTCAGCCAAGACTAGGCTGACATCAGTTTCCCAGAGGACCTTTTCTTCTGTCACCCCCGGATTATGGAACGGCCTGCCGGAGGAGATTCGTAATATTAACTCCCTCTGTGATTTTAAGGCAGCTTTGAAGACTAGCCTTTTCCGGCAGGCCTACCCAGATTAATGTAAAATCAAGAATTTTAAAAAATGTGTTGATCCAAAGGGTAAGAAATAAATAATATTATTATTATTATTATTATTATTATTATTATTATTACCACTACTACAACAAAGCAGACAGGGGAAATCAGAGAGAATTTAAAAAGAAGAGGTGTTAAAATTCTGAACAGGAAAAAATAAAACCTTAACAGAGCACTGACCTAGGGTTTCTATGGGGCACAAAACTTATGGTCTCCTCTTGTGAGAACTTTTGCCTTGGTTAGGAATGGAGTCTCCATCTGCTGAGGTAATATACCTCTGAAAATCTGGGAGAAATGTGATGGGTCTTTTCCATTATTTAATTTTTATTTATTTATTTAATTTCTATATCCCCCAATAACCAAAGCTCTCTGGGCAGTTCACAAAAAATTAAAACTGTAAAGTACAATTTAAAGTATAAAACTTAAACCACAATATAAACCCACAACAGTTAAAAAAAAACACTAGCATGATAAAATGTTATAATATGGGAAAATAAAAAGGTCTTCACCTGGCGTCAGATATGTAAAACAATGTCTAGGGAGAAATGTATGTATTCATCAGAATTTCTACCTTCTATACATTCATGGATTCTTTTGATTAATACATTTATCTTTAAAAAACAGGTGACTAATCCACAAAGATTTCTTTAAAGGACCGATAGCCTTAATTCAAACCAATTTTTAGGTAGATGAATGACAGAGGGCTCCATCATACCAGCATTTTATCGTACTCTTGTCATGCCTGATTTGCCTCACATGTCGTGTGCCTGTCCTGTAGACACTGCCTCTTCCCCTCCCTTTTTCGTGTTTTCCTAGAGCAGGGAAAGTCTAGATTTCTCTCCCCCCCCCCCCGTCAAATGGAATTAAAGTGCCCTTCAGCCCCCGTGTAGTGCCGTTGTCTCGATATTCCCCTTGTTGGGCGATTGTGCTTTGAAGGGAGAGCTTGCTGATGAAAGAGGAGGGTGGGCTGGCTCTTCTCCTCCACACTTTTGTCGAACTAATGGGCTTATGCTGAGCCACTCCAACATACCTTTGCTGCTCCAACCCCACCCTCTTTTTCTGTAGCTCCCTCATTTTTAAAGATAAAGTGACGAAACTTGGGACCATGAGAGCTCTTATGTAGGGCTTTAGGCATGCCAAATTGAAGCAGATCGGTTCATCCCTTGATTTTTTAGGAATTTTTACACACACACACACCAATAATTCCTTCCCATTAACACACACACCTCTCCGGTTCTGCACAGGGGAGGTTTATGGCAGAATCACAGGTATGTGCGTGTGTGTTCAATGGAGCTCATTCATTGCCCGGGCTTGATTCCCTTACTCAAGAGTACATCCCATTGATTTCAACTGCATTTACATTCAAGTCATACTAAAATCAGATGCATGCTTAACTTTGAGTAAACCCCATTAAACAGAGTAAACTTCTGAGTAAACACATATAGAACTGACTTTTAATAGTGTGGTCACTCAGAAGCTTTTTTTTTTAAGTCTAAAACAGCAAACTGGAAAGAAGTGCTCTGCAACCCTATGCTTACTTCTGAGGTCTTGAGTAAGGGAATCAAGCCTGGGCAATAACCTAGCTCCATTGAACACACACATCTCCGATTCTGCCTTAAACTACCCCTGTGCAGAATCGGTGTGTGTGTGTATGTTAATGGGAAGGAATGATTGGGATGGGGGGAATTAAAAATTCCTTAAAAATTCAAGGGATGAACTGATCTTATTCAAACTTGCCATGCCTAAAGCCCTACTTAAGAGCTCTCACGGTCCCAAATTTCATCTTTCTCTTTAAAAATGAGGGAGCTATAAGCATTTTGGTTAATTCCCATAGGTGCTCCAATAGGTGAGGGGGTTAGGCTGCCACATGATCACAATGTCCATCAACGAAAAGAGCCAATAAACTGGAGGGGGAAGGAGAAAGGGCAGGGTGGGCACAATGGCAGCGGGAGAGTAAACAAGTGAAAAAAGAGTTCACTGGTATAGTGATGGGCGTGAAAGGGAGGAGCGCTTGCCACGCTTATGAAACGGAGGTAAAAAAACACGGAGGCAAACTCGGGGGAAATAGGTGTGATGGAGCTCAGAGAGACTGAAGTAGAATATGGCAGCAGCAGAAGATCTCATGGAGAGGGTGTGTGGCTGGGAGCTTGGATGAAAAAGAAGTAAGAGAGAGGCCAAGAGTAGGAATGTCCTTTTAGCAGGGTGAATGGCTAGAGGTGTACCTGTATGTGGGGGTGGAGGGTGTGAGAAATGTTCCGACTCTCAAGCCAGTGAAGGATTGTGGTCAGAGGTTTCACAGGTGAAGGATTCTCCCCAAGTCTCTAGTTTCTCTTTGAGCCTTGGCATTCGCCTGCCTTTTGTTCTAGGACAAGACCTGCTTACTAGCTGGAGTCCTGCCCATTTTCATCTTGTCTTGACAGTATATATATATATTTTAGCATAACAATGCTTTTCCTTTACAGAGCCTTGGTAGCACTGCCTCATTTGACAATCTTTGCCTGGATACAGAAGAGGGAAGAGCTTTTGTGGTCCCCTTGGAGGAATTCTTGGAACACGGATCAAAGATGGCTGAGCAGGGCTCAGTTGGCCCTGAACCAAAAATAGACCCTGATGCCATTAAGACTGAGCCCAGTGGGGAAAACTGGGAAAGGACGATGGAGATGATCCAGGACGTGGACATGGTCACCCCTGCTGGCCCGGAACTAAAAATAGACCCTGATTCCATTAAGACCGAGAGCAGTGGGGAATTCTCGGAAAGGACGATGGAGATGATCCAGGGTGAGGACATGGCCAGCTTGGATGTACAGCTCCAGCATTTCAGGCAGTTCCGCTACCAGGCGGCTGAGGGCCCCCGAGAGACCTGCAACCAACTCCGCGATCTTTCCTGTCGGTGGCTGAAGCCGGAACGACACACAAAAAACCAAATTCTGGACCTGGTGCTCCTGGAGCAGTTCCTGACCGTCCTGCCAGTGGAGATGGCGAGCTGGGTGAGAGAATGCGGAGCGGAGACCAGTTCCCAGGCGGTGGCCCTGGCCGAAGGCTTCCTCCTGAGCCAGGCGGAGGACCAGAAGCAGCAAGAGCAGCAGCAGGTGAGAGCATTGCATCTAAAGGGAAAATAATGCAAGGGAGGGTATCCCAAAACTCTCTACTCATTGCCCAACCTCCTCTGGAAATCCCCTGAGTAGAGATGTCCCATTCCGCAACTGTTTTGGCAGTCTGATTCCTTTTTTTTAATTCCTTCTGCTCCTGAATCAGGTACGGAGTCTGTTTGCAGAAGTGGGACCTGGTTTCCCTGCAGCAAAAGGGGCTCCGTCAGGCACCTTAGAAATCGTCCCGCAACGTGGGGGGATCCAGCCGGAGCATGACGGGCGTTCTGCCTTGCAGGGTAAGGATTCATGGGGGGGGGCTGTGTTCCACCTGGTCTCATCGGCTTCCCATCAGTCAGGAAGGACTTCGTCATACAGCACAGAGCTAAACTGTGGAACTCATTACCACAAGAAGCCGACCAATTTGGATGGCTTTAAAAGGGGGTTGGATAAATTTCTGGAGAATAAGGCTATCAATCGCTACTAGCCCTGGTGGCTAAGTGCAACCTCCAGCATCAGAGGGAGTAAGCCTGTATACACTAGTTGCTGGGGAGCATGGGTGGGAGGGTGCTGTTGCACCATGTCCTGCTTGTGGGTTCCTGGCTGACGGCTGGTCAGCCACTGTGGGAACAGAGTGCTGGACTAGACGGACCCTTGGTCTGATCCAGCAGGGCTCTGCTTATGTTGTTATGTTTGTCTCACGCAGGGACAGCAACGATGCAGGAAATATGTACTGAGTCATCTCTTCCTATTCGTGATAGAGTGGAACCGGATCAGGTAGGCAGAAAGACCACTGGGGAGACAGGTAGGGAACAGCCTGAGTGTCTCCATCCCCTGCTGACCTCCTAGGGCCAGAATCTCTTTCTCCCTCTGTTTGCTTCTAGCAAAACTAAGATCCTAACGAGAACCTTGCTGGGTTCAACCCAAGGCCCACCTTGTCCAGCATCCTGTTTTTCAGAGTGTCCCACCAGATGCCTGATAGGAAGCACACAAAGGAGACAAGAGGGCCATAGCCATTCCTTGCAGTTCTTCCCCCAGCAACTGGTTTTCCTAGCAAGAAAGTTTCAATCCTGCAGTATCATGCCCAGCCACCTCACTTTACATCATCCTTGTGAAGAAAACATGTTCTTTTTTATCCCAGGGTCTGGTGACTTTTGAGGCAGTTGCCGTGTGCTTCACGGAGGAGGAGTGGGCCCTGCTGGATCCTGACCAGAGAGCCCTGCACAGGCACGTCATGAAGGAGAACCGTGGCATTGTGGCCTCTCTGGGTAAGGCTCCCTGTTTTCCTGGTCATTGTACTGTTGGGTTTCAAATGCAATCATGATGGGGAAGATAATATTACCATTTTTGGCCACATATCCTATATGAGACATTTATTTAGTATTTTGAAGCTGCCTCTCAGGAGACTGCCTTCAGAAGGCCGTTTTCAAAAAGCAAGTAAGATACATTGAATCTTATTTAAATCATCAACTTATTAACACTAGTTTCAGGCTGCTAAAAGACACAGGCCTTGGACAGGCCAGAACATTTTCACAAGGTCCATTAAGACTGCTCAGTCTCAAAAAATCACACCAGCAAAACACTGTTTAGGGAAAGGCAGCCCCACGACAGTCACGCTTTCAAGGCACAGATGAAGGCCTCCCCTGCAAAGCCTTGTGGATTTCAACTGCATACTTCACCACCGACAGATCCCCTCTATTAGTCTTACACCACTTGTCAATTGTTATGTACTAAAGCAGTCATAATCCTGCCATTCCCTTAAACAACTGTCCAAACAGGAGCTAATGCTGGTGAGGCATCACTACAAAATACTAAAAAAGACACAACAGAATCATACGAATAATCAGCATCCAGTTAACAGATTGTCAGACACATTAAGAGCTGCAACGAATACAAACACAGCACTGACCCACCATCAGATCCCCCCGTCCAGCACCCCAACATGAAGTTAGTTAACAGAACCCAAACTCAGCTGTTTCTCTCTTTCTCTCAGAAGGCAGAAAGTCTCCTGACACGTAGACATCCAGAGGCCCAAATTACATCCCTTTAGCTGGGGTGGAGGGATGGGAAAGAGAACTGATTCTCTTAGAGAGCAACAGAACTCCGGGGTTTGCCACGCTCTGAAAAGCAGGTGGAATCCTGTCATCAGTGGGCAGCTCAGGAGACCAAGGAGGGTTCTGTAGCGTGGACCCAGGTTTGATATTACAAAGCCACAAAAGAGAGACGGGAAGGTTCCCAAGTGGTGACAAATATTCCAGGCTGAAAACCATGAGGTTTGGAGATGACGGTGAAGATGACGACATTTCTATACCACCCCATAGCCAAAGCTCTCTGGGTGCTTTACATTAGATTTATTGCCTGGCGGAGCCATCTCAAATGTAACACTGGGCCATTTGGGTTTGGTGATGAGTGAAAGAGGTGCTGAGCCTACAGCTATTCCATATTGCATCTTTCTTGAAAGGCTCAGATATTCCTGGTCCAGCACCCGAGCTGGTAATTTGCACTGTAGGAACACCCCATCTAAATATTTTCCATTTCTCCCTTTTTCGAAATCGTTTATTCCGGGTGCTCAGTCATTCGACATACTATGGCTAACTCAATCTTCCACCAATTTCATATCTTCTTTGCAGAACGTGACAGGTGGGAAGTGGCGAATAAGAGGCAACCCTGTGAAAGAGACAGATGTATAAACCCGCTGAAAAGAGACAGATGTATAAACAGCAAACAGCAGAGAAGGAAAATGGAAATAAATCACAGTAAGAGGAATGATTCCTCTGCTGCTAAGGTCAATGCCTACAAACGTATTGCAATGCAAAAAATAATACATAAAAGACTGGAAAAATATAGGTTCCATACGCATAGGAAAACGTTCAACTCTGAATCAAATGTTGAAACTGATTGCAGAATTCACATACTGAAGAAAAGATATAAATGCCCCAAATGTGGGAAGAGCTTCAGTCGGAAGACAGATCTCACTCATCATCAAAGGTCTCACGCAGGTGAGGAACCATATCATTGCTTGGAGTACGGCAAGAGCTTGAGCAGCAAGCAAACACTCAATAATCATCAGAATATGAGGACTGATTCCTTTGCTTCTGAGGACAATGTTTACAAACATATCACAGTGCAAGAATTAATACATCAAAGACTGGAAAAGTATAGGTTCCATATGCGTGGGGAAAGTTAATGTTGATTACTTCAGTCAGAAGACAAATCTCATTCATCATCAAAGAACTCACGCAAGGGAGAAACCATATCATTGTTTGGAGTGTGGAAAGGATTTTCGTCAGAATTCACATCTCACTTTTCCTCAAAGCACTTACACATGGGAGAAATCTTAAAACTCCAATTTTTGGAAAGGCAAGATCGTATATTTTTGTCCAACTTTGGTGAAAACCGATTGAGGAAAGGAGTTTTTCCTTGATTTGGTGAGGTTCTACATGAGTCAAAAGTTATTAAGGTTTTCCTGCCCCATTAAAGCAATTGCAGTCAAATTAAGTCATGCATACTCAGCATCATTCTAAAGCTACAGTGCTGCCAGTGGAGCTGATTTCAGATGGATTTGATGTTGCCGAGGAAATCGAGTGGATTCTATGTGCAATGCCTATTCCTCTAGCTTTGAAATGTGGTTTTATGTTGTCAGATAGCACATGTGACTGCATGTAAAGCAAGTGTGGTAGAATTCCTCTAGCACTGCAGTAAGATTCAGATGAACATACATATGGCTATTTGGCCTGCTTTTATTGAAGTTCATCTATAATCCACTTTTTCTAGAATGCTGTAATAATTGAAATGAGACTTTTAAGGCGTGTTCCATGCTTTCTTTCCTCTTGGTTCTTTTGGTTCCTCACTTCCTTTTGTTTGTGTTTGTTGAGATTTACAATAAAAATTAGTTTAAAAAGACACCTGGGTTGGATAAGGTAATCCAGAATCAGGACAATGTTGTCGTGTTTCTCAAAGCCTCCCGCCTTCTTGGGAGACAATAACGGCCCCCTGCTAAGTAATCCCCAAAGCTTTATTCAAGCAATAAACATCTCTTCCCACCTGAAGAGAATCTAAGATGACTCAGAAGTTGCAGCTAGTGCAAGATATGCAGCAGCTAGACTGCTGGTGGGTACATCTTATAGAGACCACATAACACCGGTCTTAAAGGAATTACACTGGCTGCCTATACGCTTCCGGTCGGAATTCAAGGTGTTGGTAATGACATTTAAAGCCCTAAACGTCTTGGGATCTCGATACTTGAGGGAGCGTGTCTCCCTATATATGCCTGCCCAAGCCTTGAGGTCTGTTGGAGGAGCCCTTCTCCGCATCCCACCAGCACAACACATTTGCTATGTTGGGACAAGGGAGAGGGCTTTCTGTGTTGTGGCACCCTAACTGTGGAATGCCCTCCCCTTGGAGGCCCGACTGGCGCCAATGCTGATTTTATTCAGGTGCCACGTGAAAACATGGCTTTTTAACAAAGCTTTTAATGGTTGAATTCACTAGGCACATTGTTTTAACTGTTTTAATAGTTTTACTGCTTTTAAATTATATATTGTTTTAACTTGGTTTATGATTTAATTTGTTTTTAGCTGTGTATATTTACTGTTTTTATACTGTATGCTTTTATCTGTATGCCACCCTGAGATCTTATTGATATAGGGTGGGATATAAATGTTTTAAATAAATAAATAATCTCTAGGAACTTTCCCGTAGGCAAAACTATGCAAACTAAACTTTTCAAGAAGAATGGAAAGCCCTTTCCCAAGACGCATAAACTAAAGAGAGACTAGTTGTGATGCAGCTTCTGATGGGATGCCAGCCAGGCCGACTTTCTCTCGCCTTCCTTTTGCTCCACCCGTATTAGTCTGTGGCGTACTCTAGGATCGGCTAACCTCTCTGTACACTCTCCTTTGGAGGAATATTGGTTTCCCACTGATTGTATTGTTTCCCTTGGGGAGATAAGCTCTGGAGAGGGTTCACTCCCAGCTGGTGAAGAGCCTGTGAGAGCTTCCTCCCCCACTGCTATAGCCTGGTCTGTGTCTGGCGCCAACTCCTCTACTTCAGAGTCTGATTCTGATTGATCACCTGAAACATCTTCTTCCACCCCAGGGGGAACAGGGCTAGGCATGACAAACGTGGGCCTCTTTGCTACTTCCAGGCACTCTACCTTCTACATCTCCATATGTGTCTGAAAGAATATGAAAAATTGTGTGGGGAGGGCTAAATCTCAAGCAAGGACAATTTGTGACATTGCAACACTGATCACAATGCTGATCACAGTGCAAGTCTGTTAAGGCCGTAGCCTTTGCTTCCGATCTGTGTAGCTTCACCCAAAGTACATTCATTGATCACAAAAACTGCTAGTTTTAAGACCAGAGGTAAGCCTATCCCGTGTTGGTTGAAGCGATAAATAGGCTGACCATATGAAAAGGAGGACAGGGCTCCTGTATCTTTAACAGATACATATAAAAGGGTATAACAGCAGGTGTTCATCACAGCAGTTAAAGCTGCAGGAGCCCTGCAGCTTTAACTGCTGTGATGAAGAGGGAATTTCACCAGGTGCTGCTTGATCCATTTGGCCAGATGCGTTTCGACCCTTGGTCTTCCTCAATGGCCAGAAATACAAATACAAACACTTATAAGGGCCAGGGTAAAGGCAAACACTTATTGCTGTATATTTTTGAGGTTTATTTTTAAAGATAAAATTAATTAGACCTACCAAACATTAAATGAAATCGGCTTTAACAGTGCTTACTCTGAAGGAAGCTCGGAGGATAGCAAGACGGGAGTGGGCCTTTTCAGTGGTGCCCCCCCTCCAATTATGGAATGATCTCCCCATGAGGCTCAACTGGCCCCAGCGCCAGGTCAAAACTTTCCCCTGCTCCCAGGCATTTAACAGCATTTAACAACATATGCTAAGTTTGTTTTTCTAATGGCCCCCAGAACTGTTGTTATTTAAATGGATACCATTGTTTCATACTGTTTTTATATTTTTGATGGTGCAGAGGCTGGCAAGCAGTGGAGACAATCTGAAGCGGAGGTCAACAGAGACCCTCTTCTCTCAGCCCCACCCACCCAGCCACATTTTAGAGCTGACAATGAATGTGAATCTTTTTACCTACATTAAAATCCAGCTAATGGCAACCACCTTTTCAGACAAGAGAGTTGAGCAGGGAAGGCGAGTCGTTTTCAGGGAAATAAAGAGGAAACTGAAAGCCTTTAACTTCATGATTAGATTGGGGTTTTTTCTTCTAAGTCCCATACATCATTTAAGTACTTCTATATATATTTTCCCTAACCAAGTCCTATACATGGTCATTAATATGCTGTCTTTCAAGGCAGAACTTCTTATCAGTCATTCAGATTAAAACCACAAAACATTTTAAAAGTTAAAAATCCCAATCCCAATAATAGCAACATAAAATATGGGGAAAGCTGCTATAGACATTTCCCGGGAAGTAAGCCCCGTAAAACGGCATGGGCCTGTGAGCAGGTATACAGAAAGCGGCACTGCAGCTTCTTCCGCCACCCGCTTACGGTTTCGGTGTCCTGGGCTGCCTGGTTGCACCTCCTGTCACCCTTTGAGCCTCCTTGTAAAACATTGTTCTCTGTTTGCAGACAAGAACAGAATCTAAAACAGAACAATGTTTTACAAGCAAAAACAAAAGATAAAACACTTTCACATAGGGTGACCCTATGAAAAGGAGGGAAGAGCTCCTGTATAGAAAAATATAACTTTTATCAGGTCACTAGTATAGCGAGAGTGACCAGATACAAAGTAGGGCAGGGCTGATCAAATTTGCAGATGACACAAAATTAGGTGGGATAGCTAATACCCTGGAAGACAGAAACAAACTTCAAAGTGATCTTGATGGGCTGGAGTGCTGGGCTGAAAACAACGGAATGAAATTTAATAGGGATAAATGCCAAGTTCTACATTTAGGCAATAGAAACCAAATGCACAGTTACAAGATGGGGGACACTTGGCTCAGCAATACTACAAACGAGAAAGATCTTGGAATTGTTGTAGATCACAAGCTGAATATGAGCCAACAGTGCGATATGGCTGCAAGAAAGGCAAATGCTATTTTGGGCTGCATTAATAGAAGTATAGCTTCCAAATCACGTGAGGTACTGGTTCCTCTCTATTCGGCCCTGGTTAGGCCTCATCTAGAGTATTGAGTCCTGTTCTGGGCTCCACAATTCAAGAAGGACGCAGACAAGCTGGAGCGTGTTCAGAAGAGGGCAACCAGGATGATCAGGGATCTGGAAACAAAGCCCTATGAAGAGAGACTGAAAGAACTGGGCATGTTTAGCCTGGAGAAGAGAAGATTGAGGGGAGACATGATAGCACTCTTCAAATCCTTAAAAAGTTGTCATACAGAGGAGGGCCAGGATCTCTTCTCGATCCTCCCAGAGTACAGGACACGGAATAACGGGCTCAAGTTAAAGGAAGCCAGATTCCGGCTGAATATCAGGAAAAACTTCCTGACTGTTAGAGCAGTACAACAATGGAATCAGTTACCTAGGGAGGTTGTGGGCTCTCCCACACTAGAGGCCTTCAAGAGGCAGCTGGACAACCATCTGTCAGGGATGCTTTAGGGTGGATTCCTGCATTGAGCAGGGGGTTGGACTCGATGGCCTTGTAGGCCCCTTCCAACTCTGCTATTCTATGATTCTATGATTCTACTGCAGTATTAACTGTTGGGATGAAGAGGGAATTTCACCAGGCGCTGCGTGCCTACAAATGACAAACCTGCTGAAATTCCCCTTTCTATGCCACTGTTAAACCTGCGGGAGCCCTTGTCCTCCTTTCCGTAGGGCCACCCTAAAGTTTCCTACAGCAAGAAGAGGAAACATCCAGGGCGTCGCGGAGAGACCCTTGCCAGGAGCCCAGGTGGGGCCATGAGAGATGTTTCCACGGGCTCGCTTGGGGAGATGCCGGAAAGGCTCCTGCTTCGCGGGGGTTAAAGCGATGAAGGAGGTTCCAAGGGGGATCTGCTGGGGAGGAGAGGGGAGGGGCCGTGTCCTCCACAGGAAATGCCCGTTTCCCCCTAACGCTCTTCCTGTCCCGCCTCCTTCTTTCCTCCCAAGGAAAGAGGATTTTCAGGTGATGTGTCGGTGCCTCCTTCGGGGGACCAGGTGAGACCCCCGCTCGCCTTGGGGAGAAGGGGGGGTCCGTGGGCTGCCGGGGAAGGGGGGCAAGAGAGGGAGGAGCGGGGGGGGGGGAAGAGCCTCCCCCGTCCAGCATGTCAGAGGCGGGGTTGATCTCATGTTTTGGAGGGAAGCTGGACCCTCTCCCCCTTTTCACCCCCTTCGGAGGAAATCGGTGTGGCTGATCCGGTGGGGATCCCCCCGCCCCACACACAGTGCCTGGCCGCTCCTTCCCTTCTTCCTTTCAGCAGACCAGCTGGCCCCTTTCATCTGGGGAAGGGGGATCTGAAGGCTGAGTCCATTAATCAAGTCCAGGTATTAAACTGAACTGCACAGACTAAAATAATTGCCCCCTTAATCGGACACTGCTTCCCCTCTCCTGCACATGTGGGTCCCCCCTTGATCGTTTAAATGACTATTACTGATATTTTACTGACAGTGCTGGCTTAAGAGGAGACACATCCCTGGTCGTTTGTGGGTTTGATTTTTGCTAAAGGCAGTAAAAGATCTTCGACCAAAGCTTTGATGAAAATCCACCCTCTCTTCCTGACAGGAAGAAGAGTCCTGTCAGGAAGAGAGGGTGGATAAGAAGTAAAATAGAGAGGGGAGAATGAAAGAGAGTTTAAAAAAGAGGTGTTAAAATTCTGAACAGGAAAAAAGAAAACCTCAACAGAGCACTGACCCAGGTTTTCTATGGGGCACAAAATATTTGGTCTCCTCTTGTGAGAACTTTTGACAGTGTTCCAGTAAGGCAGCTCCTAGCTTTGATGGCTAGGCATAGAGCCTTCATCTGCTGAGGGAGTACACCTCTGAAAATCAGGGAGAAATGTGATGGGTCTTTTCCATTCTTTAATGTTTTGTTTATTTCATTTCTATACCGCCCAATAGCCGAAGCTCTCTGGGTGGTTCACTTAGTAGCACTGCCTCATGTGACGATCTTTGCCTGGATAAAGAAGAGGTAAGAGCTTCTGTGGTCTCTTTGGAGGAATTCTCGGATCAAAGATGGCTGAGCAGGGCTCAGACTGCCCCGAAACAAAAATAGACCCTGATTCCGTTAAGACCGAGAGCAGTGGGGAATTCTGGGAAAGAACAATTGGGATGCTCCAGGATGTGGACATGGCTAGCTCAGACCTGCAGCTCCAGCATTTCAGGCAATTCCACTACCAGGCAGCCCAGGGCCCCAGAAAAAATTGCAGCCAACTCCACAGTCTTTGTCGTCAGTGGCTGAAGCCAGAGCAGCACACGAAAAACCAAATCCTGGATCTGGTAATCCTGGAGCAGTTCCTGACCATCCTGCCAGCAGAGATGGCGAGCTGGGTGAGAGAATGCGGAGCAGAGACCAGTTCCCAGGCGGTGGCCCTGGCAGAAGGCTTCCTTCCGAGCCGGGCAGAGGACCAGAAGCAGCAGGTGAGAGCATTCCATCCCAGGGCTCAGGAAGGGGAGGGAGGGTATCCCCAAACTCTCTACTCATTGCCCAGCCTCCTCTAGAAATCCCCTGTGGAGAGATGTCCCATTCCCCAACCGTCTCATTCCTTTTTTATTCCTTACCCTCTCGAATCCTTATTGTGCTTTAGATACGGAGTCTGTTTGCAGAAGTGGGACCTGGTTTCCCGGCAGCAGAAGAGGCTCCGTTGGACACCTTAGAGATTGTCCCGCGAAGGGGAGGGATCCAGCCGGAGTGTGATAGATGTTCCACCTTGCAGGGTAAGGATCCATGTTGGAGCAGGGGGCTGTGTTCCACCTGGGAATGGAGGAAAACCTTGGGCTCTTTTATGTTTTCCACCGGAGTAAGCCCATATATACTAGTTGTTTGGGGAACATGGGTGGGAGGGTGCTTTTGACACCAACAGTTTGATTTGTAGCTAAGAGTTAAAATCCAGGCATGTGCATTTTTACCCATCTGCATTCTCAAAACGCAAATTGAAGATACAGCATCTTGTAGCGCCCCAGTGTACTCAGACTTGCATCTCTTCTAGTGCAATTCTATCCATTTGACTGGGAAGTGAGTCCTTTTGTGTGCTAATGAGACTTACTTCCCTGGAGATTAGAATGAATGAAATCTTTATTTCTAAAAGCGATACACCGTCACAATTTAACATAGTTTAAAAAAATACAAGTAAAAAAGATGAGCAGTATGTAAATGGAATAAAAATAGATAATTTAAAATACAATAAAGAGTTAAACAAAAATACAAGAGTGTAAAAATACAAAATCATATTTACATAAATTAAGAGCTCCACAGTGGGGTTCTAGAACAACACATTTGTAGTAGTCAAACATGTGAGACAAACATGTACTACTGGCTTTCCCATTGACTTCCCATCGATCAGGAAGGACATCTTCACAGGGTGCAGAGTTGTGTTGTACCCCGCCTCGATCCAAAGGGAGACGCAGGTAACAAATAAATATTTTGTTGTTGTTGTTGTTGTTGTTGTTGTTATACTATGGAATTCACTGTCACGTTGTGGTAATGGCCAGCAATTTGGATGGCTTTAAAAGGGCATTGGATATATTCCTGGAGGAGAAGGCTATCAGTGGCTACTAGCCCTGATGCCTAAGTGCAACCTCCAGTATCAGAGGGAGGAAGCCTGTATATACTAGTTGCTGGGGAACATAGCTGAGAGGTTTCTGTTGCACCATGTCCTCTTTGTGTGTCCCTAGTCAGCAGCTGGTCAGCCACTGTGGGAACAGAGTGCTGGATTAGAAGGACCCTTGGTCTGATCCAGCAGGGTTCTGCTTATGTTGTTATGTTTGTCTCACGCAGGGACAGCAACGATGCAGGAAATATGTACTGAGTCATCTCTTCCTATTCGTGATAGAGTGGAACCGGATCAGGTAGGCAGAAAGACCACTGTGGAGACAGGTAGGGAACAGCCTGAGTGTCTCCATCTCCTGCTGACCTCCTAGGGCCAGAATCTCTAGCCTCTGTTTGCTTCTAGCAAAACTAAGATTCTAAAGAGAACCTTGCTGGGTTCAACCCAAGGCCCACCTAGTCCAGCATCCTGTTTTTCAGAGTGTCCCACCAGATGCCTGATGGGAAGCACACGAAGGAGACAAGAGGGCCATAGCCATTCCTTTCTGTTCTTCCCCCAGCAATCGGTTTTCATCGCAAGCAAGTATAACGCCCAGCCACCTCACTCTTTAATTATATTTGAGATGGAAACATGTTCTTTTTTCTCCCAGGCTCTGGTGACTTTTGAGGAGGTTGCCGTGTGCTTCACGGAGGAGGAGTGGGCCCTGCTGGATCCTGACCAGAGAGCCCTGCACAGGCAGGTCATGCAGGAGAACCGTGGCATCGTGGCCTCTCTGGGTAAGGCTCCCTGTTTTCCTGGTCATTGTACTGTTGGGTTTCAAATGCAGTCATGATGGGGAAGATAATATTACCATTTTCAGGCACATATCCTATATGAGACATTTATTTAATTTTTTGAAACTGCCTCTCAGGAGACTGCCTTCAGAAGGCCGTTTTCAAAAGCAAGAAAGATACATTGAATCTTACTTAAATCATCAAATCATTAACACTAGTTTAAGGCAACTAAAAGAGACAGGCCTCAAACATGCCAGAACATTTTCACAAGGTACATTAAGACAGCTCAGCCTCAAAAAGTCACATCAGTAAAACACTGGTTAGGGAAAGGCAGCCCACAACAGCCACACTTTCAAGGCACAGATGAAGGCCTCCCCTGCAGGGGCCTTGTGGATTTCAACTGCATAATTCAGCACATCCAGATCTCTTCTATTAGTCTTCCAAGGCTTGTCAATTTTAAGTACTAAAACAGTGGTTCCCAATTGGTGGTCTGCGGACGCCAGGGGGTCCACGTAACCCACCCAGGGGGTCCGTGGCACCATTCACCTATTAGCTCTGCAAGGTCCGCATTTTAATAAAAGAAAATATGCCGTCTCCCACTCTCTGTTTGCTTCGACGGTGACGTCATGCGCGAAGGTTTTTCCTGATTATAAGAAGTTAGGTGAAAAAGCTTTGAAACATCTAGTTCCCTTTTGTTCCACATATCTTTGTGAACAAACATTTTCGACATTTTTTATATGAAGAACAAGCATAGAAATCGGCTTGATGTTGATCCAGATTTGAGATTAAAAGTAGGGAATATTAAACCAAATGTGGAAGGGATTGTTCAGGACAAAAAGAGGCATGATTTCTCCCATCACATTTAGGTTTAGTAGCTGCTCAACAGGTCACAGTTTGTTCAATTGTAAACTAGACGTTAGTAGAATTAAATTCGTCTTTATATTCCTAACTAAATCATTGTCATTTTGCGTGGTAATATCACAAATTTTATGGTCTGTTTTTTAGTATACCTAAAATCCTTTGCTTATTAGGGGCTACCCCTTATTTTCTCCAAAAAATTGCTTCGCACAGGTAACTACCATAGAGACAACAATTTTTTCAAAAGTATGGGGTCCATGGCTTGGCATTTGAAAAACAAGGGGTCCGCAGTAGGACTGTGCACGGACCCCCCAATCTGTTCTGGATCCCGATCTGCAACTTTCGGATCAGGTCCTCTCCACTTTGGGATGATCCGCCTCCGGTCTGCTCCGCGGCGGAGCTGGATCTGGATCTCTACGTTTCCCCTACATAGACGTGCATTGAAAATGTAAAACGCCTATAACTTTTTTAGTGTTTAAGTTAGAAAAATTAAAATGGGCACCAGGATAGCTTATAATTACATCCTTATTCATACCCATTATGAAGGAAATCCGATCATGCCCTGATTTTGGGGGAATATTTAAAGATTCCCCCCATTTACAGAAATGCATATATCGCTGTCATTTTTCCAGATACACACTTGCAACTGGGTACCATGAGAGCTTCCACATACCATATTTCTTCGATTGTAAGGCGCCATCAGTTGTAAGATGCACGCTAATTTCAGTACCACCAACAGAAAAAAAGCTTTGCTTCTAAGAATAATAACCGCACCCGCGTGTCTAAGACACACCTTATTTTTAGAGATGTTTATATGGGGGGAAAAGTGCATCTTAGAATCAAAGAAATATGGTAGACCCTTATTCATGCCTATTTTGAAGGAAATCAGACCATGCCCTGATTTTTAGCGAATTTTTAATGTTTTAACCCTCAACCATAACCCCAATTAACAAAACTGCATACATCTCTGTCACTTTTCAAGTTAGAAACATCAAAATGGCACCATGATAGCTTCTAAATATAACCTTATTCATGCCCATTTTGAAGGAAATCTGATCATGCTCTGATTTTTGAGGAATATTTAAAGATATCTCCCCCCCCCCATTTACAGAAATGCATGCATCTCCATCATTTTTCCAGGTACATACATGCACCAGGGCACCAGGAGAGCTTCCACATAGATCCTTATTCATGCCCATTTTGAAGGAAATCAGATCATGCCCTGATTTTGGGGGAATTTTTAAATTTAAACATAAATCAGAATCTTCCTCTCAGGTAACCACATCAAAAATGAACACAGGGAACTTCAAGACAGAAAATTATTAAGCTGGGTGAGCGTACAGCACATAGCTATTCATGGGATAAACAACTCAGACCTTGCATTGCCACACTTGGGTCGCAATACTTCTAAAAACTTAATTTCTTTCATGCCATCCACTCATTTCAAAGTGCTATAACGTGTTGGTTTTTCAAGATGTACCCACACACACACACCTCCGTCACAGTTCACACACCCCAGGGTATGCCCAGCCAATAACTGTAATAACAATAACCATAAAAATACTAATAATCACAACAAGAATTAGAACAAAAACGCTGACTTTATTACTAGTAAGGGGAAAGTGGATGTGCCCAGTGGGACAGTGGACTGTGCCACCAGTCGTTTGGCCAGTCCTGTCTAGGTACCTGCCTTTGAGAAGCCATATCACACATCTACTCGTGCAAATCATTGGCTTCCTTCCACTGTTTCCCCTTTGGAGGGTTCTGATGACCCTCAAGGGCAGTGGGCACTGGTGGTCCACATGCCGTACAGCACATCATCTACTTGCACCACATCTATTCAGTTGTTCAACAAGGTTATGGTGGGTACCTTGCAGTGCTGTGTTGCCTATCTGTTATTTTACTTTGTATATTATTTAAGGTTGTGTGTGTGAGTTTGCTGGGGCTACTGCTTCACCAATCCACTACAAACGGAAAAAAAGTCCGAGCCAAAGACAAAGAAAGAAAAGTTACTAAGTATCCCGTTTTGCTTATTCCCCCCCCACCCCAACATTGGGATT
Organism: Elgaria multicarinata webbii; assembly: GCF_023053635.1. Lineage (NCBI taxonomy): Eukaryota > Metazoa > Chordata > Lepidosauria > Squamata > Anguidae > Elgaria > Elgaria multicarinata. The sequence goes on from NC_086173.1 coordinate 157,218,555, forward strand.
GGAGGATGCTTCTCATAGGCTGATCACTTATCACAATTGGGAGATGAACCTGTCAATCAACGTTAAAAAAATAGGTTCCCCCCTCCTGCTTTACCCATTCAATAAAAATTAATTGCAAGCAAACCGCAAGATGAAAAGTTTTGAAAATCGACACAAATGACTCCCAATCATCAATGTCGGATCGGCCTTTGGCGGAGGCGGATCGGATCACTCTGCTCCCGCATCTACGACCCGAAATGGAGCGGAGCACAGCCCTAGTCCGCAGTACTTAGTTAATTGGGAACCACTGTACTAAAACATTCATAATCCTGCCATTCTCTTAAACAACAATCCAAACAGGAACTAATACTAGTGAGGCAGCAATACAAAATAGTTAAAAACCACAACAGAATCAAAACAACAATCAGCATCCAGTTAACAAATTTAATTTATTTATTAAATTTATATACCGCCCCATAGCCAAAGCTCTCTGGGCGGTTTACAAAAGTTAGAAACAGTGAATATTAAAAAGTATACAGAATTTAAAACCATCAAAAATATAAAAGCAACAGTATAAAACAACAGTATCCACTTAAACAGCAACAGTCCTGGGGTCCATTAAAGAACAAACAAACCACCCCATAGCCGAAGCTGTCTTCGGCTTTGCGTAGCCATCTCAGATGTAAAACTCAGCCATTTGGGATGGCTGCTGAGTAAAGGAGGTGTTGAGCCTACATAGTTCTTTGACTTCCATGGCCAGTGGTGTATATTTTCCTCTCTTTTCCTCTTCCTTTTCAACAACATTTTTGTCATTCGGTATTGCTATGTCAATGAGGTATGTGTGTATTTCTTTTTTGTCTATGACAGTTATGTCTGGTCGGTTGCAAGATATTGTTTTGTCAGTATAAATTGTTCTGTCCCAGTATATTTTATGATCTGCATTTTCCAAGATTGTTTCGGGTGAGTATATAGTATGGTGTAGGTTGTTTGATAAGGTTGAATTTGATGGCCAGTTGTTGGTGAATTATTGTTATTATTATTGTTATTGTTATTTTATTATTATTAATAATAATAATAATAATATTAATATTATAATACACTGCCCCACAGCCAAAGCTCTCTGGGCAGTTTACATTATGTTAATTGCTTAGCAGAGCCATCTCAAATGTAACAGTGGGCCATTTGGGAGAGGTGCTGAGTAAAGGTGCTGAGCCTACAGCTATTCCACATTGCATCTCATCTGAAAGGCTCAGATATTCCTGGTTGAGCACCTGAGCTGTTAATTTGCACAGTAAGAACAACATCCCATCTAAATGTTTTCCGTTTCTCGCTTTATCTAAATCATTAATTCAGGGTGCTCAACTATTTGATGTTCTGTGGCTAACTCAGTCTTCCAACAATTTCATATCTTCTTTGCAGAAGCTGAAAGGTGGGAAGCGGAGAACAAGAGAGAACAATGTGAGATGTCACCAAAAAGTGACAGATGTATAAATAGCAAACAGCACAGAAGGAAAACGGAACTACATCACAGTATGAGGAATGATTCCTCTGCTGCTGAGGGCAATGCCTGCAAACATATCACAATGCAAGAAAAAATCCATAAAAGACTGGAAAAGAGTAGGTTCCATATGCATAAGGAAACTTTCAATTCTGAATCAAATGTTAAAGCTAATTGCGGAATTCACACATTGAAGAAAAGATATAAATGCCCCAAACGTGGAAAGAGCTTCTATTGGAAGTCACAGCTCTCCTTCCATCAAAATACTCACACAGGTGAGAAACCATATTTTTGTTTGGAGTGTGGAAAGAGCTTGAGCAGCAAGCAAACTCTCATTTATCATCAAAGAACTCACACAGGTGAGAAAAGATATAAATGCTTAGAGTGTGGAAAGAGCTTCAGTCAGAAGAAAAATCACAGTCAACATCAAAAAACTCACACAGGGGAGAAACCATATTGTTGTTTAGAGTGTGGAAAGAGCTTCAGTCAGAAGAACAATCTCAATCAACATCAAAGAACTCACACAGGGGAAAAACCATATCATTGTTTGGAGTGTGGAAAGAGCTTCAGTTGGAACAACAGTCTCAATCTACATCAAAGAACTCACACAGATGAGAAACACTACAAATGTTTAGAGTGTGGAAAGAGCTTCAGAAATAGTCAGTATCTTAAGAGCCATCAAAGAATTCACACAGGGGAGAAACCATATCATTGTTTGGAGTGTGGAAAGAGCTTCAGTCGCAAGAACAATCTCAATCTACATCAAAGAACTCACACAGATGAGAAACACTACAAATGTTTAGAGTGTGGAAAGAGCTTCAGAAATAGTCAATATCTTAAGAGCCATCAAAGAATTCACACAAGGGAGAAACCATATCATTGTTTGGAGTGTGGAAAGAGCTTCAGTCACAAGAACAATCTCAATCTACATCAAAGAACTCACACAGGGGAGAAACCATATCATTGTTTGGAGTGTGGAAAGAGCTTCAGTCGGAACAACAGTCTCAATCTACATCAAAGAACTCACACAGATGAGAAAAACTACAAATGTTTAGAGTGTGGAAAGAGCTTCAGAAATAGTCAATATCTTAAGAGCCATCAAAGAATTCACACAAGGGAGAACCTGTATCATTGTTTGGAGTGTGGAAAGAACTTCAGTCAGAAGAACAATCTCAATCAACATCAAAGAACTCACACAGGTGAAAAACCATATCATTGTTTGGAGTGTGGAAAGAGCTTCAGTTGGAACAACAGTCTCAATCTACATCAAAGAACTCACACAGATGAGAAAAACTACAAATGTTTAGAGTGTGGAAAGAGCTTCAGAAATAGTCAATATCTTAAGAGCCATCAAAGAATTCACACAAGGGAGAAACCATATCATTGTTTGGAGTGTGGAAAGAGCTTCAGTCACAAGAACAATCTCAATCTACATCAAAGAACTCACACAGATGAGAAACACTACAAATGTTTAGAGTGTGGAAAGAGCTTCAGAAATAGTCAATATCTTAAGAGCCATCAAAGAATTCACACAAGGGAGAAACCATATCATTGTTTGGAGTGTGGAAAGAGCTTCAGTCACAAGAACAATCTCAATCTACATCAAAGAACTCACACAGATGAGAAACACTACAAATGTTTAGAGTGTGGAAAGAGCTTCCGAAATAGTCAATATCTTAAGAACCATCAAAGAATTCACACAAGGGAGAAACCGTATCATTGTTTAGAGTGTGGAAAGAGCTTCAGTCATAATAAAAATCTCAATCAACATCAAAGAACTCACACAGGGGAGAAAATATAATTGTTTGGAGTGTGGAAAGAGCTTCAGGTTCAATCTCATCTCACTTATCATCTAAGAATTCACACAGTTAAATGCTTCAGGTGTGGAAAGACTTTCAGTTAGTGGCGTGATACTACTTTTCACCAGAGAACTCACACATTGGACATGGCTTAAAGTGATGTGTGAACCTGCCCATTATTAGAATTCATCAACAACTTTTTCTGTACCTACAGGTAGTTATGTTCTGAACAGCATTTTACTATAAGCACTTATTATTTAAAAAATGCATGTTTTTTAAAGAAAATAAAAGGAACAAGCACAAAGACAGTGTCAATGAAGCAGGTCACAATAGTATTCTGCCATGAGGAATAACAGCCATAAACTGGGAACCTTATTACCACAGGGAAGTTTGCTTGAAATGGGACACATTACATATCCCAGGCTAAAATACAAATATATCTATTCTGAGATAATTGATTCATTTGTCATTGACATATCAATTGCATATGATGATGGTCAAGGATGTTGTTTCACAGACATATTTTTGCAGCTAGAAATCTGGTTTTCAGACCAGGAGATACAACTTTTTAGATTAGATTTAGTAGTGTGTTAATATTCCTATTGCTTTAATAAGAAACAAAATCTGAATCTACATAAGCAGATGAACACACTTAACATGTATCAAAGGCCCTCCAGTCATCATAATTCCAGTTCTCCCTGGGAGAACTTGATTTCTTTGCTTGGTTTGGGAAGAGTGGTATGGTGCCCTGTTCATTATGATGGTTTGCTCTCCATAGGCCTTGTTCCTAGAGATGGGTTCTGGTTTCTGCTTGTACCAGCATTGTATGATTCTGTTCTTAGGGTCTACTTGAAATAATTAAAAGACTGAAAATACAAACACTTGGGGCCTTCCTAGACGAGGGTTTAGCTCGGTGCAAGGCCCGGGCTCCCCGCTGGGAGATGACGCACAGGGGATCCTGGGGTCAGACCGGGCTAAACCCTCCCTTGGTCCGGGATAAATGGCACCACTTTTGGGCCTGTTTTTCTGCAGCCCCAGGCTGAGAACGGGGATGCGGAAAGTCTAGCAGGTTCCGCAGCTTTTCCTGGCTGCTCACTTATTCGCGAGTAGCCGGGAGAAGAAGAGCGCTGTGCCCATCAGGCCGGGGACGAGGGAATCGCCGGGGTGGGGTGGGGGGATAGATGGCGCCGGGGGGGGAAAGATGGAGGGGAAGAGTGGAGGCAGGGTGGGGAGATCGCGGCCGGGGGGGGGCAGAGGGGGCATCAGACCTGGTGAGCGGGCGAGCAAGTGGGTGAGGAGAGCGAGCGGGGGGGGCGGACTGGCGAGCGGGGGGGCATCAGACGTTGTGGGGGGAAAGCGGGGAACCCTTTATTTTTTAAAAAAACACCACTTACCTTTTGGTTGGTGCAATCCTGCGCACATGGCCCCTTTAAGATTTTTTTTTAAATGGGCGACGCGACGGGGCTTTCCTTTCCCTGTCGCATCTGATGTCTCCCAGTCTCAGAGAGTTGTTCTGAACTAAAACTCTGTGCGCTTAATACCAGATGTCAGCAGAACCTGTATTAGTCCTGATAGCTGTGTGCTATCTCCAGAAGCAGAAGCAGTGTGCCTATGTACACCAGTGGCTGGGGAACACAGTTGGGAGTGTGCCATTGCATTCCTGTCGTGCTTGTGGGTTTCCTGTGAGTGGCTGGTTGGCCACGGTTTCAGCAGAATGCGGTTCTAGGTGGACTTTTGTCTGATCCAGCAAGGCTCTTCTTATGGTATTCATATGCATTCTTGATGGCGCTTTACCCTGGGGTAAATTTGAGTGGGAGTGGTTACTTCCTGGTATAGGACCAGCTGAACGCTGGAGTTTCATCTCATAGCAGCCAGGCACCTCTCCATCCTGCCTGGGTGAAGCTCCAGCTGAGAGCCCCCTCCCTCTTGCTACCGTCACTGCTGAGGCCATCCGAGGGAAAGGAAGCAGCTGCTGAACTTTGCAACTAAGAATCTAGTGCCTGAATTTGCTTTCCCCCCCCCTCCTCCCTCCCAATCCCCTTTCCTTTTGTGTCATGTTTTTTAGATTGTAAGCCTGTGGGCAGAGACTGTCTTAAGAAATATTTTTGTAAGCCGTCTTGAGAGCCTTTTTGGCTAAATGGCGGGATAAAAGTACTAGAATAAATAAATAAATGAATCCCTGGCAAAGACAAATTTGTCACAAGGTAAAATAAACGTCACCAGTGAAAATAAACAGCAAGAAGTGGAAGGGTTAAGGGCCGCCTTCCAGCATATGAATACTTTCCTTCAAATCTAGGGTGACCCTATGAAAAGGAGGACGGGGCTCCTGTAACTTTAACAGCTGCATTCCGGATGGCGCTTTACCCCGGGGTAAATTTGAGTGGGAGCACCCTCACTGAGTCCAGAACCCTTCTTTGGTCACAGCAGCAAGAGATGGAGCAGCAACCCTCCGCATATCTCAGCAACATCCCATGGACTTAAGCTGCAATGTCATTTACTCTCTGGATAGTTCATTCTGCAGAGCCAGACATTTCTGGAACCTCTATAGAGGCAGCCCTGTGAGAATCCCATGCAGAGGTTGTTGGAGCAGGGATGATGTGGAGCGGGTCTCAGGCCTCCAGGAGAAGTTGCAGCCATCTTATCAGAGGCACCTGCAGGGTGGGGGGAAACGCACTCCATGATGTTGCTGCTGCTGCTGCTGTGGGATTCCCAGGATCCTCCTGGGGTGGCCCCTCCTCTTTCAGGCGTGGAGGGTGACCCTGTCTAGGAGACATAGTCCCACCTGCCCTGTCTCGCCACCTTTGACAGCCGTTCGCCATTCCACTAACGTTTGGATTCAGTCCCAGTAAAAGCAACAGGAAACTCAGGAGGGGGCCTTGTCAGGCAACTGTGGAGGCCAGCCCCCACTCAGGGAAGGCCCACCAAGCCCTGGGGCTCCTCGTTCCTCTTTCGGCTTAGACCCAGGCCTTTCCCAAGGGTGGAGCAGCCACAAGAGCAGGGAGAAAGAGCAGCAGCCACCTCCCCTTGCTCCTTTTTTCTAGGCAGATTGGGCCCAGGGGGGAAAGGCCAGGAAGTGCAGGGGCTGGCAAGTAGGGGAGGGCGGCAGGATTAAACCTTAAAAGGTTGTCACACAGAGGAGGGCCAGGATCTCTTCTCGATCCTCCCAGAGTGCAGGACACGGAATAACGGGCTCAAGTTAAAGGAAGCCAGATTCCAGCTGGACATCAGGAAAAACTTCCTGACTGTTAGAGCAGTACGACAATGGAACCAGTTGCCTGGTGAGGTTGTGGGCTCTCCCACACTAGGGGCCTTCAAGAGGCAGCTGGACAACCATCTGTCAGGGATGTTTTAGGGTGGATTCCTGCACTGAGCAGGGGGTTGGACTTGATGGCCTTGTAGGCCCCTTCCAACTCTGCTATTCTATGAGGCAGAGGCCCTCTTTTCCCCCTCTCCCAGCCTCATTTTAGAGCTGCCAATGGCTGAGTTTGGAGGACAGGCTAATCAAAGGTTATTTCCCATTCTGTTCCTATTAACGACCCCTCCTCCCCAGTTAATTTAGCATGTCCGAACTCAGCCAATGAGTGCGATACTTTTACCTACATTACAATCCACCTAATGATAACCACCATTTCAGAAAAGAGAGTTAAGCTGGGAAGGAGAGTCGGTTTCAGGGAAGTAAAGGGGAAATTAAATGCCTTTTACTTTGTGATTAGATAGGGATTTTTTTCCTCTAAGCGAGTCCCGTACGTCATTTAAGTATGCCTGTTCCTAACCAAGTCCTTTACATTATTAATATGCTGCCTTTCAGAGCTGAACGTTCTCTCAGGTGGTTCAGTCTAAAATGGCAAAAGGCAGCTGGACAGCCATCTGTCAGGTGTGCTTTATGGTGGATTCTTGCACTGAGCAGAGGGTTGGACTCGATGGCCTTATAGGCCTCTTCCAACTCTACTACTCCATGAAAACTATAAAACATTTTAAAAAGTAAAAATACATTAAAAATATGGGGAAGGTTGCTATAGTAGGGTGACCATATGAAAAGGAGGACAGGGCTCCTGTATCTTTAACAGTTGTATTGGAAAGGAAATTTCAGCAGGTGTCATTTGTATATATGGGGAATCTGGAGAAATTCCCTCTTGATCACAGTAGTTAAAGCTGCAGGTGCCCTGCCCTCCCTTAAATCTGGTCTAGTATAGCTCCTGCACCTTTAACTGTTGTAATGAAGAGAGAATTTCACCAGGCGCTGCATGCATACAAATAATGACACCTGCTGAAATTCCCTTTTCTATGCAACTGTTAAAGATACAGGAGCCCTGTCCTCCTTTTCATATGGTCACCCTATGCTATAGACATTTCCCGGGAAGTAAGCCCCGTAAAACGGCATGGGCCTGTGAGCACATACATAGAGGGCGGCACTGCAGCCTCTTCTGCCACCCGCTTACGGTTTCAGTGTCCTGGGCTGCCTGGTTGCACCTCCTGTCAGCCTTTGAGCCTCCATGTAAAACATTGTTCTCTGTTTGCAGGCAAGAACAGCCGCTAAAGCAGAGAGCAATGTTTTACAAGCAAAAAGAAAACATGAAACCGTTTCATACAGGGTGACCCTATGAAAAGGAGGACAGGGCTCCTGTATCTTTAACAATCCCATCTGCTCACTCTAGTACAGATAGCTTGACTAGATACGAAGGAGGGCAGGGCTCCTGCAGCTTTAGCTTTTGCGATGAGGAGGGAATTTCAAATGACACCTGCTGAAATTCCCTTTTCTATGCCACTGTTAAAGCTGCGGAAGCCCTCGTCCTCGTTTCCGTAGGGTCACCCTAAAGTTTCCTACAGCAAGAAGAGGAAACGTCCAGGGCGTGGGGAAGAGACCATTGCCAGGAGTCCAGGTGGGGCTATGAGAGATGTTTCCATGGGCTCGCTTGGGGAGATGCCGGAAAGGCTCCTGCTGTGTGGGGGTTAAAGCGATAAGGAGGTTCCAGGAGAGAAAGGGGGTTGAGGAGGGGAGGGGAGGGGAGGGGAGGGGAGAGGGGTCCCGGGTCCTCCACAGGAAATGCAGACTTTCTCCCCCAAGGCCCTTCCTGTCCCGCCTCCTTTCTTCCTCCCGAAGAAAGAGGACTTGGAGCTCCTTCCAGGTGCTGCGTCGGTGCCTCCTTCGGGGGACCAGGTGAGACCTCGCTCGCCTTGGGGAGAAGGGGGGGGGTCCCTGGGCTGCTGGGGAAGGGGGGCAAGAGAGGGAGGAGCGGGGGGGGAAGAGCCTCCCCCGTCCAGCATGTCAGAGGCGGGGTTGATCTCATGTTTTGGAGGGAAGCTGGACCCTCTCTCCCCCTTTTCACTCCCTAGGGAGGAAATCGGTGTGGCTGATCCAGTGGGGATCCCCCCGCCCCACACATCGTGCCTGGCAGCAACTTCCCTTATTCCTTTCAGCAGACCAGCTGGCCCCTTTCATCTGGGGAAGGGGGATCTGAAGGCTGAGTCCATTAATCGGCCGGATCCATCATGTATTAAACTGATATGCGCAGGCTAAAATAATTGCCACCCTTAATCGGACCCTGCTTCCCCTCCTTTGCACATGTGGGTGCAATGGGTGCAATTCTGCCTGGGCCTGGGCCTGAGTCGCTCCCCTCCTTCTCTGCGGGATCAGCCGGGTTGACAGAGCTGGTCGGAGGGAGACGAGGTGCCCCAGCCAGACCGGCCCTCCCATGAGGCAGCTGATTTGGGGAGCAGCTTCTCAGTTGTTTAAATGACTATTATTGACATGTTACTGGCAGTGCTGGCAAAGGGGAGACGCATCCGTGGTTTGTTTATTTATTTATTTATTTATTTATTACATTTTTATACCGCCCAATAGCCGAAGCTCTCTGGACGGTTCACAAAAATTAAAACCACAAAAAACATCCAACAGGTTAAAAACACAATTTCGAAATACAGTATAAAAAGCGCAACCAGGATAAAACCACACAGCAAAGTTGATTATAAGATTAAAATACAGAGTTAAAACAGTAAAATTTAAATTTAAGTTAAAATTAAGTGTTAAAATACTGAGTAAATAAAAAGGTCTTCAGCTGGCGACGAAAGCAGTACAGTGTAGGCGCCAGGCGGACCTCTCTGGGGAGCTCGTTCCACAACCGGGGTGCCACAGCGGAGAAAGTTTGGTTTGGTTTGCTAAAGGCAGCCAAAGATCTTGGGCCAAATCTATGATGAAGGTCTACAGAGAGAGGCAGCTGAAGAGGAGACCTGTCAAGAAGAAAGAGAGGGCGGATCAGAACTTAAAAAAAAAAGCGGAGAGGGGAAATCAGAGAATTAAAAAAGAAGAGGTGTTAAAATTCTGAACAGGAAAAAATAAAACCTTAACAGAGCACTGACCCAGGGTTTCTATGGGGCACAAAACTTATGGTCTCCTCTTGTGAGAACTTTTGACGTGTTCCAGTAAGGCAGCTCCTAGCTTTGATGGCTAGGCATAGAGCCTTCATCTGCTGAGGGAGTACACCTCTGAAAATCAGGGAGAAATGTGATGGGTCTTTTCCATTCTTTAATGTGTTTTTTTATTTTATTTCCATAGTGCCCAATAGCTGAATCTCTCTGGTTCACAAAAATTAAAACCATAAAGTACAATTTAAAGTAGAAAACCTAAACTACAATATAAAACTACAATATGAAACTACTCCTAGAATAAAATGGAGCAGCAATGCAGAGATTTAAAATACAGATTTAAAGCAGCAAAGTTTTTTTTAAAAACTAGGATGATAAAATATTAAAATATGGGGAAATAGAAAGGTCTCCAATAGCAAGATGAATGGGGTTGGATGAGAAATGTTCTGACTCTCAACCCAGTGAAGGATTTTGGCCAGTGGTTCTCAGGTGTAGGATTCTCCCCAAAGCTAGAGTTTCTCTTTGAGCTTTAGCATTTGCCTGGCTTTTGTTCTAGGACAAGAACTGCTCACTAGCTGGAGTCTTGCACTTTTCATCTTATCTTGACAGTATAATAATTCCTTAGCAGAATGAAGCCTTGTCTTTCCAGAGCCTTAGTAGCACTGCCTCATATGACATCCTTTGCCTAGATACAGAAGAGGGAAGAGCTTTTGTGGTCCCCTTGGAGGAGTTCTTGGAACACGGATCAAAGATGGCAGAGAAGGGTTTAGCTGGCCCCGAACCAAAAACAGAACCTGATGCCATTAAGATGATGGAGATGATCCAGAGTGAGGACATGGTCACCTCTGCTTGCCCTGAACCAAAAATAGACCCTCATGCCATTAAGACCGAGAGCAGTGGGGAATTCTGGGAGAGAACAGTTGAGATGATCCAGGATGAGGACATGGTCAAATCAGACGTACAGCTCCAGCGTTTCAGGCAGTTCCGCTACACGGAGGCTGAGGGACCCCGAGAGGTTTGCAACCAAATCCACAATCTTTGTCGTCAGTGGCTGGAGCCGGAGCAACACACAAAAAAACAAATCCTGGACCTGGTGATCCTGGAGCAGTTCCTGACCATCCTGCCAGCGGAGATGGCGAACTGGGTGAGGGAATGCGGAGCGGAGACCAGTTCCCAGGCGGTGGCCCTGGCAGAAGGCTTCCTCCTGAGCCAGGCAGAGGACCAGAGGCAGCAAGAGCAGCAGCAGGTGAGAGCATTGCATCCAAAGGGCTCAGGAAGGGGAGGGAGGGTATCCAAAACTCTCTACTCATTGCTCAAACTCCTCTGGAAATCCCCTGAGGAGAGATGTCTCATTCCACAACCGTTTTGCCCATCTCATTCCTTTTTTTTTTACTCCTTCCCCTCTCAAATCCTTCTTGCTGCTTCAGGTACGGAGCCTGTTTGCAGAAGTGGTTCCTGGTTTTCCTGCAGCAGAAGGGACTCCGTCGGACACCTTAGAAATCGTCACGAGAAGGAGGGGGATCCAGCTGGAGCGTGATGGACGTGCCGCCTTGCAGGGTAAAGATTCACGTTATTTATTTATTTATTTATTTATTTATTACATTTCTATACCGCCCAATAGCCGGAGCTCTCTGGGCGGTTCACAAAAATTAAAACCATTCAAAGTATAAAACAACAGTATAAAACCATAATATAAAATACAATATAAAAGCTCAACCAGATAAAAACAGCAGCAATGCAAAATTACAAATTTAAAACCATGTTATTTAAAATTTATAGATTGTTAAAATGTTGGGAGAATAAAAAGGTCTTCACCTGGCGTCTAAAAGCATATAATGTAGGTGCCAAGCGAACCTCCTTAGGGAGCTCATTCCACAGCCGGGGTGCCACAGCAGAGAAGGCCCTCCTCCTGGTAGCCACCTGCCTCACTTCCTTTGGCAGGGGCTCACGGAGAAGGACCCCTGAAGATGACCTTAGGGTCCAGGCAGGTACATATGGGAGGAGGCGTTCCTTCAGATAGCCTGGCCCCAAGCCGTTTAGGGCTTTAAATGTTAATACCAGCACTTTGAATCGGGCCAAGACCTGGACTGGCAGCCAATGAAGCTGGAAAAGGGCTGGCGTAATGTGGTCTCGTCGGCACACGTTGCGGGTGTGTGGGTGGGTGTTCCACCTGGTTTCGCTCTCTAAGGGAACGTAAGCAAACGTTGTGCTATATTATGTTCTCCACTGGAGTAAGACTGTGTATACTAGTTCTTGGGGAACATGGGTGGGAGGGTGCTGTTGCACCATGTCTTGCTTGTGGGTCCCTGGTCAACAGCTGGTTGGTCACTGTGTGAGCAGAGTGCTGGACTAGATGGACCCTTGGTCTGATTCAGCAGGGCTCTGCTTATGTTCTTATGTTTGTCTCATGCAGGGACAGCAACGATGCTGGCAATATGTACTGAGTCACCTCTTCCTCTTCGTGATAGAGTGGAACCGGATCAGGTAGGCAGAAAAACCACTGGGGAGACAGACAGGGAATAGCCTGGGTGTCTCCGTCCCCTGCTGACCTCCTAGGGCCAGAATCTCTCTCTCTCTCTCCCCCTTCTGTTTGCTTCTAGAGAACCTTGCTGGGTTCAACCCAAGGCCCACCTAGTCCAGCATCCTGTTCTACAGTGTCCCACCAGATGCCTGATGCGAAGCACATGAAGGAGACAAGAGGGCCATAGCCATTCCTTGCTGTTCTTCCCCCAGCAGCTGGTTTTCATAGCAAGCAAGCTTCAATCCTGCAGTATCATGCCCAGCCACCTCACTCTTCAGTTATCCTTGAGATGGAAACATGTTCTTTTTTCTCCCAGGCTCTGGTGACTTTTGAGGAGGTTGCCGTGTGCTTCGCGGAGGAGGAGTGGGCCCTGCTGGATCCTGACCAGAGAGCCCTGCACAGGCAGATCATGGAGGAGAACCGTGGGATCATGGCCACTCTTGGTAAGGCGTCCTGTTTTCCTGATCATTTTACTGCCAATGGTGTTGTATTAATTTCACTATAATGTATAATATTTAGCAGCTTGTGAACGGGATCACTAACCTGTCGGCGTGGAACAAACCAGCCTGACCTACATAGATGTAGGTGCTCACTATCCAGTTCAGTCTGTTCGCCATCACTGCAGTAAAAATCGTATAATCCGCATTAAATAGTTCAAACAGTTGGGGATGGTCACTATTTTAGAGTACTTCTAGGTCTAGGGTAAGGAATCTACTTGGAGAATATCATTAAATAGATTACCTAAGTAAGGAGTTACCGGTTCTTTGAAGTGCTTAAAGAAAAAAGCTGAGAAGCCATCAGGCTCAGGTGCTTTATTGGGTTTCAATTTCTTTAATCCTTTGAAAATCTCTTCCAACTCAATCTGAGCATTTAATATTTCTCTGTCTTGGGCGGGTGGCGGTGGAAGAGATGCTGAGTCTAAGTATTTATCAATATCTGCTATAGAAGGGAAGGAAGACGTATACAAGTTCAAATAAAAACACTGAAATTCCTCACAAATTTGGTTGTGGTGAATAGCAGGGGTCCCTTTTCTTATCACGTAAACAGCATATCCTTGCCTTTTATCTTTTTTTCCTTAAACAATTTGTGATCAGCCTCCATGCGCATAGAATTTTTGCTGTGAATAATTAAATTAATCAAAGCCCTCTCCAACTCAGTGTTAGCTCTGGCCGTGAGTTTTCAGGTTCTTTCAGGGTCTCCAAGGAGACAAAAGCAGTCGGACTCACAGGTTTGTTTACAAGGAGTCTAATTTATTGGCATATTTTCAGCACATTTAGGCATATCCCAATAAAAGTGGGCCAGACGGCGAAAGCTTCCTGAACAGAAGACCCTTCGACCAGTCTGGACCCCCATCCCTGGGTTGCAAGAAAAATTATAGCATAACTTGGACTTGGCACTGCTGCCAAGTTAAGCAAGTGATTGATTACTAGGTTTACTAACAAGGTATTACATTCTCAGCATAGAAAAGCATTAGTAATAATGAACCTACTGATAGTAAGGCTCTTCTTGACATCTCTTTGGCACGGGCAAGACCCACTAATTGGGTTTCCAAGGGTATTACTGTCAGCTTTTCAACTGAACCACCTTGGAATATAAGGTTGTTAGTATGCTCCATGAGACGCGTGCTTTGACTCATCTTCTCATGGACAGAGGAAAAACAACAGTTTGCTAGCTTAGAAGCAGAAGCAGCCATTCCAACCATAAACCTTTGCGGGTAGCCATGGTTTGCAGGCCTGTAGGCCATACACTCAAGAACCTCGAATTCGTTCCTCTTTTGATCATACAACTAAGTATTTTGGGGGGATCCTGATTTCTTGAGATATGTTTCTGTTTCTGCCTGAAAGTTAAAAAAAAAAGAAAGTAAGTAAAAAAAAACTCCACAGTTGCTGAAAGATCACATTATAAAAATAAACTCCACAGTTAGAGAACAAAGCTCCGGTTTCAAGCGGCTATTATCTAGCTCATCACAACCCCGCCCCAGATAATTCACTCTTCTACCAATTTCATATCTTTATTGTAGAACGTGAGAGATGGGAAGCAGAGAAGAACAGAGAACCATGTGGGACGCTACCAAAAAGAGATGGATCTATAAATAACAAACATCAGAGAAAGAAAACTGAAGTAAATTGCAATGTGGAATGTGGGAAGAGTTTCAGTGAGAAGTCAAATCTCACTCATCATCAAAGAACTCACACAGGGGAGAAACCTTATATTTGTTTGGAGTGTGGAAAAATCTTTAGTCAGAAGGCTTATCTCACTCATCACAAAAGGACTCACACAGGGGAAAAACCTTATCATTGTCTGGAGTGTGGAAAGAGCTTCAGTGAGAAGAGAACTCTTACTTGTCATCAAAGAACTCACACAGGGGAAAAACCATATCATTGTTTGGAGTGTGGAAAGAGCTTTGGACAGAAGATCACTCTCACTCGACATCAGAGAACTCACACAGGGGAGAAACCGTATCATTGTTTGGAGTGTGGAAAGAGCTTCAGTAACAATCAAAATCTTACTTCTCATCGAAGAATCCACACAGGGGAGAAACCATATAAATGCTTGGAGTGTGGAAAGAGCTTCAGTGAGAAGAAAACTCTTACTTCTCATCGAAGAATCCACACAGGGGAGAAACCATATCATTGTTTGGAGTGTGGAAAGAGCTTCAGTGAGAAGAAAACTCTTTCTTATCATCAAAGAACTCACACAGATGAGAAACCATATCATTGTCTGGAGTGTGGAAAGAGCTTCAAACAGAAGATCAATCTCACTCAACATCAGCGCTTCAGTCAGCTGAAACATCTCAAAGTTTGATGAAAATGTATGTGTTGTGTTTTGGCTTATTAAGGAAGGGAGGCTTTCATTGATTTGTTGGCGTTCTAAGTAGCGGATGAAATGCTGTTAAGGTTTTCCTGCTCCATGGCTGCAGCTGCTATCAGATTTATATCATTCATGCTCGGTATCGTTCTAAAGCTGCAGTTCTGCCCGTCAAACTGTTCTCAGAATCCACTAGATTTCTTCTGTGATACGAAATCTATGTGCTATGCCTATTTCTCTAGTTTTGAAATATGATTTCGTGAGATCAGACAGCACTACATATGTTACTACATATAAAGGAGGCATGGGAGTATTCCTCTAGCTTTGCAATAAGACTCAGATGTTGATACTACAGCAATGGAAGGATAAATCCTCCCCTCCTATAATGTAATGGATTGAAGACCTAACAGCAGTAGGTGCTATATGGGTGCTGCCAGTGAATGGGACATACATTGATATTTGCTCTGCTTTTATTGAAATGTATGTATAATCCAGTTTTTCTAGAATGCTATAATAATTGAGACTGATGTCATGCCCCAACTGGAAGAGTCCTCCTTAGATGACCAGTTGGAGCTCACAGAAGCACTGGGCACCCCAGACCATGGTTTGCCGTGATACCCGCAGGAGCCTGAACCCCTGGAGGAGATGGCTGCCAGGCCATCCCTATCAAGAGAAAGGGACTCTGCCTCTGAGATGGTCCGGGAGTGTCATCACCCCAAGCGACAGGCTAATAGGGCTTCCGTGCAAAGGAGTGCTTCTGTTCAGAAAAGGTATCCTCAGGAATAAAGATCCAGAGTGGAACTTTGATTGCTGCAGCTGAGCTCTGGGTGGAGTCCAGCAGGCTTCGGGCTTAACTGCCTTCATTGAAAACGTAGAATCATAGAATAGCAGAGTTGGAAGGGGCCTACAAGGCCATGGAGTCCAACCCCCCTGCTCAATGCAGGAATCCACCCTAAAGCATCCCTGACAGGTGGTATAACCAGTGTTGCAACAACTTGCTTCATCCTGCCTTTGCTGTGTCACTCATCTCCTGAACCATGCCCTGTGATGGATGCGCTGTTTCCTGACCTTTTGGACTGCCAGACAACCCTGCTTCAGGGCTGCGTAACGTACCTAACTGATTTCCCGTATTTGTGCTTGCGATCCTGACCGCTCCTGCTGCTGCTGCCTGTGCTCTGACATCTGCCTGGGGTGAAACCACCTCTGTTGTAGCCTGAATCCCATCGCATTGCCAACGGTAGGCTTGGACGTTTCCCTGACTTCACTGCAGTCAGAGTTTGCTACAGTCAGAGCAGGACAATTGAGACTTTAAATGCAGGTTGTTATGTGATACTTTATTTTGTTTTGATCCTTTATGTCGCTGATGATGTGCAGTGTCTCAAACTCTGCTTTCTGACCACCTGCTGCCCATGCGCCAACACTTTCCACTTGTTGAAGAGCTGTTTCAGTCCCACAAGTGGCTAATAATACAATTTCTTTCTTACCTGCCTCTCCATTTGATCGAGGCGGGGAACAACAGTAAATATAATAATAATAATAATAATAATAATAATAATAATAATTATTATTTATATAGCACCATCAATGTACATGGTGCTGTACAGAGAAAACAGTAAATCGCAAGACCCTGCCGCATAGGCTTACAATCTAATAAAATCATAGCAGAACAATAAGGAGGGGAAGAGAATGCCAACAGGCACAGGGTAGGGTAAACAGGCAAAGGGTAGGGTAAAACTAACAGTGTAAAGTCCAAACAACATCAAGTTTTAAAAGCTTTAGGAAAAAGAAAAGTTTTTAGCTGAGCTTTAAAAGCTGCGATTGAACTTGTGGATCTCAGATGTTCTGGAAGAGCGTTCCAGGCATAAGGGGCAGCAGAAGAAAATGGATGAAGCCGAGCAAGGGAAGTAGAGGCCCTTGGGCAGGCGAGAAACATGGCATCAGAGGAGCGAAGAGCACGAGCGGGGCAATAGTGTGAGATGAGAGAGGAGAGATAAGAAGGAGCTAGACCGTGAAAAGCTTTGAAGGTCGACAGGAGAAGTTTATGATCTTAGCGGCAGAGTGGTGGACAGAAACCAATGGACTGATGTGAGAAGAAGGAAGGCCAGAGAGAAGAAGGTTGCAGTAGTCCAACCGGGAAATAACCAGTGCATGAACAATTAAGAACGTAATATACATTGTTAGAACATTCTAAAAACATCCTAAAATTCCCCTGGAAAAGCCTGCCGGAAGAGATCCGTCTTGATAGCTTTCTTGAATGCTACTAGACTGTCAAGTTGACGAGTCTCCTCCGGCAGGCCGTTCCACAGTCTGGGAGCAGCAGAAGAGAAGGTCCTCTGGGTAATACCCGTCAGCCTAACTTTGACTTGCTAAGGTAGATTCTAGGCACAAAGGTAGCCCTATGTAGAGCGCATTGCAGAAGTCGAGCCTCGAAGTTACCAGCGTGTGCACTTCCGTCTTTAGGTCTTCCATCTCTAGGAAGGGGCGCAGCTGGCGTATCAGCCGAAGCTGATAGTAGGCACTCCTAGACATCACATCTATCTGGGTGACGGATCCAGAAGCACCCCAAAGCTGTGAACCCCTAAACTCATCCAGAATTGGTTGACACACCTCCAAACCCAGGTTGCAACTTTTGACAGCGAGCACCTCCGTCTTGTCTGGATTCAGGTTCAGTTTGTTTCCCCTCATCCAGCCCATTACCGCCTCTAAGCATTCAATCAGAGGAGACACACTATCCTTAGATGACGCAACACTCTGGAGAGGCTGCCTATGCAGCCACCCCAGTCTCTGGTTTCCGGGACTCTCCCAGCATGAGAGATTGGGGGTGGGGGGGGTGTGCTCCTGAGGAAGTGGCCTTTTAAGGCAACCTCCAGAGCTGACTGGCAATGCCATGCTTTGTAGAAGGACACCTCAAATCATGGCACTCAGTTGGGCACTGCTCTGCAGAGGCCACACATCTATTTTCTCATCTGTGGGGAGGAGGAGGAGGAGGACAGTGTTGCTGCTGCTGCTACGTCTGTTGTGGCATCGTGCATCGTCCTGCCTCCAATAGCAGGGCGCCTTGCACCGTCGCTGAGTCCAGAACCCTCCTTTGGACGACGCAGCAACCCTCAGCAGTGTCATCCGCTCTGTGCAAAGTTCATTCTGCAACGTCAGACTTTTCTGCAACCTGTTTAGAGGCAGCCCTACGTGAAAAACCTTTTGAGATTTCAGTGCAGAGTTCCTCTGGGCAGGGAGCCTGTGTGGCGTAGTGGCGAGAGTGTTGGGCTGGGAGTTGGGAGATCCGGATTCAAGTCCCCACTTGGCCGTGGAAGCTCAGTCGACTGACTTTGGGCCAGTCGACTCTCAGCTCAACCTACCTCACAGAGTGGTTGTTTAGGGTGACCATATGAAAAGGAGGACAGGGCCCCTGTATCTTTAACAGTTGCATAGAAAAGGGAATTTCAGCAGGTGTCATCTGTGTATATGGAGAACCTGGTGAAATTCCCTCTTCATCACAACAGTTAAAGTGCAGGAGCCCTGCCCTCCTCTGTATCTGGTCACTCTAGCTATACTCTTGCAGCTTTAACTGTTGTGATGAAGAGGGAATTTCACCAGGTGCTGCATGCATACAAAGGACACCTGCTGAAATTCCCTTTTCTATGTAACCGTTAAAGGGAAAGGAGCCCTGTCCTCCTTTTCATAGGGTCACCCTATGGTTGTTGTGAGATTAAAAATGGAGATGAGGATTATGTACTCCGCCTTGCATTCCTTAAGGAGGAGGAAAAAAGGCGGGATGTAAATGTAATATGAAATGAAAGGGACAATGAGGCCAGGTCTCAGTGCTCTGGGAGAAGTTGCAGCCATCTTATCAGAGGCACCTGCTGGGGAAGGAAAGGCACTCCATGATGCTACCACTGCCAGATTCCCAGGAGCAAGAATGGGGATGGGAGCCCTCATGGGCCCGGCTCTCCTCCTTCAGGGATGTTGGGTAGGGTGACCATATGGAAATTAGGACAGGGCTCCTGTATTTTTAACAGGAAAGGGAATTTCAGCAGGTGTCATTTGTATGCCTGCAGCACCTGGTGAAAGTCCAGGTGAACCGCCCAGAGAGCTTCGGCTATTGGGCTGTATAGAAATGCAATAAATAAATAAAATCATCACCACAATTAAAGCTGCAGGAGCTATACTAGAGTGAATAGTCACAAAAGAGGGCAGGGCTCCTGCAGCTTTAACTGTTGGGATGAAGAGGGAATTTCACCCTCATGCATACAGATGACACCTGCTGAAATCCCCTTTACAATACAACTGTTAAAGATACAGGAGCCCTATCCTTTCCATATGGTCACCCTAGTGTTGGGTGACCCCATCTAGGGATCATAGACCCACCTGCCCTGAGTCATCATCGCCTTTGATAGCTGTTAGTCATTCCCCCAGTGTCTGCATTAATTTCAGCAATGAGTAATTACACATTTTTCCAAGGGTGTGTGACTGAACTAATCCATGTTAGGGGGGGTGCATTTAAGTCTGTGCTGCCATGTTGTGTAAAAATGTATTTGGCCTTGGTGTGTGTGTGTAAGTGTAAGTAAGCGAGTGAGAGCGATATTCACAATTCTTGTGTATGTGTATATATTTAGTGTTTGGTGTGGATGGATTCTATCCTTAATATATGAACATAGGAAGCCGCCTTATATATATATATATATATATGAGTCAGACCATTGGTCCATCTAGCCGGGTATTGCCAACACTGACTGGCAGCAGTTCTCTAAGGTTTCAGGCAGGATTCTTTCCTTGCCCTACCCGAAGAAGCCGGGGATCGCACTGGGGAAATCATTAATATTAATAATTATTGATTATTATTATTGTGATGGAATACATATTGGCTTTGATTATTAGCTAGTATGTTCCATATGCTTTTAAATGATGGGATATATGCAGCAATACTATGTAGGTGTACTCAGAAGTAAGTCTCAATGAATTCAGTGGAACTTATTCCCATGTAAGCATGCATATGCGTGTAAGGAATGGATTTCTATCCTTTCCCCACCCCTCACCTCCAGCTTTTCTTTCGACTTTGGAGAACCCAGCTCCACCAGAAATGGCTCCCCCTGTATTGTTACTCTGGATACATTTGCAGGGTCAGAGGAGGGGGTTGGTGTTGGTTAGGGTGACCATATTTTGGAAACCAAAAAGGAAGACAACATGGTTGCAATGTTAAAATTATTTTTAAAAAATAATTTTAAAACCTCAAACTTTTTTTAAAAAATCCTAAAACTCAGTGGATGGACAGATCTGTTTCAAACTTGGCATAGCTAAAGTCCTTGTTAAGAGCATCATGGTGCCAAGTTTCATGTCTTTATCTTTAAAAATAACATTTTTAAAAAAATAATTAAATCCTCAAATTTTAAAAAAATCATAAAAATCAATGGATGAACAGATCTGTTTCAAATTTTGTATGGCTAAAGCTCTACCTAAAAGCTATCATGGTGCCAACTTTCATCTCTTTATCTTTAAAAATGATGATTTTAAAAATAATTTTAAAACCTCAATTTTTAAAAAAATCCTAAAAAATCAACGGATGAACGGATCTGTTTCAAATTTGGTATGACTAAAGCCCGTCCTAAGAGCTACCATTGTGCCAAGTTTCATGTCTTTATCTTAAAAAATGACGGAGTTATAAGCATTTTTGTTAATTCCCATTATAGCTGCTCTTTGGGAGGGAAATCCGGATTTCCCCTCCCCTCCCGGATTTGTCACCAAAAACCCGGGCAAATCCGGTCATATGGTCACCCTAGTGTTGGTGGGTTGAACTGTTTGTAAATTTGGGCCTAGAGTCCATTTTGTTTTGCTGTATAATGCTTCTCAGTCACATTGTGAATATGTGGTGTGTGTTTTTAAAAAAAATCCTTTCTTTTTGCTGGTGTAAACGAACATATATTTCTGGCTAAATTCCTCCTGTTTAATGTTTGCTGGGCCACAATTAAAATAAAAACTGTGATTATGTCAACCAAACGCTTTTGCTTGCAGTTATTTACTCTTAATTGCCTGCTGTCTCAGTTTCCCTGTGTGTGAAATGGGTTTTGTGGTCTCTAACCTCCCTTTAATTGAAATCTTGGAGAAATGGGCTCGTGTACAAATGCTGCTCTCTGTGTTGTCATGCACTCTGGATACATTGGAGTGTTTCTGTTTAAGCATTAAAAAACAACACCCGGCTCTCTTTTGGTTCTGTGAACTTAGTATGCTATGATTATGTGACCCAAACTCATTCTCTTTCTTGCAGTCCTTGATTGCAATTGACGGCTGCCTCAGTTTGCCTGTGTGAAGTAGGCTCTTTGCTTTCAATAAATCGGCTCTGCCACAAACTTCGTGTGACCATATGAAAAGGAGGTCAGGGCTTCTGTATCTTTAACAGTTGTATTGAAAAGGGAATTTAAACAGGTGTCATAGTTATGCAGGCAGCACCTGGTGAAATTCTCTCTTCAGCACAACAATTAAAGCTGTAGGAGCCCTGCCCTCTTAACCAGGTACAGAAGAGGGCAGGGCTCCCGCGGCTTTAACTGTTGTGCTGAAGATGGAATTTCATCAGGTTCTCCATATATACAAATGACACCTGCTGAAATTCCCCTTTCAATACAACTGTTAAAGATACAGGAGCCCTGTCCTCCTTTTCATGTGTTCACCCTACACAAACTGTTTTCTCTGTGTTTTTATTCTGGAGAAATGTGGTGCAGTAGCTAAAGTGTTGGACTGGGAGTCAGGAGATCCGGGTTCTAGTCCCCACTCGGCCATGGAAACCCTCTGGGTGGCTTTGGGCCAGTCACACACTCTCAGCCCAACCCACCTCACAGGGTTGTTGTTGTGAGGATAAAATGGAGAGGATTATGTATGCCGCCTTGGGTTCCTTGGAGGAAAAAAGGCGGGATATAAATGCAATAATAAATAAATAAATAAATTTGGGATGAATGGGTTCAACTCTGGGATGATCGAGAAGAGATCCTGGGCCGCCTCTGTGTGACAACCTTTCAAGGACTTGAAGAGTACTGTCATGTCTCCCCTCAATCTTTCTTAAGACGAAACCCATCCATCCTAGCACCAGTTTTGAGAGTTTGTACCTTGTGCTGGGCCAAGGAGACAGTACAGGTATGCTTCTGGTGTACCACCCACCCCACTGCCCAGCAGTCTCCCTTCCCAAGCTGGCTGGGGTGGGCTCGGAGGTGTTGGGGAACCCTAGCACTGTAGTTTTGGGGAACTTCAATATCCTTGCCCAGGCTGTCCTGACAGGGCCTGCTCAGGACTTCATGGCTACCATGACAAACATGGGGCTGTCTCAGTACATTGTTGGCCCTACACATGTGGCAGGTCACGGGGAGGGGGGGTGTTTCAACAACCCCGTTATGGACAGATCATTTCCTTGTGAAATTTGGTTTGCTGGTAGCAGAGCCTCCCTTCAGGGGTGGGGGACCAATTAAAATGGTCCACCCCCAGAGACTTATGCAATCTGAAGGATTCCTGAATGCTCTGGGGGATTTTCCGGCTGATAGGGCTGGCGATTTCGTCGAAGCCATGGTCTCACTATGGAATGGGGAGATGAGAAAGGCCATGTGGGATTACATTGGGAAGTAAACCAGTCATCGGACTTATTGCAGCTACAGCAATCTTGCAGAAATACTCAGCCTGAGGGCCAAACTAGCCATGAGTTCATTCACACAATGAGCAATTGGAAATTAATTTATTAAAGGTATTTCAATATTGCTTTATAGACTGACATCACAAAGCAGTTTACATGGAATTATTAGAACAATGAAATCAATGAAGTTATGGAATAAGCATGAAAAAGACAAACAACTCTTTGTCTTGGAGAAGCTGAGTCTGCGTCTTCGCCTCTCAGAGCAAGATGGGAGTCCACATGCCAGTGGCACGACCCTCCACTGGGTCTTGAGTGCTGTGGTGGGTCTACAGCACCCATAAGGTGCCTCCTCAGGACACCATCTCTGTGGCTCATTGAGCCTGCATTGGGGCAGAGAGAGGTCATATCCCTCCACAAGCCCTGGGAAAAAGATACCCAGGAGGAGTGAAAAAGGCTACGTCGCATCAAACTGGAAGCCCTGAGCCTTATTTTAATGGGAGAGGTGGTTAACTCCACCTCTGCTGGAAGTCTGACCCCATCCCTGGAAGTCCCACTTCCGGAGTCCTGCCCCAGAAGGAAGGATCACTGGATGGGGGTCCTGTGACTCATCTATGAAGTCATCATACCTCCAATAGGATGGGGGTGTAGATCCCTGCTGTACATGTGGAGGACTAGAAGAGACCCCATAGGGCCTTTTCCAACCCCATGCCCAAACTCCCTACCCTGGAGGGAGGGATCACCTGATGAGGGCAGGTGACCTGTCCACAAACTCATCATGCCACCTGGTCATCTTCAGCCACTATAGCATGATCAATTTGTGGAGGGGTCACACGATCCCATCAGGTAAACTGTCTATCCAGGGCAGGACTTGTGAAACTGGGACATGTTGGGATGGGGTCTGCTACCTTACCTCCCAGATCTTGCCCTGTGATGGAAGCTCTCTTCTGTGTCACTTTTCTTCCAGACAGTGTAACGCGTGTGAGTGCCTGGCTGTGTTTTGTCCCCTGACTGCTGTGTCAACCCCTCCTGCCTGTTGACCCCTACCCCAAATTTAGCTGTAAATTAGGCAAATCTGCATAATTAACAGGTGAAATGTATGCAAATCCCTATTTGCACAATTTAAGCAAAGACCAAACAAATGTGTAAAAAGTCCCCAGAAGTAGAGGAAACTGCACGGCTCTAGTCACAAAAGCAAGCCGAGTCTGGTATGCCGCGGCAGTCTGGCAAGGCCAAAGGCGCCAGATTTCTGGGCAACGGACACCCCTAACCCCTGTACCTAACTGCTTGCAGCGCCCCACATGTATGACAGGGGCTAAACAGACAAATTCATAGGGGAGTCCCATGACCCCCATCAGGTGATGCCTCGCTCTGGGACGTCCGGGGATGGGGTGGGGCTTCTGGCAGACGTGGGGCTAAACCCCCCTCTGAATAAGGGGGAGGGCTTAGCGTTTGAGGTGAGGCAGCCTTTTCAAGAGTCCCTTGACCTCTTCACTTCGTCTTCCATTGCAGGCTCTCCCAATGCCAAGTCCAGGCACCTTTCATTGTGCCACATGGAGACGGAGACGAGGGAGGAGGATGAAGATGTTCCCTTGACCTGGATGAAGGGAGGGGGATTGGCTGCGAGTGCTTCCTCCCCTGAAGCGCTAAGAATGGATTTCCTCACTTGATGCCAGGCCTAGGAGAAGTGGTTAGGGTTTGAGGTGAGGCAGCCTTTCCAAGGGTCCCTTGACCTCTTCACCCTGTCTCCCATTGCACCTTTCATTGTGCCACATGGAGATGTTCCCTTGACCTGGACAAAGGGAGGGGCATTGGCTGCGAATGCTTCCTCCCCTGAAGCTCTAGAAATGGGTTTCCTCACTTGGTGTCAGGCCCGGGGGGACTGGTGCGCACTCAGCATTCACTGTCTGTTCTGGATCACCATCCAGAACAATTCAGGATCCCCATCGGAGACAGGGATAGGACCTTGGAGAGCCCTGTGGATGAAGTGGTGGCTAGAGGTTCCTCACATTGTTCAGGAGAAGGTCTGTAGTCCACATAGGCCTTAAGAAAGGAGGTTGTGCCTGGTCTTTCAGTGGCTCCACCTACGTTGCCTATTAACTGGAGCTCTTCAAGGGTTCCGTAGTCTTGGGAGCTGAGAAAGAGGGGAAGATGGAGGTATAAAAGGAGGTGCTGAGGATGCCCCCTGAGGTGATATTATGTGTGCTTTGTCTTAATCCAACCACACAGGGTCTTCTGGAGCCTCCAATCTAGGAGACAAGATCCCTTCCCCGTCTCTAGGCACACCCCATCTCACCTGACCTGGTCCAGGCTTTGAGTGATGTCATTTGTGAACTTTCTGGATGAGTTGATGCGCCTGGACATGCATGGAGGCTCCCACGAGCATTCCTCTAGATGATAACCTTTCCCATATTTCAGTACTTGTTGCACAATTGTAATTCCCCACTTGTCTTTTGATGAACCAAGCAGGTACCCCGGCAGGTGAGGTGGAAGGTCAAAGGAATGCTTGCTTTAGATGTTTACCCCAATTCCGTGAGGGCTGCAAGTTCAAGCTCTGACAGGGAATGCAGCTGGCCCCCAGGGATGCAAAGTCCTGGGACGAGGACTAACAAAGCCCTATGAAGAGAGACTGAAAGAACTGGGCATGTTTAGCCTGTGTTAGAGCAGTGCGACGGTGGAATCAGTTACCTAGGGAGGTTGTGGGCTCTCCCACACTAGAGGCCTTCAAGAGGCAGCTGGACAAGCATCTGTCAGGGATGCTTTAGGGTGGATTCCTGCATTGAGCAGGGGGTTGGACTCGATGGCCTTGTAGGCCCCTTCCAACTCTGCTATTCTATGATTCTATGATTCTATGGTCCATGGGGCAGTCATAGTGGTGATAAGGGGTGGGCAGGCTTTCTTCTCCCACTGATTTGAAGATGTCTTAAAAATGAGCATTCTTGTTGGGAAGTTGTGGTCCTGACTCAGGGGAGAGACAGTGGCTGCAGATTGGATCACGTGACCCTGGAAGCAGGTCTCTCAGCAGTTGGCTGAACTGAATCAGATGGGCAAACCATACTGCAATGGTTAAAAGGATTGTGTTGAACAAGCCAGGCAGTCCCCAATACAATTGGAAAGTGGCATGAGGTGAGCTCATTAAAGGACAGCCATTGCCCATGGTTCTGGATTTCAGTCCTATATCCTGAATTCCATGTTGGACGGGGCCAGGTGTCAACGGGCGTCCATCAATGGCTTCAAGAAGGATCAGAGCAGCTTTGGAAAGAGGAAAATACGTCCTTGCCGGAGAGGCAAACTGACTAGTTAGCAAAGATGGGGCTTCCGTTTGTGGGTTAGTGCCTCTGTGATGTAGGGCAAACTGCTGTGGGGCGCATCACAGTGGAGCCCGTGGATTTTCCTATCATCCAATTACTGAAGATTTTCCCTGGATGCACTGCAGCAGAGTGTCCCAATTGGCCACGATCCAAACACAAGCGGAGCTGGCGGCGGTGGCCCTTCTCCTGGGCTGAGAGAGGAGCCTGTGCCCCAACAAACTGCATGGGTTTATGGCCTTCTAACCAATTTCTCGGGTGGCCCAGGCACTTGGCACTACAGCACCATCGTCCCCAGAGAATGGCCCAGGCAGGGACGAGCCCTTTTCTGGGACTCCAAACATCCCTCTATGCGGAGACAACAATTAATCAGGTCTGGCAACTTCATAGGTATGTCCAAGGCTCATTCACCTTAATTAGGATCTACCAGACCCGGCTGGAATTGATCGAGGATGGCAGCCTCGTTCCAACCTAGGTCTTAGATGCAGAGCCAGAAAGCCCTGGCATACTCTCAGATGGAACTCGTCCCTTGGTGAAGTCAGCAAATATAGGAATTGCCTGTTTCTGCCTTCAGAGGATCCCTGAAACACCTGTATCATCTCAGCAAGAAAGGCCATATAGCTACTCGGGAGAGGGCTCTGGCTCAGGAAATAGAATCATAGAATCATAGAATAGCAGAGTTGGAAGAGGCCTACAAGGCCATCGAGTCCAACCCCCTGCTCAATGCAGGAATCCACCCTAAAGCATCCCTGACAGATGGTTGTCCAGCTGCCTCTTGAAGGCCTCTAGTGTGGGAGAGCCCACAACCTCCCTAGGTAAGTGTTCTGCCAAAAAAGCCCAGGTCAAAAGGATAGAAAACAGATCTTTAATGTAATGAAAGAACTCCAAGGCATTTCAGCCCTCAGCTCCTTCTTCGGTGTTCTTTGTGGATTATACCTCATTTTGCTCAGCCTTAATTTACTTTTCCAGCTAATTTTGGGAATGTGAACTATGGCCTGGAACGGGTATCGGAAGTCGGCTTTCATGGAAGTTTCAGAGCTTATTATATCTTTCCGATCTAGTAATGTGTGAGTCACGAGTTTGGTTGAATTACCTCACTTAGAAACTGCCGTTCCGGCTCATTTTGCAGAATATGGACTGTGGCCCAGAACAGGTACTGGAACACAGTTTCAGTGGAAGTTTTGTGGCTTTTTATATCTTTGACACCTAGTCAGGTGTAAGTTTGGTTGAGTTGTCTCAGTTGGAAGCTGCTGTTCTGGCCTGTTTTGTGCAAAATGGACTATGGCCCCAAAGGGGTACCGGAACGTGGTTTCCGCAGATTTTTGTGGCTTATTATATCTATCCCACCTAGTAATGTGAGGAGGGTAACCAGGATGATCAGGGGTCTGGAAACAAAGCCCTATGAAGAGAGGATGAAAGAACTGGGCATGTTTAGCCTGGAGAAGAGAAGATTGAGGGGAGACAGGATAGCACTCTTCAAATACTTAAAAGGTTGTCACACAGAGGAGGGCCAGGATCTCTTCTCGATCCTCCCAGAGTGCAGGACACGGAATAACGGGCTCAAGTTAAAGGAAGCCAGATTCCAGCTGGACCTCAGGAAAAACTTCCTGACTGTTAGAGCAGTACGACAATGGAATCAGTCGCCTGGTGAGGTTGTGGCCTCTCCCACACTAGAGGCCTTCAAGAGGCAGCTGGACAACCATCTGTCAGAGATGCTTTAGGGTGGATTCCTGCATTGAGCAGGGGGTTGGACTCGATGGCCTTGTAGGCCCCTTCCAACTCTGCTATTCTATGATTCTATGTGTGAGAGGTGAGTTTGGTTGATTTCAGTTATTCAGAAGTGGCTGTTCCGGGCCACCCATTCTGTTCTGGATGTTGTTCTGGGAGTTATGAGGTTAATAGTGATACAATATTGCAAGGGTTTTAGTCCTAAAATATCATGCTGAAGTGTTTCTAACAAATGCCACTTTTTTTTCTTTCCCCCCCTTTTTTTGCATTTTTTTTTAATATAAGGTGTTGTTCCGGCCCATTTCGTTCCGGCTTTTACACTGTCCCAAGTTTTACAGCCAAAACAAAACAAAACACGCCCTGGCTGAACCGTTTCATTCATCACGTCCAGAACAGAAAACAGAAATCGCTGCCGGCAGCAGCCCAACGTGATGCAACGCAAGACGCTCCCCGGGCCCGCTTGGGAGAGATGCAGAGAACGGATCTTGCAGCGTGGTCATCGAAGGGTTAACGGGATCGAGCTGGATGCCTAGAGAGGAAGGGGATTTGGGGAGGAAGGGAGGGGTCCTGTCCTCCACAGGAAATGCGCTTTCCTCCCCCCCCATCCGAAAAGGCCCTTCTTGTCTGCCTCCCCCCTTTTTCTCCAGAGGAAAGAGGAGCTTAAGCGTCTTCCAGGTGTTGCATCGGTGCCTCCTGGGTTGGGTTCAGGTGAGACCCCCTCCCTGCCTTGTGCATTGGGCTGAAGGCGGGTCCTTGGGTTGCAGCGGGAGAGACATGGGGGGCAGGAGAGGGTGGGGGGAGATTATGGCGGGGGTGAAGATGCCCAAATTCAACCTCCGGCAGGTCAGAGCGTTATATGGTTTTGCGTCATGGAGAGGAGCTGGATCGCCCCCCGTTTTACCCCATAGGTGGGTGACCTGTGCGGCTGACCTACTTGGGATCCCCCACCCCACAGTATCACGGAGCTTCCTCCCCACTTTCAAAAGACCAGGTGCCCAATTTTAGCAGGTCACCCACATTTGCGGCGGCGACGGCGGGGTGTGTTTAAAGGGGAACTGGAAGATCAAGTCCATTTCTCAGACTGATTCATTCATTAAACTGCTCTACGCGGGTTAAAATCCTCCCCCCGTGGATGCGGCTCTGCTCCCCCCGCCCCCTACACAAATGTGGGTCGCCTGATGCAATCCTGCATGTGGCTGAGATGCTCCGTCATTCCCCGCTGGATTGGCCGGACTGACAAAAGCAAACAAAGGTGGGCGGAGAGACACGAGGTGCCCCTGCAAGGCCGGCCCTCCCACGAGGCAGCTAATGTCGGGAGCCCAGGAAGCGGGAGCAAATTCTTAGTTATTTAAATGACTATTATTAGCATTTTACTACCGGGCGGAGTGGGGAGGCGCAGGGTGGGTGGGTGGATGGATGGATTTTTTTTTTTTTTTGCAAAACGCAGCAAAAGGGAGGCCTGCAAGGGAGAGGCAGCTGCAGAGAAAAGCCAGACAAGGCTGATAATAGCTGGATTTTAAAAAGTGGGAGAGGCAAAATTATAGAGAATAAAAAAATAGGCATTTATTTATTATTTATTTATTTATTTAAGCATTTTTATCCCACCATTCAGCCAAAAAAGGCTCTCACGGTGGCTTGCAAAAATATTTCTTGACAGTCCCTGCCCACAGACTTACAATCTAAAAGACATGGCACAAAAGGAATGGGGATTGGGAGGGAGGAGGAGGGGGGAAAGAAAGCAAATTCAGGCACCACATTCTTAGTTTCAAAGTTCAGCAGTGACAGTTGACCGCCGTTTTTCAGGTATGAAAAAGTCTGAACAGAAAGAAAGAAAGGAAAAAGCAAACTTGGACAAAGTAGTGGCTGTGGGGCACGAAATTGTGGACTCCTCTTGGGAGAAATTTTGCTCTGTTTCAGTGAGGCAGCTCCTAGCTATGATAGGGTGACCCTATGGAAAGGAGGACAGAGCTCCTGCATCTTTTAACAGTTGCATAGAAAAGGGAATTTCAGCAGGTGTCATTTGTCTGCCTGCAGCATCTGGTGAAATTCCCTCTTCATCACAACAGTTAAACCTGCAGGAGCCCTGCCTTCTTGACCAGATAAAAAAGAGTACAGGGCTACTGCAGCTTTAACTGTTATGATGAAGAGGGAATTCATACAAGGTTATGTTATTATCCTATAAAGCCCTAAACAAGATGGGGCCAGGATACCTAGCAGGCCGCCTTCCCTTATATACACCCAGACGACGTTTACGATCATCAGAGGAGGCCCTGCTCATCATTCCAAGATGAACACAATGTCATCACGAAGAACCTCAATGGTGGGACTTCTCTTTAGCGGCACCCACCCTCTGGAAAACCCTCCCTCGTGGGGTTCGGGAGGCGGAAAATGTAACATCCTTCAAATGCCTCCTGAAAACATATCTTTGTAGACAAGCTTTCTAGTTTTATATGACATTTATAAATGTTTTAAATCTTGATTTCGTATATTATGCTTTTAATTGTAAACTGCCCAGAGAGTCTTGGCTGTTGGGCAGTATAAATATGTAACAAATAAATAAGTAAAATTTCACCAGCTTCTCCATATATACAAAAGGACACCTGCTAAAATTCCCTTTTCTGTACAACTGTTAAAGATACAGGAGCCCTGTCCTCTTTTCCATAGGGTCACCCTAAACTATGATAGTTAGGAATAATGGAGCTTACATCTGCAGAGGCAGAAAATCATAGAGAAATATTATGGATCTTTTCAATTGTATCATATAAAACAAAGTGCCTAAAGTAAAGAGGAATGTATGTGTTCATCAGAAATTTTAGCTTAATATGCATTCATGAATTCTGTTGATTAATCCATTGACTTTTCACAATCAGATGGCTAATCAAATAAAGATTTCTTTAAAGGACTGACAGCCATAATTTAAACCAATTTTAAGATAGGTGAGTGAAAGAGAGGCTCAAGTAGAATATGGCAGGAGCAGAAGGTGTCACGGAGAGGGTGTGTGGCTGGGGAATTGGATAAAGAACAGGGAAGAGAGAGGCCAGGAGTGGGAATGTACTTTTAGCGCAGCCTTCCTCAAGATTTTAATAAGATTTTAATCTTATATCAACTTTGCTGTGTGGTTTTATCCTGGTTGCGCTTTTTATACTGTATTTCGTAATTGTGTTTTTAACCAGTTGGGTGTTTTATTGTGGTTTTAATTTTTGTGAACCGCCCAGAGAGCTTCGGCTATTGGGCGGTATAAAAATGTAATAAATAAATTAAATAAATAAATAAATAAACCTGGGGCGCTCCAGATGTGTTGGACTGCATCTCCCAGAATGCCCCAGCCAGCTGGCTGGGGCATTCTGGGAGTTGTAGTCCAACACATCTGGAGCGCCCCAGGTTGAGGAAGGCTGTTTTAGCGGGATGAATGGCTAGAGGTGGATCTGCATGTGGGGGTGGGGTGAGAAGTGTTCTGACTCTCAAGCCAGGGAAGGATTTTGATCAGTGGTTCTCAGGTGAAGGGTTCTCCCCACGTCTCTAGTTTCTTGTTCTAGGACAAGACTGGCTTACTAGCTGGAGTCCTGCCCATTTTCATCTTGTCTCGACAGTACGATAATTCCTTAGCAGAACAAAGCCTTGTCTTTGCAGAGATTTAGTAGCACTGCTCACATACACTAATATCTCTCCAGATACAGAAGAGGGAAGACTCATAGGATCATAGAATCGTAGAGTTGGAAGGGGCCTATAAGGCCAACAGACGTTTCAGTCCTATGGTAAACTGCCCAGTGTTACGACCCCCTTTTGTCCTCCTTTATTCCTATCTATAATTAAAGGAACCCAAATAGGGGGAAATTTGTCAGAATGCTGCTCACTGACCCTTTTCTGGCATCACAACCACCAGCCCAGCACTCTTTATTCACCCTTGTCCTTCACTGCTGCCACCACAGAATCATAGAATAGCAAAGTTGGAATCGTAAGGCAAAGTAAGGCCATTGAGTCCAACCCCATGCTCAATGCAGGAATCCACCCTAAAGCATCCCTGACAGATGGTTGTCCAGCTGCCTCTTGAAGGCCTCTAGTGTGGGAGAGGCCACAACCTCCCTAGGTAACTGATTCCATTGTCGTACTGCTCTAACAGTCAGGAAGTTTTTCCTGATGTCCAGCTGGAATCTGGCTTCCTTTAACTTGAGCCCGTTATTCCGTGTCCTGTACTCTGGGAGGATCGAGAAGAGATCCTGGCTCTCCTCTGAGTGACAACCTTTTAAGTATTTGAAGAGTGCTATCATGTCTCCCCTCAATCTTCTCTTCTCCAGGCTAAACATGCCCAGTTCTTTCAGTCTCTCTTCATAGGGCTTTGTTTCTAGACCCCTGATCATCCTGGTTGCCCTCCTCTGAACACACTCCAGCTTGTCTGTGTCCTTCTTGAATTGTGGAGCCCAGAATTGGACACAATACTCTACATGAGGCCTAACCAGGGCCGAATAGAGAGGAACCAGTACCTCACGCAACTTGGAAGCTATACTTCTATTAATGCAGCCCAAAATAGCATTTGCCTTTCTTGCAGCCATATCCCACTGTTGGCTCATATTCAGCTTGTGATCTACAACAATTCCAAGATCCTTCTCGTTTGTAGTATTGCTGAGCCAAGTATCCCCCATCTTGTAACTGTGCCTTTGGTTTCTTTTTCCTAGGTGTACAGCTTGGCAATTATCCCTATTCAATTTCATTCTGTTGTTTTCAGCCCAGCACTCCAGTCTATCAAGATCACTTTGAAGTTTGTTTCTGTCTTCCAGGGTATTAGCTATCCCACCCAATTTTGTGTCATCTGCAAATTTGATAAGTGTTCCTTGGACCTCCTCATCCAAATCATTAATAAAAATGTTGAAGAGCACTGGGCCCAGGACTGAGCCCTGTGGTACCCCACTCGTTGCCTCTCCCCAGTTTGAGAAGGTTCCATTGATAAGTACTCTTTGAGTCCGATTCTGAAGAGTGCTATCATGTCTCCCCACAGCCTTCTCTTCTCCAGGCTAAACATGCCCAGTTCTTTCAGGCTCTCTTCATAGGGTTTCCAGACCTCTGATCATCCTTGTTGCCCTCCTCTGAAAACACTCCAGCTTGTCTGT
Organism: Elgaria multicarinata webbii; assembly: GCF_023053635.1. Taxonomy (NCBI): domain Eukaryota; kingdom Metazoa; phylum Chordata; class Lepidosauria; order Squamata; family Anguidae; genus Elgaria; species Elgaria multicarinata. Next base: position 157,251,267 of record NC_086173.1, read on the forward strand.
GTCCTTCTTGAAGTGTGGTGCCCAGAACTGGACACAATACTCAAGATTAGGCCTAACCAGTCCCAAATAGAGGAGAATAGACGAGAGTTTCTTTGGAAAAGTTTGAGGATATTTTGGAACACAAATAAAATAACCAAGCAAAGCTCTGTTGGCCCTCAAGCACTAAGAGACCCTGATGCTATTAAGATGGGGAGCAGTGGGGAAATCACTGTCCTGAGAAAGGACAGAGCAGAATGTCCTGGGTGAGGGCATGGTTGGCTTAGAGGAGCAGTTCCAACATTTCAGCCATTTCTGCTACCAGGAGACTGAGGAGCCCTGAGAGATTTGCAACCAGCTCCACTCTCTTTCCCGTCGGTGGCTGAAGCCGGAGCGACACACGAAAAACCAAATCCTGGACCTGGTGATCCTGGAGCAGTTCCTGACCATCCTGCCAGCGGAGATGGCGAGCTGGGTGAAGGAATGCGGAGCGGAGACCGGTTCCCAGGCAGTGGCCCTGGCAGAAGGCTTCCTCCTGAGCCAGGCAGAGGACATGAAACAGGAGGAGGAGGAGGAGGAGGAGGAGGAAGAGGAGGAGGAGGTGGAGGTGGTGAGAGCATTGCATCCCAGGGGCCTGGAATGGGAGGGAGAATTAAGGGGGGGAAAACCTCTACTAATCACCCAACCTGTTCTGGAAATCGCCCCAGGAGAGATGTCCCATACTTTCCCCCTGACATTTTTGCCGCTCATTCCTTCTCTAACCCTTCTCTTCCATTGGATCCTCATTGCTCTTTCAGGTACAGAGTCTGTTTGCAGAATTTGGACCCGATTTCCCTGCAGCAGAGAAAGCTCCATCAGGAGCCAGAGAGGGTCCCCCACAAAGAGGGATCAGGCAGGAGGGTGACGAACGTCTTGCCTTGCAGGGTAAGGATTCATTTTGAGGCGGCTGTGTTTCAACCTGGTTTCATTGTCTGTAGAATGTAGGAGAACCTTCTGCTCTTTTATGTTCCTCCCAGATTGTTTCAGGGGGGAGATGCCTGTTTCCAGAACTTTTCCACAGTTCAAAACTACGTTTCTTTTTCAACACTTGAGGACTTTATACATGGGCACCAACACTTTAGATTTGCATCTTAGAGCACAAATGGAGACGTGCATTTTTGCCCAACTGTATTCTCAAAATGCAAACTGAAGATACAGCATCTAGTTACGCCATGGTGTACTTAGACCGCATCGGTTCCAGTGCAATTCTAAGCATTTTATTTATGCATTGATTTTTTTAAAACATTTTTATATGGCCAATAGCCGAAGCTCTCTGGACGGTTTACAAAAATTTAAACCGGGAGGGGCGGGGGGGAAATACAGCATAAAATGCAATATGTAAGATATTAAATCTACAATATAAAATTGAGAAATAAATCATTTTGTGTTTCAAGGGACTTACTTCCAATGAGTTTAGTATCGTAATAATCCTTGGGACAAACATTTGCTACTGACTTCTCATTGTTTTCTCTCACGCAGGGACAGCAACGATGCCGGATATAGGTTCAGAGCTGTCTCTTTTTCACTATGTTGAAGTGGAACTGGATCAGGTAGGCAGAATGATCACTGTGGAGATAGGCAGGGAACTGCCTGGGTGCTGGATAATGACAGGTATAGGTACAAGGCCAGCCCTGTACCTAGTGGGTAGATTTATTATTGAGAATAGTAGAGTTGGAAGGGGCCTACAAGGCCATCGAGTCCAAACGCCTGCTCAGTGCAGGAATCCACCCTAAAGCATCCCTGACAGATGGTAGTCCAGCTGCCTCTTGAAGGCCTCTAGTGTGGGAGAGCCCACAACCTCCCTAGGTAACTGATTCCATTGTCGTACTGCTCTAACAGTCAGGAAGTTTTTCCTGATGTCCAGCCGGAATCTGGCTTCCTTTAACTTGAGCCCGTTGTTCCGTGTCCTGCACTCTGGGAGGATCGAGAAGAGATCCTGGCCCTCCTCTGTGTGACAACCTTTTAAGTATTCGAAGAGTGCTCTCATGTCTCCCCTCAATCTTCTCTTCTCCAGGCTAAACATGCCCAGTTGTTTCAGTCTCTCCTCATAGGGCTTTGTTTCCAGACCCCTGATCATCCTGGTTGCCCTCCTCTGAATGTCTGGGAGGGCAACCCCATGGGAGTAGCTTGTTCACTCTTTGTCTCGTTTAGTTTGCATAATTTTGCCTAGAGGCAAGTTCCTAGAGCTTAGACTCTCTTCAGGTGGGAAGAGATGTTTGTTGTTTGAATAAAACTTTGTGGATTACCTAGCAGGCCTCGTTTTATTGTCTCCCAAGGAGGCGTTTTATTGTCTCCCAAGAAGGCGGGAGGTTTTGAAAAACACAACAGGTGCCTCCATCTCCTTCTCACCTCCTAGGGCCAGAATACATTTCTCTCCTTCTCTGTAGTTCTCACAAAGCTAAGAGCATTCAGAGAGCCCTGCTGGATGGGACCAAAGGACCATCTAGCCCGTTATCCTGTTTCTCACAGTGGCCGGCCAGATGCCTCTTGGGAAACCCACAAGCTGAACCAGGCAGGCATAGCTGTTTCTGGCTGTTGTTCCCCCAGCAACTAGTTTCCACAGCAAGCAAGTTTCAATCCTGCGGCATAATGCCCTGCCCAGCTCACTTTTTGATATCTTTTTTTTCCTTTTCAGGAAGAAACATGTTCTTTTTTTATCGAGGGCCCGGTGACTTTTGAGGAGGTTGCGGTGTGGTTCACGGAGGAGGAGTGGGCCCTGCTGGATCCTGACCAGAGAGCCCTGCACAGGCAGGTCATGGAGGAGAACTGCGAGCTCATGGCCTCTCTCGGTAAGGCTCCCTGTTTTCCTGGACATGTGATTCTCAGGTTCCAAATGCAAAAAGAAAATAAGATACTTTCAGTGATATTAACGTCATCAAATAATCAACTATAGCTCCGGCTATTGGGCGGTATAGAAATGTAATAAATAAAATAAATCTATTAAGGCAGCAGTTAAAAGACCCAGGCTTCAAACATGCCGGGACATTAACACACAACAGCTTATGGCAGCTCAGTCTCTCCGCAAAATAAAATAAAATAGTAGCAGCAAAATACAGATGAGAGAAAGGCAGCCCAGAATGGACATGTTTTCAAGGCATAGTTGTTGTTTTTAAAAAATAATGTTTTATTAAAGATTTTCATATATTCAACATATCACAAACATTATAATATAATATAGTATAATATATCTCCCTCCCTCTCCTAAATGAATAATAGTAACACTAATAATGAAAAAAATTAAGAAAACAATGGAGTGAAGCTTATTGCCCTTATTCTTGATATTATTATAAATTTACTATAGATCTATTCCGTATCGGAAAATTCATACCGTTTATACAGTCCATATATCCCTAGCTGTGTTTGACATATATGTCAACATCTCAGAGTCAATTGTGTGTGAAGTGAATTTCCACGATATAGTACTAAATACTAGTGGCTCATCTTTGCCTTGCAGTACCTGTAACTTATGTGTTATTTTTTTAACAAACTGCAGTAGACCATATGTTCTTCTACCATGCCTCTTTGTCAAGATGAGCCAGATTTTTCCACTGTTGTACTATTGTTTGTTTCGCAGCTGCTATTAAGAAAGTTACTCATTATTTGGCTACAATAAGTTCATTTTTATTATAATACAAGGATAATAAAATGAATTCCAGGGTAAAATGAATATTTTTCTTTGTTATCTGTAATAATTCCTGATGCACCATATGCCAAAAGTGTTGAACCCGTGGGCATTTCCACCATAGGTGATAATATGTGCCTCTGGTGGAACACCCCAGCCAGTAGTCAGACTTTACCTGAGGTGATGTGAGCCATTTGCACTGGGCTTCTATACCATCGATGCAGCGTCTTCAGATATGTTTTCAAGGCATAGTTGAAGGCCTTTACTGCAGGGCCATTTAAAGATGGATGATGTATTTCATCACCTGCAGATCCCTTTTATCAGTCTACCAGGACATGTAATTATTTATTTATTTATTTATTTATTTATTTATTAAACTTGTATACCGCTCCCATAGCCAGGGCTCTCTGGGCGGTTTACAGAAATTCTAAAATTGAGGTAAAAACAAGTGTACAAAATTTAAAACTCTAAAACACAGAACATACACACATAAAGCATTAAAAAATGATTTAAAAACTAAATGAGAGAGAAATGTATTATTTATTAAGCATTCAAAAATCTTCCATTTCCTTCAAGAACAATCCACGTAGGACCTAATCCTGGTGAAATATCAGTACAAAATGTTTAAAACACACACACACACACACACACACAGAGGGAGGAATCAAAATGACAAACAGCATCCAGTCAACAAATTGTCAGGAAATGTTAAGAGCTGTAACAACCACAAGCACAGCAATGACCTAGAATCCCAGTAGCCAGAACCCCAAAATGAAATTAGCTTATAGAAGCCAATTTTTTATTTTATTTATTTAAAACATTTCTTGGCTGCCTCTCAGGGCAGAAGCCTTCACTTGCAACAATAAAATACATAAAATCAGTTAAAATATTGAAAGCTATTGAAAGCAATAAAAACATAAACACAATAAAATAACAAATCAATCAAAGCCAACAATAAAATGAACATGAACAACAATGGCAATAGCAGCAGGAACAGTATTCATATTATGAGAAGGCCACAGTAAAACATAAACCACGGCTTTAACCACGGCGAATAAGGCAAAAAGCCTTATTCACCATGGTTAAAGCCGTGGTTTAAAGTGTCTTCTGAACAGGGCCAAAATGTTTTCAAGGTCTTAAAAGCCTGCAAGGACCATGCATGGCGAACCTCTGATGGTAGTTTGTTCTACAGGTGCGGGGCCACTGCAGAGAAGGCCCTCTCCTGTGTGATCAGCCACCTAACTGCTATCACACATGGGCAAATTAGAAGAGCCTCTCTTTCTGATGTTAAAGTGCAGGCAGACAGTTTCTCCCTTAGGCCGTTTCTACACCTGCCTTTTTCCCCTGGATCGCCCCTGGATCGTTCCTGGGCATCCAAATGACACACGGGATCCCGGGAGCAGGCAGGGACAATCCTTCCATTTTCCTGGGATAACCCTTAGGTGTAGAAAGGGCCTTAGTCTGTCTCTTCAACTGCAAACTCTCTTCACACATAGACACCCAGATTACATCCTCCTTAGCTGCATTGGAGGAATGGAAAGGGAGTGGATTCTCCCTGCCTGAGTGCAACAGAACCCCGGGGTTTGCCACGCTCTGTAAAGCAGGTGGAATCCTGCCATCAGTGGGCAGCCCAGGAGACCAAGGAGGGTCCTGTAGTGTAGACCTGGGTCTGATATTACAAAGCCACAAAGGAATTGCAGGAAAAATCCCAGGTGGTGAGAATTACTGTTCTGGCCTGAAAGCAATGGTATTCTGACAGCTGCTTGGCAGTTCCAGCTCAAATGTAACAGTGGGCCATTTGGGATGGGTGCTCAGTAAAGGAGGTGCTGAGTCTGCACCGATTCAGGATTGCTTCTTTCCTGAAAGGCTCGGAGATTCCTAGTCGAGCACCTGAGCTGGTAATTTCCATGGTAAGAACTGCATCTGTTCTAAGTCTTTTCCATTCCTCCCTTTATCAAGATCATTCAGTTATTTGATGTTCTGTAGCTAATTCAGTCCTCTACCATTTTCCATGTCTTCATTGCAGAAAATGACAGGTTGGAAGCTGAGAATATGAGAGAAACATGCGGGATGTCAGTGGAAAGAGACAGATGTCTAAATAACATACAGCAGAGAAGGAAAACACAAACAAATCAGACTATAAGTGATAATCCATTTGCTTCTCAGGGCATTGGCTTCCATGATATCACAACCCCAGAAAATGAAATACATGAAAGATTTGAAACAAATAGGAAAACTTTTAATTCTGAATCAAATGTTAAAGCTCATTGCAACATTCCCATATATAAATGCCTGGAATGTGGAAAGAGCTTCAGTAGCAAGGGACCTCTTACCTGTCATGAAAGAACACATACAAGAGAGAAGCCATATAAATGCTTGGAGTGTGGAATGAGCTTCAGTCAGAAAGGAAATCTCACTCGGCATCAAAGAACTCACACAGGAGGTAAACCATATTGTTGTTTGGAGTGTGGAATGAGCTTTAGCCACAAGAGAAATCTTACTTCTCATCGAAGAACACACACAGGAGATAAACCGTACCATTGTTTGGAGTGTGGAAAGAGCTTCAGTCAGACGAAAACTCTTATTCGTCATCAAAGAACTCACACAGGAGAGAAACCATACCATTGTTTGGAGTGTGGAAAACGCTTCAGTGAGAAGGGAACTCTCACTCAACATCAAAGACTTCATACAGGGAAGAAGCCATTTCATTGTTTGGAGTGTGGAAAGAGTTTCAGTCAGAAGATCACTCTCACTCTACATCAAAGAACTCATACAGGAGAGAAACCATATCATTGTTTGGAGTGTGGAAAGAGCTTCAGGAACAGTCATAATCTCACTGAACATCAAAGAACTCACACAAAGGAGAAGCCTTATCATTGTTCAGAGTGTGGAAAGAGCTACAGATACAAAAGCAATCTCAGTGAACATCAAAGAATTCACACAGGAGAGAGACCATTTCCTTGTTTTGAGTGTGGAAAGAGCTTCAGGACCCATCATCAACTCACTGATCATCAAAGAACTCACACAGGCGAGAAACCTTATTATTGTTTGGAGTGTGGAAAGAGCTTCAATCAGAAGACATATCTCACTTGTCATCAAAGAACTCACACAGGGGAGAAGCCTTATCATTGTTCGGAGTGTGGAAAGAGCTACAGACAGTCGAGCAATCTCCGTGAACATGAAAGAACTCATGCAGGAGAGAAACCATATCCATGTTTGGAGTGTGGAAAGCGCTTCCGTCAGAAGACACATCTCACTCGACACCAAAGTACTCACACAGGTGAGAAACCTTATTACTGTTTGGAGTGTGGAAAGAGCTTCAACCAAAAGTCAGATCTTACTTGTCATCAAAGAACTCACACAGGGGAGAAACCTTATCATTGTTCGGAGTGTGGAAAGAGCTACAGACACACGAGCAATCTCCGTGAACATCAAAGAATTCACACAGGGGAGAAACCATATCATTGTTTGGAGTGTGGAAAGGGTTTTCGTCAGAAGGCACATCTGACTCGACATCAAGGCACTCACACATTGGAGAAATTGTAAAACTCCAATTTTTGAAAAGGCAAGGTCATATCTTTTTGACCAACTTTGGTGAAAACTGATTGAAGAAAGGAGTTTTTCCTTGGTCTGGTGAGGCTCTAAACTGCGAAACATTAAGGTTTTCCTGCTCCATTAAAGCAATTGCAGTCAAATTAAGTCATGCATACTCAGCATCATTCTAAAGCTACAGTGCTGCCAGTGGAGCTGATTTCAGATGGATTTGATGTCGCCGAGGGAATCTAGTGGATTCTGTGTGCAATGCCTATTCGTCTAGCTTTGAAATGCGATTTTTTGTTGTCAGCACATGTGACTAAGTGTAAATCAAGTGTGGTAGAATTCCTCTAGCATTGTGGTAAGATTCAGATGTTGATCCTACAACACGGGAAGAATCAATGCTCACCTCCTATAATGCAATGGATTGAAGACCTAACAACACTAGCAACATTCAAAAGGGTGACATAAAGGCGCTACTTGCAAATGGACATATATGTGGATATTTGGTCTGTTTTTAATCCACTTTTTCTAGAATGTTTTAATAATTGAAAATGAGACTTTTAATGCATGTTATGTCTTTTCTCTTGGTTCTTTTAGTTTCTCACTTTCTTTTGCTTGTTTTTGTTGACATTTACAATAAAAATCAATTTAAAAGGCTCCGATATGGCATAAGGCAGTTGAGAATCAGCACAACGTGGGGCCTCTTTGCTACTTACAGGCACTCTGTCCTCCCCATCTTGTGTTTACATTTGGGGTGGGGAGGGCTAAATGGCGAGCAAGGGCAATTTGTGACATTGTACAACATCACAACACTGATCACAGGGCATGTCTGCTAAGGCCGCAGCCTTTGCTTTCTGTCTGTGTAGCTTCACCCAAAATATATTCATTGATCAAAAGACCTGCTAGTTTAAGATCAGTTGATTCAAGCATGAAAAATTGGAATTTAAGGCTCATGGCTTAACTGACCTACCCCAATATCAGTGATTTAAATGTAATCTTTCCAAAATCTCTGCCTGGACAAAATCTGGCAATGTCCAAAATACAATCATAGAATAGTAGAGTTGGAAGGGGCCCATAAGGCCGAGTCCAACCCCCTGCTCAATGCAGGAATCCACCCTAAAGCATCCCTGACAGGTGGTTGTCCAGCTGCCTCTTGAAGGCCTCCAGTGTGGGAGAGCCCACCACCTCCCTAGGTAACTGATTCCATTGTTGTACTGCTCTAACAGTCAGGAAGTTTTTCCCGATGTCCAGCCTGAATCTGGCTTCCTTTAACTTGAGCCCATGATTCCGCGTCCTGCACTCTGGGAGGATTGAGAAGAGATCCTGGCCCTCCTCTGTGTGACAACCTTTCAAGTAATTGAAGAGTGCTATCATGTCTCCCCTCAATCTTCTCTTCTCCAGGCTAAGCATGCCCAGTTCTTTCAGTCTCTCTTCATAGGGCTTTGTTTCCAGACCCCTGATCATCCTGGTTGCCCTCCAGGATGATCAGGGGTCATCCTGGAGGGCAGCCACTACAGCTTTTCCCTGTAGAATAAAAATTCCATCCCTTCCACTCATGGTTTCCTGTGGATCACAAGTGGAGACTGATCCTTTCCGATTAAACCCCAGCGTCTCTGACTGGAAGTAGGAGGGGGCAGAATCTTTAGTCCAGTTAAAATCAATAAGGTTGTTGATCCTGTTCCTGATCACAAGATCATTACCCTTGTGACCCACTGCTGAAGCACTATATAGGCCCTGTTCAGAAGACACCTTAAACCACAGTGAATAAGGCTTTTTGCCTTATTTACCATGTTTTAAGATGTCTTCTGAACAGGGCCATAAAGTGACTCGTAGGGCTGATTCTCAAAGAATTTTGGGATAAGTAACCTAACTTCTGAAAATAACTCCCTGGCTCTATAAATACAACTAGTTATGTCCCGATCTTTAAATGTAACCACAGCCTGAGCTCTTGGGGAGGTTTATCAAAAGATTTGCTGAAATAGAGATAGATTATGTCCACAGCATTCCCCTTGTCCACTAGAGTAGTTACCTGGGCTGTAGCTGTGTGTTTTCACCTAAATAGGAGAGGCAAGATCTTTGTTTCTACTCTGATATTCCCTGTAACATCTCGCAGAGTTTTATGGCTTTTACAGACATAATGTTTGCTATGTTTTTATTATTTTGTGGGGTCAGTGCAGAGCTCAGGGATTAGGCGAGCATTTTGGTTGCAAGCCAACTCCCCCCCCCTCCATATTCTAGATCCTTTCTCCAATAACAATGTAACCTTTTCTCCTGTTTTCTTTTTAATATCTTTTACTTTTCTTCTGCTTTTTATATTCTCCCTTTTGATCCACTTTGTTAGCATCTTTAACATTTTCTAAGTTTTCACCCTAATTTAAGGAATCAGTGGGGACTAGAACCCAATCTCCCAACTCCAACACTTTAGCCACTGCACCACACTGGCTTTCTTTAAATGCCTGGGAATAGAGAACAGTCCTAACCTGGTGCTAAAAAGATGACAGCATTGGCGCCAAGTGGGTCTTAGTGGGGAGATGTTCCCAGGGCCGAGGGGCCCACCATTGAAAAGGCTCTCTCACTTGTTGCCACCTTCCATGCCTCCCTTGGAGGTGGCACTCAGAGGAAGGCCTCAGATTTTTATTAAAATGTCCAGGTAAGTTCAGGCCAGGAGATTGCAATGCTCCCTCAGCTGTGTAAGGTATTATAGGTTAAATTACACTGTAAAAATAAATCTGGCTTTCAACCTGAGCCACCTGCTACTCAGCACCACTTTTGAAGTAGGGAAACCTGAGAAATGGTATGCGCCCTGAATGAGCTGCATCTAGCAGACATCATCAAGGTGGAAAACCATACAAAGCTTCCATGAGTGGGGGTGGGAGGCAGCCGTGGGGTCGTAGAATCATAGAATAGTAGAGTTGAAAGGGGCCTATAAGGCCATCAAGTCCAACCCCCTGCTCAATGCCGGAATCCACCTTAAAGCATACCTGACAGGTGGTTGTCCAGCTGCCTCTTGAAGGCCTCTAGTGTGGGAGAAGAGCCCACAGCCTCCCTAGGTCATTAGTTCCATTGTTGTACTGCTCTAACACTCAGGAAGCTTTTCCTGATGTCCAGCAAGAATCTGGCTTCCTGTAACTGGAGGCCATTATTCTGTTTCCTGCACTCTGGGATGACCAAGAAGAGATCCTGGCCCTCCTCTTTGTGACAACCTTTCAAGTATTTGAAGAGTGCTCTCATGTCTCCCCTCAGTCTTCTCTTCTCCAGGCTAAACATGCCCAGTTCTTTCAGTCTCTCTTCATAGGGCTTTGTTTCCAGATCTCTGAACACGCTCCAGCTTGTTTGCATCCTTCTTGAATTGTGGAGCCCAGAACTGGACACAATACTCTAGATGAGGCCTAACCAGGGCTGAATAGAAGGGAACCAGGACCTCACACAATTTGGAAGCTATACTTCTATTAATGCAGCCCAAAATAGCATTTGCTTTTTTTGCAGACATGTCACACTGTTTCTTTGCAACTCACATCACACTTCTGTGTCATGGGGGGCTTGGTATGTCACACATATATATTTTGGCTTCTGAGGTGAGAAGTCCTGAGTTCTATAACTGCACTTTTTTTTTTTACAGTACGATCTTGTAGACGGCGGTGAACATCAAAGGCAGGTTTCTGGATGTGTACATAGATGTTTCCATTAGAAGCCATAACACTGCTGTCTTCTGGAATTCCCCAGTGGCAGATCAGCTCACCATAGGCACTTTCTTCAGCACAGGGACTTTCTTCAGCAGGCCCAGGTTGAGAGCCAGTTGTTTTCTTTACAGTGTCATTTAACCTATAATACGTTACCCAGTTGAGGGAGCAATCTCCTGACATGAACCTACCTGGATGCTACGATCAATATTCAGGGCCTTCCTCTGAGTGCCATCTCTCAAGGGAGGCATGGAAGGTGGCAACAATGGAAACAGCCTTTTCAGTGGTGCGCCCCCCCCCAGTGAACGGCACCCGCATGCTTCCCCCCTCATCCTGAGCAACCAGGCTTTCATGCTTCAACCGTGGCTCATGGCATCAAACAAAAACACTATTACTAAGAAGTGTCTTCCTGGTGCCAAGGCCTGGCTATCTGACCTTCCTCCCCCCACTCTCCAGGTCATCTGGCCGCCAAGACTCTTTGTCATTTAGAATTTGTGCATAATAATACCAAACTAAAACTACCCTTTCCCAACTATTTCACCCATTTGTCCTCTGCCCAGAGCAGTCTATCTGCTCTCCTTCACATTGCTGACCGCTTCCAGAGAGAGCTGATTAGGATGTGTCCAAATGACCATCCCATCTCCTCAGCCTCCCCTGAAAGAGATACATCCGTATGGACTGGAGGCTCCATCTTGGCATCCCTCAAGGCCTTCCAGCAGCTCTGGGTTCACAGGAGAGAATATGAAGAATGGGGGCCTTTTTTCATCTACAGGAAATGTTTCTGAGTTCCCAGCATTGAGGAATCTCTTCCTCAACACCCGCACCTTGTTCAGCTGGGTCCAGCTTGGTGAAAGAAGTTTGACTTCCTTTCAATACCCACCAGAACTGCTAGTTGGCCTATTGTTGCATAAATTATACCAAATCCGAGTGTGCCAAAATCTAATACTGAGACACTCGCGAATAGGGTTGCCATATTCGGAATCCACAAAACCGGGACAATTTTTTTTGGGGGGGGGGGAGGGACGCTAGGATTTTTTTTTTTAAAAAAACGGCAATATGTAAAGGTCTACGGAAAGAAAGAAACTTTAGTTATCTAACACTGCAATCCTATGTGTGTCTATTCAGAAACAAATCCTATTAAGTTAAATAGGGCTTATTCCCAGGTAAGTATGCATAGGATTGCAGCCTAAAGCACCTACAAATAAATAATAGGCAAAGAACAGTTTAAGCAAACAAACAGAAAAAAATGACACTAAATTACATTTCTCTACTAGTTCTCAAAAGCTAGAGGAGACTTCAGTATGGAGACTTACACTCCACCAAGAAAGCTCAAGGCACCATTTTGGAGGTTGGAATTTCTCTGGCCGGCTAAAACAGGAATCCGGGATTCTTGACTGACTGGCCAGGACATTTTGGAAATGCTTGGAAACCGGGACATTCCCGGTTTTCCAGGACGTATGGCAACCCTACTCGCGAAAGATCACAGGCAAGGTGTTGGGCACCAAACATTTATTCTCAAGAAGAAGCGATGACCTGGTGCTCACGCAGCAAAGACAGGGTCACACGGCGCTGAGGAAAGACAATAGCTTATATACTTCCATGCAGTGGTCAGAAGGGGAATTGCAGCTGAGATTACTTGGCAGCCATCGCCATGTGCTTTCCTAGGTGTGCTTTGCGCGTGTAGCCCTTCCCTTATTGGTGATGTGGCTAGGGGGCAGTCCTAAGGACTTGGCTGAGTTTAACTGGTCAGTGTCATTTGAAACTGACCTATGGTGTTAAAGTGCAGGTAAGCAATGTCTGAGCAGTTAGTCAGTGAAGTGGATTCGTCTGGCAAGAAAGGGGCTTGGAAGTCGCCTATGTGCCACTTGGATGGGGGTAAATCCAAGTTTCTACGGAGGGACATCCGGCTACTCCCCCCCCTTATGCACCCATTCACCTTTTCCAGGTGTCCTCAGGTGGGTTCCTGGTGGGGTGTCCTAGAGGGGGTGCGAGTGCGTGTGTGTTTGCGTGTCTGAATGCATGTCAGGCTGCGTGACTGCGTGAATGGACATTCTAGGTGAGCATCACTGTGAGCACTGATGGAGGGTGGGTTACTTTCTGTTCTCCCTCTATTAAAAGCTCATAGTTGTAACAGCATGCAGAATGTTAATAAGGTGTTTTTTTCCATATATGTTTTGATACAAGTGACAGACTTAAGGCGGAACAACCGTACACGCGGGTAAGACTTTATGTTCTAGTGATCAGAAGCCTACGGAGCAACATTTTGTTGCAGCATAATGCTAATAAATATCATTTCCTGGCATGAGGGAGAGAGAGAACGCAACTGCTTTCCCTGCTAAGGCTGCAATCTTATACTCACTTGCTTTTGGGGTAAGCTCCACTGAACTCAGTGGGACTTACTTCTGAGTAGACATGTATAGGATTGCACTGTAAATGGCTGTTCATCAAATGAAAGCCAACACTGAAGGACAACACAGCGGGTGGGTGAGGGAGTCGGCAGCCGTTGGTGTAGCTAACTCCCCCCTCTTTTCCCACACATCCTGTGAGAGGGTTCAAGGGGACAACGTAGAGGTGTCAGCAAAGTAACACTTAAGCCGGTTCTCCTGTCTCATTAGCTGCCTCTTGCTGCCCTCCTGGGGGTTAAAGAAAGAGGTCGATTCCTAGAGAGGAAGGGGATGTGGGGCAGGGGAGGAGGGGCCGGTGTCTTGGAGCTGCGCTCCTTCGTGCCGCCTCCTTCTTCCTCCGGAGGGAAAAGGCCTTGGAGCTTCCTCCGGGCGCTGCATCGGAGCCTCCTGGGCTGGGTCAGGTGAGAGCCCTCCTGGTCTTGGGCACTGGGCTGAAGGCCGGTCCCTGGGTTGCAGGGCAGGAGGGGGGGGAGATGCCCGAATTCAGCCCCCAAAGGGTCAGAGGAGGATCCGAGTTCGCAATAGGAAGGGGGCTGGACGCTCCCCCCACCCCACCCCATAGGGAGGAGACCTGCCAGGCTGAGCCACTTGGGACCCCTCCGCAGTCTCCGCCCCCTCCTCCCTCCCTCCCTGCGTTCCCCTTGGATTGAGCAGTGGGGATTCCGAGGCGAACTGCGACGCTGCTGGGTCCATGGATCAGAACTGCTTCCTCGATCAGGCCGCTCTACAGGGATGACGGTCCTTCTTCCCCCGTTCATCGGGCCCCTGTTCCCCCCCCACACACACTCCCCTTTGGCCCATGGGGGTCCCCGGGTGCAATCCTGCCTGGTGCTGAGACGCTGCCCTCGTTCTCTGCTGGACCGGCCGGACTGACAGCAGCCAGCAAAGGCGGGTGGAGGGAGACCAAGTGACCCCCAAAACCCCTCCCCTCAAAAGACAAGTGATTCGGAGACCCCTGAAAGTGCAGCAAGTTTTGTAGTCATTAAAACCACTGTTATTGACATTTTACTCTTGGGTTGGGGGCAGTGGGGGAAGGGGGAGGCTCTTGTGACAGTTTCTTTAAGAGCAGTCAGAGATCTTGGGACACCCCTGTGAGGCGGGCCTGCAGAGAGAGGAGAGGTGGAGAAGGCTGATAATAAATGGAGAAATAAAAGGGAACGAAAAAGAAGTGTTACACGTTCTGAAAGGGGGGGGGGAAGGCAAACCTCAACAGAACATTGACCCAGGGTTTCTGTGGGGCAACAACCTTGTGATCTCTTCAGCTGGAGGATGATGCCCTGTGAGAACCTGCCCTCACAACAGGTAAGGCTGCAGGAGCCATACTAGAGTGAATAGGCACAAAAGAGGGCAGGACTCCTGCAGCTTTAACTGTTGTGATGAAGAGGGAATTTCACCAGGTGCTGCATGCATACAAATGATACCTGCTGAAATTCCCTTTTCTATACAACTGTTAAAGATACAGGAGCCCTGCCCTCCTTTCCATATGGTCACCCTAACGGGGATTTTTTTTTTTTTTTTTTTTTGCTAAAGGCAGCCAAAGATCTTGGGTGAACCGTGGGAAGCAGCTGGAGAGGAATCCATTTGAGGAGGAGAAGAAGGCTCCTAATGATAGATGAATGGCAAAGAGGATGAAAAATAGGTGTTATAGAAAAAATAAAAAACAATAGAACACAACTGGTGAATCCCGGTTTCTGTGGGGCACAAACTTCCTCTGGAAACTGGGGAGAAATGTTATTGGTCTTTTTAACTGTGTAAAGTAAAACAAAGTCTGTGTAGAAGAAAGAAACATCTGTATCAATCAGAACGTCTTGTTTCTATGCATATGTAAATTCGGATGTTTCATCCATTGACCTTGTAAAATCAAGTGACTAATCAACAAAGATTTCTTTAAAGGACAGAAAGCCTTAATTTCAACAAATTTTAACACTGGAGTTTTTTGGAAATACAGATCAATGATGGTTGAGACAAACCCTGAAGCAGGAAGTAATCCTGATGCTGTTAAGACCGAGAGCAGTGGGGAATTCTGGGAAAGAATGGAGCAGAAGGACCTGGGTGAGAACATGGCCAGCTCAGATGTGCAGCTCCAGCGTTTCAGGCAGCTCTGCTACAGAGAGGCTGAGGGACCCCGAGAGGTTTGCAACCAACTCCACAAACTTTCCCATTGGTGGCTGAAGCCAGAGCGACACACGAAAAACCAAATCGTGGACCTGGTGATCCTGGAACAGTTCCTGACCATCCTGCCAGCGGAGATGGCAAACTGGGTGAGGGAATGTGAAGCGGAGACCAGTTCCCAGGCGGTGGCCCTGGCAGAAGGCTTCCTCCTGAGCCAGGCAGAGGGCCAGAAGCAGGAAGGGCAGCAGGTGAGAGCATTGCATCCAGGGGGGCAGGAACGAGAGGGAGGGTTATCTGAAATCAACCCATTCTGTAAATTGCCTCAGAAACTTGCCTTACTCCCAACCTCTTTCCTCTCTCATCCTTTTTCTAACCCTTCTCCTCATTCCATGTCTTGGACCCTCACTGCTGCTCCAGGTAAAGGCCCAATTTTCAGAAGTGGGACCTGATTTCCCTGCAGCAGAGGCGGCTCCATCGTCAGACACCTGGCAGAGCCCCCCACAAAGGGAGATTCAGCCGGAGGGTGACGAACATGCCGCATTGCAGGGTAAGGATCAATTTGGGGAGTGGCTGTATTTCAACTTGGTCTCGCTATCTGGGGAATGTCAGAGATTCCTTGGAGTCCTTTTCTGTTCCTCTTGGATTGTTCTAGGGGGGAAATGCTTGTCCCCAACCTTTTCCACAATTCAAATTTTCAACACTTGGAGACTTTATACCTGAAAACCAACCGTGTGATTTGTGACCTAGAGCCCAAGTGGGGAAATAAACGGTTCTTTCCAGCTGAAGTCCCAAAGTCCAAATGAAAGATAAGACATCTTGCAATGACCGCAGGTGTACTTAGACTTGCTGCAATTCTAGGCATTTGCCTGTAAGTTCAGTCCTGTTGGGTTGCAGGGGGCTTCCTTCCCAGGAGTTTAGGACGGCAGCCTCCCCCCCTGAGACCAGCACCTCCTTCTGCCTCCCCATCCTCTTTGTCTCTTGCAGGGCGTGGAATGATGTTGGCAATGAGTACACAGCTGTCTCTTCCTGAAGGAATGGAACTGGACCAGGTAGGCATAGCAATGCCACGTGCACAGTGAAGAAGCAGTCATTGCATTTCCTAGGAGGGCTGTCCCTAATGATCTCTGTATGCTGACTGTAAGTGATGAGTTGGTTAGGGACTGGAAGCAGAAAGCTGCTTAGCTTAGCAGGGATACCTTCATAGAATCATAGAATAGCAGAGTTGGAAGGGACCTACAAGGCCATCGAGTCCAACCCCCTGCTCAATGCAGGAATCCACCCTAAAGCATCCCTGACAGATGGTTGTCCTGCTGCCTCTTGAATGCCTCTAGTGTGGGAGAGCCCACCACCTCCCTAGGTAACTGATTCCATTGTCGTACTGCTCTAACAGTCAGGAAGTGTTTCCTGATGTCCAGCTGGAATCTGGCTGGGCATCTCGGTGTTCCTGGTGTCAGTAGCAAATCTGGCTCCGTTGAGAGAAATAGGAATCATGCTATGAACACCTCTAGAACATAGGATGAGGTCATCCATGTAGGAGTTATAAAAGGCAAAGATTTGATTTGATTGCTGAAAAAGGTCCTGGGGGAATGAGAAGCGTACTGAACTCGATTACCTAAGCTCTGCAAACCATGCCTGGCAGATAAGTGACTATAAGATCTTTATGTGCTAGCCCTGATTTCCGTTCTGCTTCTATTCATCCCAGTTGCATTGTGCTTGGTAATGTGTTTTGCTTGTTTTATCATTTGAAAGTTTTGTTATTCTCTATTTAAGGAATAAATGTATAATTTGTGGTACCACTTGTGTTTTTTAGTCTGAAAGGTGTTTCAGGGACCCCAACACATATCTATTAATCCTTGAAGACCAGAACACTCATCTGGGATTCATACATCAGTTACAAAATGGGGTCTGCCCATACAGCCACAGTTTTTTCTCTTGGTCAAGTGAGTCACAGACACACTTATTCAAGCGAGTCGGATGGAGCAGGAAGGAGGAAGGATCACTGGGGAGAAAGGCAGGGAGCAGCCTGGGTGCCTCTATCCCCTGCTCACCTCCCAGGGCCTAAATATGCCTCTTTTCCACTGGTTGCCTCTAGCAAAGCTAGGAGTCTACAGAGAGCCCGGCTGCATGGGACAGAAGGCCCATCTAGTCCGCCATCCTGTTTCTCGCAGTGGCCCAACAGTTGCCTCCTGGGAAACCCACAAGCAGGACGGAGGGCCAGAGCCATTTTTCTGGCTGTTGATCCCCATGGAACTGCACTCTAATGCCCACCCAGCTCACTTTATGCTATCTGTGAGAAGGAAACGTTTTCTCTTCCCACCAGGGTCTGGTGACTTTCGAGGAGGTTGCTGTGCGGTTCGTGGAGGAGGAGTGGGCCCTGCTGGATCCTTACCAGAGAGCCCTGCACTGGCAGGTCATGGAGGAGAACCGGGGGATCGTGGCCTCTCTCGGTAAGGCTCCCTGTTTGCCTGCTTAATGATATTAAGGGATTCCAAATGCAATCATGATGACAATATTACCATTTGGGGCACATGCCTTCTAGGAGGCTTTTGAGGCTGCCTTTTCGGACTCAGCCCTCAGAAGGCATCATTCAAAGAGAAAAGAAATACATTCAATTATATAGAATTGCTGAATAATTTAGTGCTATTTTATGAGAGCATCTTCAAACATACCACAAACATTTCCGAAAGACTCACTGGGCCTGTTCAGACGCTTGCATCTGTTTGTCGCATCACATGCTCTCTTGACCCTTGCCCATCACAGCCTATTTGAGCCAGCCGCGGGGGACTGAGCAGTTGGATCAGGAGGTTGGTGAATGAAGGAGAAAATTGTGTGACCACTCCTGAAAAAAGCCTCCCTTCATCCAGGGAACTATGCTAACTATCGACCGGTTGCAAATGCCCTCTTTCTGAGTAAGGTGCTGAAGAGAGTGGTGGCATCTCAGCTGCAGGGGATCTTGGAAGAAACAGATTCTCTGGATCCCTTCCAGTCTGGGGTCAGGCCCAGTTTTGGGACGGAATCAGCCTCGGTTGCCCTGCTGGATAACCTCCTTCGAGAGAGGGACAAGGCAGTGCGACCTGTTAGTTCTTCTTGATCTCTCAGCAGGTGTTGATACCATTGACCAAGGTATCCTTCTGGACCACTTCCTTGAGTTGGGACTTGGAAGCAGTGTCCTACAGTGGTACAACTCGTATTGGAGGGTTTGCCTGTTCTGGATAGGGTTGCACTCCCATTGAAGGAGCGTATGTGTAGTTTAAGGGTGCTCCAGGATCCATCTCTTTCACTGGAGGTCCTGATAGCTATTACCAACTTCCGTTCCTTTCCTAACCAGAGTGATCCATGCACTGATAACCTATTGATTAGACTACGGCCACACGTTCTATGTGGGGCTGCCCTTGTGCCGGGTTCAGAAGCTGCAGCTAGTGCAGAATGCGGCAGCAAGGCTTCTCACAATAACACCTAGCTCACTTTATGTTACCTAGCCATGCTCACGTAACGCCTACAGTTGTTTTAGAACTGCAGTTTTTTTAGCATTGTCTTCTTTAGTATTGAGATTTTATTACATTCAGTGGTATATAAGTGGCTGCTTCTTAGCTACAAAACCACGTTCAAAGTTAAGGTATTGTCATATAAAGCCATAAACACACTACCCAGCAGACTGCCTTCCCTTATACATAATCAGGTGACCTTTAAGATCAGCAGAAGAGGCCTTGATGGTCATTCCAAAATTAACGGAACATCACCGTGACATACCCAGATGGCAGGCCTTCGTTGTAGCAGGACCCACCCTCACATAGAAGGTGGGAAACCCACCTTCACATAGTTTGGAAGGCAGAAAAGGTGACATCCTTTAAACACCTCCAAAAAACACACCCTTTCACCCTGGCTTTCCCTGGGCCGTCAGTAAATTAATCATGCCTCTTATTTTGCTGCTCCTTTAATTGCTTTTACTGTAGTTGTTTTAGCATTGACTTGTTTAATATTGTCTTTTAATGTTGAGATTTTAATTACATTCAGTGGTATATAAGTGCTCCAAATAAATAAAAGAATTAATAAATAAATGTGTCTTATCAGTTTTTCTTTTAATCAAAATCATTGATTGAAAGTGCTCCATTATTTCAAGTTCTGTTGCTAACTCAGACTTTTAACAATTTCTTCTCTTTATTCCAGAAAGTGACAGGTGGGAAAGGAGGAATAAGAGTGAACCATGTGGGATGTCACCGAAAAGAGACAAACATAACAGCAGCAAACATCAGAGAAGTAAAACAAAGTTAAATCGGAATGGAAGGAACAATTCCTTTGCTTCTCAGTGCAATGGCTACCATGATATTACAAACCAAGAACAAATACATCAAAGACAGGAAATGAAAAGTTTCCATATGCAGAGGAAAACTTTCAATTCTGAATCAAACTTCAAAGTTCATTGTGAAATTCACACCTTGAAGAAACTGTATCCATGCCTGGTGTGTAGAAAGAGCTTCAGTGAGAAGGAGACTCTGATTTCTCATCAAAGAACTCACACAGTGGTGAGACCATATCAATGCTTGGAGTGTGGAAAGAGCTTCAGTCAGAAGAAATATCTCACTCAGCATCAAAGGACTCACACAGGACAGAAACCATACCAGTGTTTGGAGTGTGGAAAGAGGTTCAGTGAGAAGATAACTCTTACTTCTCATCAAAGAACTCATACAGGGGAGAAACCATATAAATGTTTGGAGTGCGAAAAGAGCTTCAGTCAGAAGGCCCATCTCAATTCTCATCAAAGAACTCACACAGGGGAGAAACCATACCATTGTTTGGAGTGTGGAAAGAAGTTCAGTGAGAAGAAACATCTTATTTCTCATCAAAGAATTCACACAGGGGAGAAACCATACCATTGTTTGGAGTGTGGAAGGAGGTTCAGTGAAAAGATAACTCTTACTTCTCATCAAAGAACTCATACAGGGGAGAAACCATATAAATGTTTGGAGTGCGAAAAGAGCTTCAGTCAGAAGGCACATCTTACTTCTCATCAAAGAATTCATACAGGGGAGAAACCATATAAATGTTTTGAGTGTGAAAAGAGCTTCAGTCAGAAATCACATCTCAGTTCTCATCAAAGAACTCACACAGGGGAGAAACCATATCATTGTTTGGAGTGTGGAAAGTGCTTCAGTCGTAAGGCAGATCTCACTTTTCATCAAAGAATTCACATGGGAGAAACCATATAAATGTTTGGAGTGCGAAAAACAGCTTTAGTCATAAGAAACCTCAATTCTCATCAAAGAATTCACAAGGGAGAAACCATATAATTGTTTGGAGTGTGGAAAGAGCTTCAGTCAAAAGAAATATCTCACTCAGCGTCAAAGGACTCGCACAAGCGAGAAACCATATTGGACTGTGGAAAGAACTTCAGTCAGAAGAGAATTCTCACTCAGCCTCAAACAGTTCACAGAGGAGAAAAACCATACCAGTGTTTGGCATGTGGAAAGAGGTACAGTGAGAAGAAAACTCTTACTTCTCATGAAAGGACTCACACAGGGGAGAAACCATGCCATTGTTTTGAGTGTGTAAAGAGGTTCAGTCAGAAGAAATATCTCACTTCTCATTGAATAATCCACTCAGGAGAAGCCAGATCACTGTCTGGTGTGTGAAAAGAGTTTCAGTCAAATCTCATTTCTTATCAAGACACTTGATCTTAGCCCAAAAGCAGATGGATGAAGCCAAAATGGCACCATGGTAAGAAGCCTTAGCATAAGTGCTTGAACTGAGTTTCTTATTTTTGCTTCTTTTTAATCCCCTATCTGATATCGCTTTCCTCCTCTTCTCGTTGTTTTTACTCTTTCCTTTGGCTTGAAATTAAAGGAGCTTATCTCCATAAGTAGATCAAGTACTTTATCACCTTTGGGATGGAAGAGTTTCCCAATCAGCAAGACCAGCTGAAGAGTGAAGGAGTCTGCCACAATTATTTAGCATCTGCTGATGAAAAGTAACAACCGACTACCCAGTGATGGTGAGTAGCAAATAATCCCCTATTGAGCAAATTTCAATCCTGGTGTTTTGGACTCATCTGCGAAAAGCAAGCACTTTTTCCAGAAAAGCATATAGAGATTGCGGGATTCCTCCTCATTTCAAGAGTAGCCCACCAGACAGTTGCAGAGGCAGGAGACAACAGGGAAAACTACATATTTCTCTGCCATCCAAGAAGAGGAGAAAACTAAACAGAAAGCAATTGCCGAAGAAAGCTCCACTGCCCTGGAACCCATTTTAGATTGGTCCATGGAGATTAAAGGGAAATGACACGAAAACTGGGTTGAAGACTCTACCTCCACAAATTTGGCTTTACAACTGGCCCTGGCTGAAACGGTGGCATTGAAGGGAACTCCCACACTCACCAGAGAAAGATATACCGTATTTCTTCGATTGTAAGACACCATCGATTGTAAGACGCACACTAAGTTCAGTACCACCAACAGAAAAAAAAATAGCTAAGACACACCCGCGATTCTAAGACGCACCCCATTTTTAGAGATGTTTATATGGGGGGAAAAGTGTGTCTTAGAATCGAAGAAATAGGGTACATACGCACAAACTTGAACGATCTGATGCTAAAACAAATCGCAGAGCGAGGGGCAAGGGGCAAGACAAATCTAGAACAACTGATCAACCAAAATTATTCTTTCAGCATTTTAACAGTCTATAAATTTAATTTTAACTTCGCTGTTTTAAATTTGTATTTCTGCACTGCTGCTGATTTTATCGTGGTTGTGCTTTTATATTGTGTTTTATATCATGTTTTTTACACTGTTTGTTTTATACTTTGGTTTTAATTTTTGTGAACCGCCCAGGGAGCTTCGGCTATTGGACGGTATAAAAACACAATAAATAAATAATAAATAAATAAAATGAACCAATGAAGGAGTGTAAAATGTTAGTTGATGGCTGGCTCTTTCTGTTATCCCAGTACTTAGCTCTCATCAAATCTCCTCTTTCTGAATGCAATGGGCTTGTAACAACATACATTGAAGCGTTCAGAACGATGAGCCCAGAACTTGATAGCAAGGTTGTAATGCAAAAGAGCAATAATGCGAAGTCATACCTGAAAAACATAAACGAGGCAACGGTGAAGAATAGTAAGACTAGAGTGACCATATGAAAAAGAGGACAGGGCTCCTGTATCTTTAACAGTTGTAATGAAAAGGGAATTTCAGCAGGTGTCGTTTGTATGCATGCAGCACCTGGTGAAATTCCTTCTTCATCACAACAGTTAAGCCTGCAGGAGCTATACTAGAGTGAATAGACACAAAAGAGGGCAGGACTCCTGCAGCTTTCACTGTTGTGATGAAGAGGGAATTTCAACAAGAGATGCATGCATACAAATGACACCTGCTGAAATTCCCTTTTCAATACAACTGTTAAAGATACAGGAGCCCTGCCCTCCTTTTCATATGGTCACCCTAAGTAAGACTCCTAAGAGGGTGATAAGTAAGAAGTACACAAACAATTTAAAGAAGAGCAAAAATGTTATTTGTGTCCTACAGTTGGCTGAACAAGGCCAGTGGCTGCAAAGTGGGTAAACGCGATGAGAGCGGCCCCTTACCTCTGTCTTCATTTTTGAAGTTGGGAAACTTCATCACGTTTGCTGAACACAACCCAGTGTGGAAGGTCGAAGTTGAAATGTGTGCCCAGCGCTTTAGGCGATCAGCTAAATTAGAAAAAAAAACCCAATAATATAATCAATTTTTGATGCACCGGCTCTGGACATAAAAGTATATTTAGTTATTTATTTTATTTATTTCTTTATTACATTTTTATACCGCCCAATAGCCGAAGCGCTCTGGGCGGTTCACAAAAATATTCTCTTGTCTGGTCATCCTCTACCCCTCTCTGCACCCCATTCAATAATGCAAGATCTAATCTGTTTATCATTTTCATCAGGGATAAGCCTGCAAAATTGCAACTTCTGTCCTTCGAATGCCTTATCGGGTATGGGATGAGATTCCTCCGTTGCCGGTGGCTGTTCATGGAAGTGAGCGTAGAGGGTGTCATCATCCTTTCCAATTCATACATTGAGGTTGATGGCCAAAATACAATCCATCTTTTTATAGCAGGAGCATTTTACATGCTTCCACAAAGAGCTCCATTACAGCTACTTTTTAAATCTGGTTTCCCCCTCTGTTTCCTTAGCGCGTTGTGCGCTGGGCACATTGCGGTCTTTCAGCTCATGCATCTTTTCACCCGAAGCGCTACTATGCTGGCGAAATCTCCTGCCCTACCTCCTACATTCTCCTTTCCTCTGCAGTTAATTTTATTTTTAAAAAACATTTCTTTATTTCTGCCAAATACAATAGTACAGCAGCCTGAAACTGCACAATTTACGGTAAACGAAGACACTATATTTTCCCCTAAGATCGTATTGAACAAACCCCAAGGAAGGGAGGCTGCTTGTAGGAAGAAGGAGGGAGTGCATGGGCAGAGACTGTTGCTGTCCCTTGGCTTGGGAAAGGTTTATAGGGGGGGGGGGGAGCGAAGGTTTGTTTTGCTTGCTTTGAAGGGTGGGCAGAAGAACAATCATTTTAACTCATTTCTTTTGTAAAGGTGGTCAGGTCCCCTCCTTTGCTTCAAGGTAACCAAAATGCTTACATCTGTGTAATTTTTAAAGAAAAAGAGATAAAACTTGGCATGTTGATAGCTCTTAAAGAGGGTTTAGCCACCCCAAGTTTGAATCAGATCGGTTCATCCCTTGATTTTAAGGAATTTTTAAAATGGAAATTAACAAAAATGCTTACATCTGTGTAACTTTTAAAGTGAAAGAGATCAAACTTGTCATAGTGATATCTCTTAAGAAGAGCTTTCAGCAAGTCCACCAGTGCAAAATTCCACTTTTTTGTATTAGTGAAGGATCGATTTTCCTTTACTTTGATCATGCCAAGCTGTGCATCTCCAAGTTCATAAGAGATCTGCTGTTCCCTTACTCAAGAGTAAATCCCATTGCTTTCAACTGCATTTACATCCATCATACTAAAATCTGATGCGTGCTTACTTTTGAGTAAACCTCATTGAACAGAGAGACTTACTTTTGAGTAAACAGAAGTAAGACTTCATAAGTAAACGGTTGCAGAACACTTCTTTCCAGTTTGCTGTTTTAGACTTAAAAAAATAAGTTTTTGAGTGACCACACCATAAAAATTTAGTTCTATATGCGTTTACTCAGAAGTAAGTCTCTCTCTGTTCAATGGGTTTACTCAAAGGAAAGCATGCTCTGGTGGACTATCAGGAAAAGGGTTTAAGGTAGGGTGACCATATGGAAAGGAGGACAGGGCTCCTGTATCTTTAACAGTTGTATTGAAAAGGAAATTTCAGCAGGTGTCATTTGTATATATGGAGAACCTGGTGAAATTTGCTGTTCATCACAACAGTTAAAGCTGCAGGTGCCCTGCCCTCTTTTCAATCTGGTCACAGTATAGCTGCAATATAGCTTCTGCAGCTTTAACTGTTGTGATGAAGAAGAAATTTCACCAGGTGAGATATGCATACAAATGACACTTGCTGTAATTCCCTTTTCTGTGCAACTGTTAAAGATACAGGAGCCCTGTTCTCCTTTCCCGATGGTCACCCTACCATCCAGGGGAAAGCTATCTTACTTTCCTGCCAACATCATACTTAGGCCTAATTCCACTTGTCCCCGGTATTATTATTCACATTTATATCCCACCTCATTTCCTCCAAGAAACTCAAGGCATAGTACATAAACATCCTCTCCATTTTACCCTCACAACAACAACCCTGTGAGGTGGATTGGGCTGAGAGTCTGTGTGGCTGAGAGTCTGTGTCTAGCCCAAAGTCACCCAATGAGCTTCTATGGCTGAGTGGGGATTTGAATTCGAATCTCCCATGTCCTCTTAATCGGCACCCACCCTCTGGAAAACCTTCCCTCATGTAGTCTGGGAGGCGGAAAATAGAACATCTTTCAAATGCCTCCTGAAAACACATCTTTTTAGACAAGCTTCCCCTGGATTATAACTTTTCCTGGTTTTATATGACATTTTAAAAATATTCTTCAAGGTTTAAATTCTGACTTTGTATATTGTGGTTTTAATTGTGGTCAATTAAGCCAGAGAGCCTTGGCTGTTGGGCAGTATAAATATGTAATAAATAAATACTCTAGCCACTACGCCACACTGTCTCTCTACACCACTCTGGCTCTCCCTACCTCATATCTCTTACTACCTTGCACTCTGCGACAGGGTTTTACAAGGTGCCCAGTAATGTGCCCACCTGAGGAATGGAAGATTTGTAGGCCAATGCCTTTTGTTTTTAATTGCCAATGGAAACCTTTATCAGTGGGACAAAACATGTCATAAAATCATAGAATCATAGGATAGCAGAGTTGGAAGGGGTCTACAAGGCCATCGAGTCCAACCCCCTGCTCAATGCAAGAATCCACCCTAAAGCATCCCTGACAGATGGTTGTCAGTGGGAGAGACCGGAAAATGACTCCACAGCTGAAGTATAGATTGTGATTCACAGGAAGGGAGTAAGTTGACGATGGGGAGAAAAATTCTCAAGTGGTCTCTGTGGGGGAGACAGAATAAAGGAGGGGGGGATGTTGCATTAATAATAAGGAAACCCCGCTAGCAAAATCCAGCACTTCAGGCAAGGGTGTGGGCATCTATGGGGCTGCCTTTAGGACTGTGGGTTGCCACTGTGATGACGTTGATTAATAATAAATTTATTTGTTACCCGCCGCTCCCTCTGGATCGAGGCGCAAACGACATAAAATACATATAATCAAAACATTCAAAACTAATACATCACTAAAAGCAGCACTTTATCTGGCAGTTTTAACTGTTATGATGAAAAGGGAATTTCACCAGGTGCTGCATGCATACGAATGACACCTGCTGAAATGCCCTTTTCTGTGCCGCTGGAGCCTTGTCCTCTTTTCCCTATGGTAACCCTAGCAGAGGGTTCCCAGGGAGAGATTTGCGGGGCGTGGACGGAGGCGGGACCCTGGAGAGGTGTCAGCAAACTAACACTGAAGGCGTTTCCCTTGTCTCATTAGCTGCCCCTCCTTGAAGCGGAGAAAGCCTGTTGCTGGCCTCCTGGGAGTTAAAGAAACGAGCTCGATTCCTAGAGAGGAAGGGGATGTGGGGCAGGGGAGGAGGGGCCGGTGTCTTGGAGCTGCGCTCCTTCGTGCCGCCTCCTTCTTCCTCCGGAGGGAAAAGGCCTTGGAGCTTCCTTCGGGCGCTGCATCGGGGCCTCCTGGGCGGGATCAGGTGAGAGCCCTCCTGGCCTTGGGCTGAAGGCGGGTCCCTGGGTTGCAGGGGAGGAGGGAGACATAGGAGGAGGGGAGATGCCCGAATTCAGCCCCCAAAGGGTCAGAGGAGGATCCGAGTTCGCAATAGGAAGGGGGCTGGACGCTCCCCCCACCCCACCCCACCCCATAGGGAGGAGACCTGCCAGGCTGAGCCTCTTGGGAGCCCCCGCAGTCTCCGCCCCCTCCTCCCTCCGCCACTGCTGGGTCCATGGATCAGAACTGCTTCCTCGATCAGGCCGCTCTGCAGGGACGACGGTCCTTCTTCCCCCATTCATCGGGCCCCTGTTTCCCCCCCCCCCCCACACACACACCCTCCCTCTTGGCCCATGGGGGTCCCCGGGTGCAATCCTGCCTGGGGCTGAGACGCTGCCCTCGTTCTCTGCTGGACCGGCCGGACTGACAGCAGCCAGCAAAGGTGGGTGGAGGGAGACCAGGTGCCCCCCTAAGACCCCTCCCCCAAAAGGCAAGTGATTTGGAGACCCCCGGAAGGGCAGCAAGTTTTATAGTCACTAAAATCACTGTTACTGACATTTTACTCTGGGTGGGTGGGGGAAGGGGGAGACGCTTGTGGCAGTTTTTCCAAGGGCAGCCAGAAATCTTGGGACATCCTTGTGAGGCAGGCCTGCAGAGAGAGGAGAGGAGGAGAAGGCTGATAATAACTGAATCAATAAATGGGGAAATAAAAGAGAACGAAAAAGAAGAGTTACACATTCTGAACAGGGAAAAGGCAAACCTCAACCGAACATTGACCCAGGGTTCCTGTGGGGGCAGAAACCTTGTGATCTCAGCTGGAGGACAGTGCCTTGTGAGAACCTGTCCTGTGCTCCAGCGGGGCAACTCCTAGCTATGATAGGAAGGAAAGGATAGTTCTTTAATTGGTGACTCCTGACCTTGGTGGGGGGGTGAGTGTGTTGGAGGTGAGAGGCTAAAGGCAGCAAAAGATCTTGGACGAACCCTGTGAAGCAGCTAGAGAGGAATCCGTTTGAGAAGGATGATGATAAAGAAATGGCAAAGAGGATGAAAAAGAGGTGTTTAAAAATCCTGTATAGAAATAACTAAAAACAAAACTCAACAGAGCACAACTGGTGAATCCCAGTTTCTGTGAGGCACAAAATTTCTTGCTTCCTTGGACCTCTGGAAACCAGGGAGAAATGTTTTTGGTCCTTTTAACTAGATAAAGTAAAACAAAGTCTGTGTAGAAGGAAGAAACGTCTGTATGAATCAGAATGTCTTGTTTCTATGCATATCTAAATCCAGATGTTTATTTAATTATTTTATTTATTTATTTAGAGTATTTTTATCCCGCACCTCACCCAAATTGCTCTCGGCGTGGCTTACAATGTATCAATAAAGAAGACAGTCCCTACCCTCAGGCTTACATTCTAAAAAAAGACATGACACACAAGGAAAAGTGGATGGGGAGGGAAGAAGGAGAAAATAAAAAAGAAATTAAGGAGCCTGTTTAGGCTGGTTGGAAGGCCCTGCTCCGTCCTCTCATCTCCCAATGGAGGAGCAAACCAACAGCTCCTTCTTCCCCACAAGGTGAAGATGTTAGCCCTAGAGGGGTGGGGTTCCAACTGAAGCAGGCTCTGATGTTTCATCTATTGACCTTGTAAAATCAGTTGATTAATCAACAGAGATTCCTTTAAAGGACAGACAGCCTCAACTTCAACAACTTTTAAGATAGGTTAATGAAAAAGGATTTTTAAAGAGAAACTATAAAACTCCTTTAACAGAACCATGTCTTGACTTTGTAGCACCATCTCGTAAGCCAATTTTTGCCAAGATACAGAAGAGGGAAAACTTTCTTTTGCCCCTTTGGAGGTTTTTGGAAATAAGGATCAATGATGGTTGAGCCAAACCCTAAAGCAGGAAGTAATCCTGATGCTGTTAAGACCAAGAGCAGTGGGGAATTCTGGGAAAGAACAGAGCAGAAGGACCTGGGTGAGGACATGGCGAGCTCTGACATGCAGCTCCAGCGTTTCAGGCAGTTCCGCTACCAGGAGGCTGAGGGACCCCGAGAGGTTTGCAACCAGCTCCACTCTCTTTCCCATCAATGGCTCAAGCCAGAGCAACACACGAAAAACCAAATCGTGGACCTGGTGATCCTGGAGCAGTTCCTGACCATCCTGCCAGCGGAGATGGCGAGCTGGGTGAGGGAATGTGGAGCGGAGACCAGTTCCCAGGCGGTGGCCCTGGCAGAAGGCTTCCTCCTGAGCCAGGCAGAGGACCAGAAGCTGAAAGAGCAGCAGCAGCAGGTGAGAGCGTTTCATCCAAGGGTGGGAAGAATGGGAGGGAGGAGGTCTGAAAACTCTCTACTCATTGCCCCAGGAGAGGTGTCCCATATCTTCCAATATTTTGCACTCTCATTCTTTTTCTAACCCTTCTCCTCTTTCCGTGTCTTGGACCATCACTGCTGTTTCATGTAAAGGCCCAATTTGCAGAAGTGGGACCTGATTTCCCTGCAGCAGAGGCGGCTCCATCGTCAGGCACCTGGCAGAGCCCCCCACAAAGGGGGATCAGGCCGGAGGGCGACGGACGTGCCTCCTTGCAGGGTAAGGAACAATTGGGGTGGTGGTGGCTGTATTTCAACTTGGTCTCGCACTCTGGGGAATGTCAGAGTCCTTTTCTGTTCCCCTTAGATTGTTCTCCAACTTTTTTGTACAATTCAAATTTTCAACACCAGGAGACTTTATAGCTGATAAGCAAACAGTTTGATTTGTGGCTTAGAGTCCAAGTGGGAAATACACATTTCCCTCCAACTGAACTATTAAAATCCAAATGAAAGATAAGACATCTTGCAACAACCTCAGCTGTACTTAGACTTGCTGCAATTCTAGGCACTGGCCTGTAAGTTCAGTCCTATTGGGTTGCAAGGGGCTTCCTTCCCAGGCGTTTAGGATGGCAGCCTCCGCCCCTGAGAACAGCGCCTCCTTCTGCCTCCCCATCCTCTTTGTCTCTTGCAGGGCGTGGAATGACGTTGGCAATGAGTACACAGCCGTCTCTTCCTGAAGGAATGGAACTGGACCAGGTAGGCGTAGCAATGTCACGTGCACTGGGGATGAGCGGTCATTGCATTACCTAGGAGGGCTATTCCCATTCCCAATGATCTCTGTATGCTGACCATAAGTGATTGATGATGGACTGGAAGCAGAATGCTGCTTAGCTTAGCAGGGATACCTTCATTTTTGGTGTTCTTGGTGTCAGTGGCAAATCTGGCCCCGTTGAGAGAAATAGGAATTGTGGTATGACCATCTTTAAAACTTTGGATGAGGTCATCCACGTGGGACTTATAAAAGGTAAAGGTTTTTTCAAATTGCCGAGAGGAGTCCTGGGAGAATGAGAAGCATTCTCGGTTACCTAAGTTCTGCAAACCATGCTTGCCAGAGAACTAAGTACAAGATCTGCATGCTGAATGCTGTGTTGGTTGAGAGGAACAGGATGCTAAGGGATGTGCTAGCTATGATTTCTATTTTGCTGCTATTCATCCTTGTTGCATTATGCTGAGTAATGTGTTTTGCTTGTTTTATCATTTCAAAGTTTTGTTATTCTCTATTTGAGCAATAAATGTATATTTTGGGGTACCACTTTGTTATTTAGCATGAAAGTTTTTTCAGGGACCCCAACCCTTATCCATTAATCCTTGAAGCCCAGAACACTCAGCTGGGATTCATACATCCATTGCGAAATGGGATCTGCCCATACAGCCACCATTTTCTCTCTTGGTGAAGTGAGTCACAGACACACTTGTTCAAGGATGAAAAACAAGTGAGTCGGACGGAGCAGAAAGGAGTAAGGATCGCTGGTGAGAAAGGCAGGGAGCAGCCTGGGTGCCTCCAACCCCTGCTCACCTCCCAGGGCCTGAATACGCCTCTTTCCCACTGGTTGTCTCTGGCAAAACTAGGAGCCGACAGGGAGCCCGGCTGCATGGGACAGAAGGCCCATCTAGTCTGACATCCTGTTTCTCGCTGTGGCCCAACAGTTGCCTCTTTGGAAAGCCCACAAGCAGGACGGAGGGCCAGAGACATTTTTCCGGCTGTTGATCCCCATAGAACTGCACTCTAATGCCCAGCTCACTTCATGTTATCCTTGAGAAGGAAACGTTTCCTCTTTCCATCCAGGGTCTGTTGACTTTTGAGGAGGTTGCTGTGCGGTTCACAAAGGAGGAGTGGGCATTGCTGGATCCTGACCAGAGAGCCCTGCACAGGCAGGTCATGGAGGAGAACCAGGGGATCGTGGCCTCTCTTGGTAAGGCTCCCTGTTTGCCTGCTTAATGATATTAAGGGATTCCAAATGCATTCATGATGACAACTTTACCATTTGGTGCACATGCCGTCTAGCAGGCTTTTGAGGCCGCCTTTTAGGACCCAGCCCTCAGAAGACAGCGTTCAAAGAGAAAAGAAATACATTCAGTTATAATAAATTGTGGAATTATTTAATGCGACTTTAAGAGAGCAGCTTCAAACATACCACAAACATTTTCACAAGACTCATTGGGTCTGTTCAGACAACATGCTAAGCCATGGTTAGGCCGCTAACTCTTTTGCAGTAAATGGTTAGTGAGTGTGTTTAAACCATGGTTATGTAGCCACCATGGTTAGGAATGGTTCACATGACACACTAAGCTCTAATGTTTAGCTCAAAATGCTTAACAACCATGGCTTAGCGTGTCATCTGAACAGGGTCATTAAAACAGCTCAGAGTCCCAAAAACCAACAAGAACAAAACCCTAATTAATAAAAGGCAGCCCAGAAAAAGCTTGTTTCCCAGGCAGAGCACAAGGCGTAACACCTGTGTTAAAAGAACTGCACTGGCTGCTTCTTAGCTACTGAACCACGTTCAGCATTAAGGTATCGTCATATAAAGCCATAAACACACTACCTAGCAGACTGCCTTCCCTGATACATACTCAGGTGACCTTTAAGGATCAGCAGAGGAGGCCTTGCTGGTCATTCCAAAATGAACACAATGTCACCGTGACGTACCCAGATGGCAGGCCTTTGCAGTAGCAGGACCCATCCCGTGGGAAACCCTCCCTCGCAGAGTTTGTGAGGCAGAAAAGGTGACATCCTTTAAACGTGTCCTAAAAACACACCCTTTCACCCTGGCTTTCCCTGGGCATGGAGTAAATTAATCATGCCTCTCATTTTGCTGCTCCTTTAATTGCTTTTACTGTAGTTGTTTTAGCATTGTCTTCTTTAATATTGTCTTTTAATATTGAGATTTTATTAGATTCAGTGGTATCTAAATGCCCCAATTAAATAAAAGAATTAATAAATGTGTCTTATTAGTTCTTCTTTTAATCAAATTAATTGATTGAAGGTGCTCCATTATTTTAAGTTCTCTATTGCTAACTCAGACTTTTAACAATTTCTTCTCTTTATTCCAGAAAATTACTGGTGGGAAAGGAAGAATAAGAGGGAACCATGTGGGATGTCACCAAAAAGAGACAAACATAACAACAGCAAACAGAAAAGTAAAACAAAGTTAAATAGCAGTGGAAGGAACAATTCCTTTGCTTCTCAGGGTGATGGCTACCATGATAGCACAATCCAGGAAGAAATACATGAAAGACAGGAAGTGAAAAGTTCCCATATGCAGAGGAAAATTTTCAATTCCAAATCAAACTTCAAAGTTCATTGTGAAATTCACACCTGGAAGAAACCATATCCATGCTTGGTGTTTGGAAAGAGCTTCAGTGAGAAGGGGACTCTGACTTTTCAACAAAGAACTCACACAGCGGAGAAACCATATCAATGCTTTGAGTGTAGAAAGAGGTTCAGTTGGAAGAAAACACTTATTTCTCATCAAAGAACTCACACTGGGGAGAAACCATATAAATGTTTGGAATGTGGAAAGAGGTTCAGTCGGAAGGCCCATCTCAATTCTCATCAAATGACACACACAGGAGAGAAACCATACCATTGTTTGGAGTGTGGAAAGAGGTTCATTGAGAAGAGAAATCTTATTTCTCATCAAAGAACTCATACAGGAGAGAAACCATATAAATGTTGGGAGTGCGAAAAGAGCTTCAATCATAAGACATATCTCAATTCTCATCAAAGCACTCACACAGGGGAGAAACCATACAATTGTTTGGAATGTGGAAAGAGGTTCAGTTGGAAGGCCCAACTTACTTCTCATCAAAGCACTCACACAGTGGAGAAACCATACCATTGTTTGGAATGTGGAAAGAGGTTCAGTTGGAAGGCCCAACTTACTTCTCATCAAAGAACTCACACAGGGGAGAAACCATTCCATTGTTTGGAATGTGAAAAGAGGTTCAGTCAGAAGAACCATCTTATTTCTCATCAAAGAATTCACACAGGGGAGAAACCATACCATTGTTTGGAGTGTGGAAAGAGCTTCAGTGTGAAGATAACTCTTACTTGCCATCAAAGAACTCATACAGGAGAGAAACCATATAAATGTTTGGAGTGTGAAAAGAGCTTCAGTCAGAAGGCACATCTCAGTTCTCATCAAATCACTCACACAGGGGAGAAACCATATCAATGTTTGGAGTGTGGAAAGAGCTTCAGTCAGAAATCACATTTTACTTGTCATCAAAGAATTCACACAGGGGAGAAACCATATAAATGTCTGGAGTGTGAAAAGAGCTTCAGTCAGAAGGCCCAACTTAATTCTCATCAAAGAACTCACACAGGGGAGAAACCATACCATTGTTTGGAGTGTGGAAAGAGCTTCAGTGCGAAGAATAATCTTACTTCTCATCAAAGAATTCACACAGGGAAGAAACCATATAAATGTCTGGAGTGTGGAAATAGCTTCGGTCAGAAGAAATATCTCACTCAGCATCAAAGGACTCACACAGACGAGAAACCATATCAGTGCTTGGAGTGTGGAAAGAACTTCAGTCATAGAAGAACTCTCACTCAGCATCAAACAATTCACACAAGGGAAAAATCATACGATTGTTTGGCATGTGGAAAGAGGTACAGTGAGAAGAGAACTCTTACTTCTCATGAAAGAACTCACACAGGTGAAAATCCATATCATTGCTTGGAGTGTGGAAAGAGCTTCAGTCATAAGGGAGCCTTTACTTCTCATCAAAGAACTCACACAGGGTTTCTATAGAAAAGGCTTTATTTCTAGCTTACATCACTACCTTTCATTAAAAACAGGAATTAAAAAGGGCATACAACAACAACACACAAGTATTATTTCTATATTAAAAGTGTAGCAATTCAGAAAGGAATCATTGATGTCTGGGATATCTCCACTGATACCTATTTGTGGTCTCCCGGATTTTCACCTAAATGGGAGATTGATAAACCAAAAGGCTTTAAAAGACAATCAGCTGGAGAGATTAATGCATTATTATAAAGACTATTTACCCATATCTAAGATTGCCTCGACGACATCATTGAGGAAAAAGTTAAAGGGCAAATGACTATATTGTATTTCTTTATTTACAGTCAACAGATCAATATAAAACAAGAAGATACACCATTATATAAAACAGTACAAAGTAGGGATAAAAAAGAGGGAGTGTTACAAAACCACTAAAGATACTAGATTGTTATTTGTTGGTTTCTGAAAAGGGAACAGAATTGGGTTATTGGGGCCTAGCATAGTGAAAAAGGGAGGGATATATAGATAATAAAATTACTACTTAAACTGGATTTAGAATCACAGCAAGTACTATGAACTCGCTGGGTATCTGACTGGGCTATTAGAATAGATCAAGAAAATGAGATAAAAATTTGGGGGGGAATTCTTTTAAAGCCACATCAGCTAAATGTACAGAAATATTGCTTAAAATATTACAAAAACGGTACTTTACGCCATCCAGAATAGCAAAAATAGACAAGTCCTCAC
Source organism: Elgaria multicarinata webbii (assembly GCF_023053635.1). NCBI lineage: Eukaryota > Metazoa > Chordata > Lepidosauria > Squamata > Anguidae > Elgaria > Elgaria multicarinata. The sequence goes on from NC_086173.1 coordinate 157,285,773, forward strand.
CATTGTGTTGGAGAGGGTGTGAGGTCCGGGAATCCTATGTTCACATGTGGTGGGGTTGTGAACATATGCAAAGATTTTGCACGGGGATTTTTGAAGAAATATCCATCGTAATGGAAACGACAGTAATAAATACACCAGAATTTGCATTGTTTAATAAACTTGACAACCAAAACCAGACTATATTACACAAAAAGCAAATTGAGTATCTTCATAGCAGCACGTATGCTTATAGCTAAATGCTGGAAGGAGGCAAAAGGATGAAATAGAAGGAGGTGGTACGGTAATAGTGTGGGAAATAGCGCTCTCAGAGAAACTTCCACAAGAGGACAAAAGAAAAAAGACAATTTTGCGACAGAATGGTCGTGTTTTATTACACACACAAACAAAACAACAGCATCAGCACAGGTACAAACTGCCTTTAACAGCTTATGGTTACAATAGCCTCTCTGGAAAAAATAACAATTAAAATAAATAGCCGTGATTGGGGACCTAGCCAACCAATTAATTAATTAATTATCCTTTAAAACTGCCTGATAACCATTTTAAATAATTTGTACTGTGTGTTTATAGAAAGCATATTCTATCTATTATTCCTTGCATGTATGGTTTCTGTATTATGTTAATATTGAAGTTTTTATATTTGCAAATAAACTTTTTTAAAAAAGAACGCCCACGAGAGAAACGCTATCTTTGTTTGGAGTGTAGAAAGAGTTGTGTGCATCAGGCTAAATTAGACAAGAAACAATAATAACATAATAAATTGTTCATGCCCCAGCTCTAGACGTAAAAGTATATTCTCCTGCCCAGTCATCCTCTACCCCTCTCTGCCCCCGTTCAATAATGCAAGAGCCATTCTGTTCATCATTGTCATCAGGGATAACCCTGCAAAATTGCAATCCTTATCCTTCAATTGCCTGTCAAGTAGAGGATGGGATACCTCCGGTGCCAGTGGCTGTTCATGGAAGTGAGCGTGGGGGTGTCATCATCCTTTCAATTTGTGTATTGAGGTCGATGGCCAAGATACAATCGATCTTTTTATAGCAGGAGCATTTTACATCCCTTCACAAAGACATAAACATTTGGTAATGGAGATCTGGTCAAAACTGGAAAACGATATTAACAAATTGTGGGCTACACAAAAGCCAAACTGCTAGTTCTGCGATGTGGAGCGCCAAATTCATTTAAGTAGTGCCTCTAACCATTCTGATTATGGAGACAATGGAGGGCCTTTTTTCCCTGCACAGTGTCTTGGTTGCACATCCCAAAATTCAGGGAAGCTTTTAACCTGGCAAAATACAATGTCTTATTGGAAGGAAGGTTTAGAAGGAAACCATATCCAGAATAGGTTGGTCAGAGCAAAAACAGCACATTTTGCTTTATTCTACTTTCTATCCGGACTTGCGCCACATAGTTATAACTCATATTTTACAACAGTTCTTGTGGGGAATGGAGGAACAACATCTAGCACATCGACTTTCAGATAATTACTCCAAGGTCACGACAAAAGTGATGAGTTTTTGTGTATTTGCAATTAACAAAATTGAGACTACTTGGTATTACAGTAATCACTTAATTTTAGTTCTAGGCTCCTGAATGAGTCGCAAATTTTATGTATTTTAAGTATTCTATTTATTGCCTTTATTGTGTTTTTATGTATTCTATATTTTATTGAGTTACTATACTGCTTTTGTACTGATTGACTGGTCTATGACCATAATAAAAGCAAACAAACAATTTCTTATCAAAAATATCACATATGTGAGAAAACATATAAATGCTTGGAATTTGGAAAGAACTTCAATGAGAAGGCAATTCTTACTTCTCATCAAGGAGTCCACACAGGAGAGAAAGTGTAAAACTGCTAGGAATGTGGGGGGAAATTAATCTGATCTTCTCCTCTCATACCTCACATGTGGGAGAAACCATAGAAGTACTTGGGGCTACAGAATGAGATTAATTTACAATCCAGCCCTATTTCAAATTAGACTACTGAATTAGGTGATGTAGTATATAAAGGAATGCTATGACAACAAAGAAAGCTATATAAACATTTTCTGCGATATGGTAGTGAAAAATGATCAGAAGATGAGAAATAATTATATTGTCTGTGGAATTTTTAGATAATTTGGCCCCATTTTAAACACCTCCTAAATGATATTTTAGGAGTCGCCAGACGGAGGAAAGCCAGGGTGGTACTATTTCATATAAGGAAGGGCAGAATCCACAGCAGGTGGGACCATCTCCCCCAATTCCGTTCCCTAACCGGGATTTAAACATCTTGACGGCAAGAATGCCCCACTGTTTGAACTCATTTATTGGGGAATCTGTTGGATATGGATTCACAAGCCCTCCCTGTGGCCCAGGCTCCCCTCGGCCTGTAGGTTTGCCAGCCCCTTTCTGCACGGATGGGATTTGCGCTGGTTCATGATGCCTCAATACAGGAGAGCATCTCTCGCTAGCCGGGTTTCCCGAGAGGCGTCACAGGGAGAGATGTGGGGGGACCCTGGAGAGGCGTCAGCAAAGTAACATTTAAGACGGATCCCCTGTCTCATTAGCTGCCTTTTGCTGGTCTCCTGAGGGTTAAAGAAACGAGCTCGATTCCTAGAGAGGAAGGGGATTTGGGGCAGGGGAGGAGGGGCCGGTGTCTTGGAGCTGCGCTCCTTCGTGCCGCCTCCTTCTTCCTCCGGAGGGAAAAGGCCTTGGAGCTTCCTCCGGGCGCTGCATCGGGGCCTCCTGGGCGGTATGAGGTGAGAGCCCTCCTGGCCTTGGGCTGAAGGCGGGTCCCTGGGTTGCAAGGGAGGAGCAGGAGGAGAGGGAGGCCTGGGAAGGGGGGAGATGCCCGAATTCAGCCCCAAAAGGGTCAGAGGAGGATCCGAGTTCGCAATAGGAAGGGGGCTGGACGCTCCCCCCATCCCACCCCATAGGGAGGAGACCAGCCAGGCTGAGCCTCTCGGGAGCCCCCGCAGTCTCCGCCCCCTCCTCCCTCCGCCGCTGCTGGGTCCATGGATCAGAACTGCTTCCTCGATCAGGCCGCTCTGCAGGGACGACGGTCCTTCTTCCCCCGTTCATCGGGCCCCTGTTTCCCCCCCACCCACACACCCTCCCCTTTGGCCCATGGGGGTCCCCGGGTGCAATCCTGCCTGGGGCTGAGACGCTGCCCTCGTTCTCTGCTGGACCGGCCGGACTGACAGCAGTCAGCAAAGGCGGGTGGAGGGAGACCAGGTGCCCCCCCAAGACCCCTCCCCCAAAAGGCAAGTGATTTGGAGACCCCTGAAAGGGCAGCAAGTTTTGTAGTCATTTAAATAACTTACTGATATTTTACTTGGGGGGGGGGGGAGGTTGTGACAGTTTTTCCAAGGGCAGCCAGAGATCTTGGGACACCCCTGAGAGGCAGGCCTGCAGATAGAGGAGAGGAGGAGAAGGCTGATAATAACTTAATCAATAAATGGAAAAGTAAAAGAGAACGAAAAAGAAGGGTTACACATTCTGAGCAAGAAAAGAACAACCCATAACCAAGCAACCCAGGGTTTCTGTGGGGGCATAAATCTTGTGATCTCCTCGGGTAGAGAATGGTGCCCTGTGAGAACCTGTCCTGTGCTCCAGCGAGGCAACTCCTAGCTGTGATAGCCAAGAAAGGATAGTTAGTTCTTTAATTGGTGACTCCTGACCTTTTACTACTGTGGGGGGTGAGGGTGGCGGAGGTGAGAGGCTAAAGGCAGCAAAAGATCTTGGCCAAACCCTGTGAAGCAGCTGGAGAGGAATCCCTTTGAGAAGGAGGAGAAGGCTGATGATAAAGAAATGGCGAAGAGGATGAAAAAGGGGTGTTATAAAACCCAGTATATAAAAAACTAAAAACAAAACCAGCAGAGCACAACTGGTGAATTCCAGTTTCTGTGTGGCACAAAATTTCTTGCTTCCTTGGACTTCTAGAAACCTGGGAGAAATGCTTTTGGCCTTTTTAACTAGATAAAGTAAAACAAACTCTGTGTAGAAGGAAGAAACCTCCCTATGAATCAGAATGTTTCTATGCATATCTAAATCCAGATGTTTCATCCGTTGACTTTGTAAAATAATCAACAGAGATTACTTTAAAGGACAGCCTCAATTGCAACAAATTTTAAGATAGGTTAATGAAAAGGGGGTCTTTAAGGAGAAAGTATAAATTTCCTTTAATGGAACCATGTCTTGACTTTGTAGCACCATCTCGTAAGCCAATTTTGGCCAAGATACAGAAGAGAGAAAACTTTCTTTGGCCCCATTGAAGGTTTTTGGAAATACAGATCAATGATGGTTGAGCCAAACCCTGAAGCAGGAAGTAACCCTGATGCTGTTAAGACCGAGAGCAGTGAGGAATTCTGGGAAAGAACGGAGCAGAAGGACCTGGGTGAGGACATGGCCAGCTCAAATGTGCAGCTCCAGCGTTTCAGGCAGTTCCGCTACCAGGAGGCTGATGGACCCCGAGAGGTTTGCAACCAACTCCACTCTCTTTCCCATCAATGGCTCAAGCCAGAGCGACACACGAAAAACCAAATCGTGGACCTGGTGATCCTGGAACAGTTCCTGACCATCCTGCCAGCGGAGATGGCGAACTGGGTGAGGGAATGCGGAGCGGAGACCAGTTCCCAGGCGGTGGCCCTGGCAGAAGGCTTCCTCCTGAGCCAGGCTGAGGACCAGAAGCAGCAAGAGCAGCAGCAGGTGAGAGCATTGCATCCCAGGGTTCAGGAATGGGAGGGAGGATTTCTGGAAACTCTCTACTTGCAAGAGGAGCATCAGGTGAGAACATTGCATCCAGGGGGGCAGGAACGGGAGGGAGGGTTACTTGAAATCAACCCATTCTGTAAATTGCCTCAGAAACTTGCCTCACTCCCAACCTCTTTCCTCTCTCATCCTTTTTCTAACCCTTCTCCTCATTCCATGTCTTGGACCATCACTGCTATTTCAGGTAAAGGCACAATTTGCAGAAGTTTGCAACCAGCTCCACTCTCTTTCCCATCGGTGGCTGAAGCCAGAGCGACACACGAAAAACCAAATCCTGGACCTGGTGATCCTGGAGCAGTTCCTGACCATCCTGCCAGCGGAGATGGCGAGCTGGGTGAGGGAATGCGGAGCGGAGACCAGTTGCCAGGCGGTGGCCCTGGCAGAAGGCTTCCTCCTGAGCCAGGCAGAGGACCAGAGGCAGCAAGAGCAGCAGCAGCCGGTAAGAGCATTTCATCCAGGATGACAGGAATGGGAGGGAGGAGGTCTGGAAACACTCTACTCATTGCCCCAGGAGAGGTGTCCCATTCCTCGCCTCCAATATTTTGCACTCTCCCACTTTTTTCTAACCCTTCTCCTCATTCCGTGTGTTGGACCATCACTGCTATTTCAGGTAAAGGCCCAGTTTCCAGAAGTGGGACCTGATTTCCCTGCAGCAGAGGCGGCTCCATCGTCAGACACCTGGCAGAGCCCCCCACAAAGGGGATTCCGGCCGGAGGGCAATGGACGTGCCTCCTTGCAGGGTAAGGAACAGTCTGGGGCTTGGCTGTATTTCAACTTTGTCTCGCTCTCTGGGGAATGTCAGAGAGTCCTTGGAGTCCTTTTCTGTTCCCCTTAGATAGTACTACGGGGAGGTGCTTGACTCCAACCTTTTCCACAATTCAAATTTTCAACACTTGGAGGCTTTATAGATGAAAACCAAACAGTTTGATTTGTGGCTTAGAGCCCAAGTGGGGAAATACACGTTTCCCTCCAACTGAAGTATTAAAATCCAAATGAAGGATGAGACATCTTGCAACGATCTCAGGTGTACTTAGACTTCCTGCACAGCCAGGGCAATTCTAGGCATTTGCCTGTAGGTTCAGTCCTGTTGGGTTGCAAGGGGCTTCCTTCCCAGGCGTTTAGGATGGCAGCCTCCGCCTCTGAGAGCAGCGCCTCCTTCTGCCTCCCCATCCTCTTTGTCTCTTGCAGGGCGTGGAATGATGTTGGCAATGAGTACACAGCCGTCTCTTCCTGAAGGAATGGAACCGGACCAGGTAGGCGTAGCAATGTCACGTGCACTGGGGAGAAGCACTCATTGCATTTCCTAGAAGGGCTATTCCTAATGATCTTTGTATGCTGATTGTAAGTGATTAGTAAAGATGAAATTAGTTGTATGTGTGTGGTGAGATAACTGTGAGGAATGGAATGCATCCATGGAAAGAAGGCTGCCACAAATGAGTTGGTTATTGACTGGAAGCAGAAAGCTGCTTAGCTTAGCAGGGATACCTTCATCTCAGTGTTCTTGGTGTCAGTGTCAAATCTGGCTCCATTGAGAGAAATAGGAATCGCGGTATGACCATCTCTAAAACTTTGGATGAGGTCATCCACGTGGGACTTATAAAAGGCGAAGGTTCGATCCGATTGCTGAAAGGGGTCCTGGGAGAATGAGAAGCAATCTCGGTTACCCAAACTCTGCAAACCATGCTTGCCAGAGAAGTTACTACGAGATCTTCATGCTGACTGCTCTGTTGGTTGAGACGAACAGAACTTTAATTTTGCTAAGGGATGTGCTAGCCATGGTTTCTGTTGTGCTGAGTAATGTGTTTTGCTTGTTTTATCGTTTCAAAGTTTTGTTATTCTCTATTTAAGGAATACATGTATATTTTGCGGTACCGCTTTGTTATTTAGCCTGAAAGGTGTTTCAGGGACCCCAACCCTTATCCATTAATCCTTGAAGTCCAGAACACTCATCTGGGATTCATACGTCCGTTGCGAAGTGGGGTCTGCCCATACAGTCGCAGTTTTCTCTCTTGGTGAAGTGAGTCACAGACACACTTGTTCAAGGAGGATGGAGCAGGAAGGAGGAAGGATCACTGCGGAGAAGGCAGGGAGCAGCCCGTGTGCCTCCATCCCCTGCTCACCTCCCAGGGCCTGAATACGCCTCTTTCCCACTGGTTTTTCTCTGGCAAAACTAGGAGCCGACAGGGAGCCCGGCTGCATGGGACAGAAGGCCCATCTAGTCCGACATCCTGTTTCTCGCAGTGGCCCAATAGTTGCCTGTTTGTAAAGCCCACAAGCAGGACGGAGGGCCAGAGCTATTTCTCTGGCTGTTGATACCCCCAGAACTGGTTTTCACAGCAAGCAAGTTTCATTCTTGCACTTCAATGCCCAGCCAGCTCACTTCATGTCATCCTTGAGAAGGAAACGTTTTGTCTTTCCCTCCAGGGTCTGGTGACTTTCGAGGAGGTTGCTGTGCAGTTCTCGGAGGAGGAGTGGGCACTGCTGGATCCAGTCCAGAGAGCCCTGCACAGGCAGGTCATGGAGGAGAACTGGGGGATCGTGGCCTCTCTCGGTAAGGCTCCCTGTTTGCCTGCTAAATGATATCATGGGATTCCAAATGCAATCATGATGACAATATTACCATTTTGGGCACCTGCCCTCTAGGAGAGTTTTGAGGCCGCCTTTTAGGACACAGCCCTCAGAAAGCAGCGTTCAAAGAGAAAAGAAATACATTCAATTATATTAAATTGTGGAATGATTTAATGCTACTTTAAGAGAGCAGCTTCAAACATACCACAATGTCACCGTGACGTACCCAGATGGCAGGCCTTTGCTGTAGCAGGACCCACCCCGTGGGAAACCCTCCCTCGCAGAGTTTGCGAGGCAGAAAAGGTGACATCCTTTAAACGCGTCCTAAAAACACACCCTTTCACCCTGGCTTTCCCTGGGCATGGAGTAAATTAATCATGCCTCTCATTTTGCTGCTCCTTTAATTGCTTTTACTGTAGTTGTTTTAGCATTGTTTTCTTTAATACTGTCTTTTAATATTGAGATTTTGTTAGATTCAGTGGTATCTAAATGCCCCAATTAAATAAAAGAATTAATAAATAAATGTCTCTTATTAGTTCTTCTTTTAATCAAAGTCATTGATTGAAGGTGCTCCATTATTTTAAGTTCTATTGCTATCCCAGATTTTTAACAATTTCTTCTCTTTATTCCAGAAAATGACTGGCAGGAAAGGAAGAATAAGAGGGAACCATGTGGGATGTCACCGAAAAGAGACAAACATAACAACAGCAAACATCAGAGAAGTAAAACAAAGTTAAATAGCAATGGAAGGAACAATTCCTTTGCTTCTCAGGGTGATGGTTACCATGATAGCACAATCCAGGAAGAAATACATCAAAGACAGGGAATGAAAAGTTTCCATGTGCAGAGGAAAACTTTCAAGTCTGAATCAAACTTTAAAGTTCATTGTGAAATTCACACCTTGAAGAAACCGTGTCCATGTTTGGTGTGTAGAAAGAGCCTCAGTGAGAAGGGGACTCTGATTTCTCATCAAAGAACTCACACAGCGGAGAAACCATATCATTGTTTGGAATGTAGAAAGAGCTTCAGTCAGAAGAAATATCTCACTCAGCATCAAAGAATTCACACAGGAGAGAAACCATATCAATGTTTGGAGTGCGAAAACAGCTTCAGTCAGAAGGCACATCTCAATTCTCATCAAAGAACTCACACAGGGGAGAAGCCATACCATTGTTTGGAGTGTGGAAAGAGGTTCAGTGAGAAGAAAATACTTATTTCTCATCAAAGAATTCACACAGGGGAGAAACCATATCATTGTTTGGAATGCAGAAAGAGCTTCAGTCAGAAGAAATATCTCACTCAACATCAAAGGACTCACACAGGAGAGAAACTATATCAATGTTTGGAGTGTGGAAAGAGGTTCAGTCAGAACAAATATCTCACTCAGCATCAAAGGACTCACACAGGCGAGAAACCATATCAATGTTTGGAGTGTGGAAAGAGGTTTATTTATCAGACATATCTTACTTCTCATCAAAGGATTCACACAGGAGAGAAACCATTTAAATGTTTGGAGTGTAAAAACAGCTTCAGTCAGAAGGCACATCTCAATTCTCATCAAAGAACTCACACAGGGGAGAAGCCATACCATTGCTTGGAGTGTGGAAAGAGGTTCAGTGAGAAGAAAACACTTCTTTCTCATCAAAGAATTCACACAGGGGAGAAACCATATAAGTGTTTGGAATGTGGAAAGAGGTTCAGTTGGAAGGCCCATCTCAAATCTCATCAAATGACACACACAAGGGGGAAACCATACCATTGTTTGGCGTGTGGAAAGAGCTTCAGTGCGAAGAGTAATCTTACTTCTCATCAAAGAACTCACACAGGGGAGAAACCATACAATTGTTTGGAGTGTGAAAAGAGCTTCAGTCAGAAGGCGCATCTAGATTCTCATCAAATCACTCACACAGGGGAGAAACCATACCATTGTTTTGAGTGTGGAAAGAGTTTCAGTGCGAAAATAACACTTACTTCTCATCAAAGAACTCATACAGGGGAGAAACCATATAAATGTTTGAAGTGTGAAAAGAGCTTCAGTCAGAAGGCACATCTCGATTCTCATCAAATCACTCACACAGGTGAGAAACCATATACATGTTTGGAATGTGGAAAGAGCTTCAGTAAGAAATCAAATTTCAATTGTCATCAAAGAATTCACACAGGGGAGAAACCATATAAATGTCTGGAGTGCCAAAAGAGCTTTAGTCAGAAGGCACTTCTCAATTCTCATCAAATCACTCACACAGGGGAGAAACCCTATCAATGTTTGGAGTGTGGAAAGAGCTTCAGTCAGAAATCACATTTCAATTGTCATCAAAGAATTCACACAGGGGAGAAACCCTATCATTGTTTGGAGTGTGGAAAGAGCTTCATTCAGAAGAAATATCTCACTCAGCATCAAAGGACTCACACAGTGGAGAAACCCTATCATTGTTTGGAGTGTGGAAAGAGCTTCAGTCAGAAGAAATATCTCACTTGGCATCAAAGGACTCACACAGACGAGAAACCGTATCATTGTTTGGAGTGTGGAAAGAGCTTCAGTCAGAAGAATTATCTCACTCAGCATCAAAGGACACATACAAAGGGAGAAATCATACAATTGTTTGGTGTGTGGAAAGCGGTACAGTAAGAAGAGAACTCTTACTTCTCTTACTTCTCATCAAAGAACTCACACAGGTGAGAATCCATATCATTGCTTGGAGTGTGGAAAGAGCTCCAATCATAAGGGGACCTTCACTTCTCATCAAACAACTCATACAGGGTTTGTATAGAAAATGCTTTATTTCTAGGTACAGGTCTTAAATCACCACCTTTCATTAAAAAAAGCAATTAAAAAGGGCATACAACAACACACAAGTATTATTTCTATATTAAAAGTCTAGAATTACAGAAAGGAATCCTTGATACTAAGGAAATCTCCACTGATACCTATTTGTGGACCCTCGATTTTCACCTAAAAGGTTTTAAAAGACAATCAACTTGATAGATTAATACATTATTATAAAAATTTATTAATACCCATATCTCTGACTGCCTGGAGGACATCATTGAGGAATAACAACATTACATGGTTAGCGTGGTATCAACTATCCACATGTCTTAGAAAGCGGTACATCATGCAGCAAGGCACCAGAAACCTGACAGATTTTGAAGGAATAACCGTTAACTCAGCAGAAAAAGATAAAGGGCAAATCACTATATAGATTACTACTTAAACTGGATTTAGGATCACAGGAAGTACTACGAACTCGCTGGGAATCTGACTGGGCTATTAGAATAGATTAAGAATACTTCACAAAAATATGGGGGGAAATTCTTTTAAAGCCACATCAGCTAAATGTACAGAAATATTGCTTAAAATATTACCAAAATGATACTTCATGCCATCTAGAATAGCAAAAATAGACAAGTCCTACTCACCATTGTGCTGGAGAGGATGTTGGGTCCGGTGAGACTGTGAATGTATGCTAAGATTTTGCATGGGGATTTTTGAAGAGATATCCATCGTAATGGAAACGAGAGTTATAAAAATACCGGCATTTGCATTACTTAATAAGCTTGACAGCCAAAACAAACTGTGTTACACAAAAAGCAAATTGAGTATCTATTAATAGCAGCACATATGCTGATAGCTAAATGCTGGAAGGAGGCAAAAGGATGAAATAGAAGGAGGTGGTACAGTAATAGTGTGGGAAATAGCGCTCCCAGAGAAACTTTCACAAGGGTATTAAGAGGACAAAAGAAAAAAGACAGTTTTGCTACAGAATGGTCGTGTTTTATTACACACATAAACAAAACACCAGCATCAGCACAGGTATAAACTGCCTTTAATAGTTTATGGTTACAATAGCCTCTCTGGAAAAAATAACAATAAAAATAAATAGTCGTGATTGGGGACCTAGCCAACCAATTAATGTTAAATAATTTGTACTGTGTGTTTACAGAAAGCATATGTAATCTCTTATTCCTTGCATGTATAGTTTCTGTGTTATGTTAATATTTAAGTTTTCATATTTGCATATAAAAAAACTTTTTTCAAAAAGAACACACAGGGGAGAAATGCCATCCTTGTTTGGCGTGTAGAAAGGGTTGTGTGCATCAGGCTAAATTAGACAAACAATAATAATATAATCAATTGCTGATGCACCGGCACTCGACATAAAAGTATATTCTCCTGCCCGGTCATCCTCTGCCCCCCATTCAATAATGCAAGAGCCATTCTGTTCATCATTTTCATGAGCGATCAGCCTGCAAAATTGCAGCTCTTATCCTTCAAATGCTTATCAGGGAGAGGATGGGTAGCTGTTCATGGAAGTGAGCGTAGGGGGTGTCATCATCCTTTCCAATTCATGCATTGAGGTTGATGGCCAAAATACAATCCATCTTTTTATAGCCTGCGTGCTTTACATCCCTTCATAAGGACATAAACATTTGGTTATGGAGAATTGGTCAAAAGTGGAAAGCAATAACAAATTGTGGGCTACACAATAGCCGAACTGCCAATTCTGGGACGTGGAGCTCCAAATTCATTTAAGTAGTGCATCTAACCGTTATAGTGCATCTAACCATGGTAGGGAAGTTTTGCTTGCACAGTATCTGTCTAGTTGCATATCCCAAAATTCAGGAAAGCTTTTACCCTGGCAAGATACAATGTCTTATGAGATCGAAGGTTTAGAAGCATCTATATTAGGCAGTGGTTGGGTAGAGCAGAAACAGCAGTACACATTTTGCTGCATTGTACTTTCTAGGAGGACTCGCGCCACTTAGTTATAACTCCTACTTTACAACAGTTCTTGTGGGGAATGGATGAACAACATCTAGCACATCGACTTTCAGATAATTACCCCAAGGTAATGACAAAAATGATGAGTTTTTGTGTATTGGCAATTAATCAACAAATTGAGACTACTTGGTATTACAGTAATCACTTAATTTTAGTTCTAGGCTCCTGAATGAGTCACAAATTTTATGTATTGTATTTTATTCATTGCCTGTATTGTGTTTTTATATATTCTATATTTTATTGAGTTTCTACACTGCTTTTGTACTGACTGTTTGACTTGCCTATGAACATACTAAAATCAATCAATCAATCAACCAACCAATTTCTTATTAAAAAGACACATCTGTGAGAAATCATATAAATGCTTGGAATTTGGAAAGAACTTCAATGAGAAGGCAATTCTTACTTCTCATCAAAGAGTCCACACAGGAGAGAAAGTGGAAAACTGCTTGGAATGTGGGTGGAAATTAATCTGATCTTCTCATCTAATACTTCACATGTGGGAGAAACCGTAGAAGTACTTGGGGCTACAGAATGAGATTTATTTACAATCAAGCCCTATTTCTCATTAGACTACCAAATTAAGCGATGGAATATATAAAGGAATGTTAAGACAACAAAGAAAGCTACATAAACAACATTTTCTGTGATATTATTGCAGAGTGAAAAATAATGATCAGAATATGAGAAATAATGATACTGACTGGGGAATTTTTAGACAATTTGGCCCCATCTTAAACACCTGTTAAATGATATTTTAGGCGTTGCCAGACATGTGGGGGAAAACCAGGGTGATACTATTTCATATAAGCAAGCGCAGGATCCACTGCCCGTGGGAGCATCTCACCCAATTTCGTTCCTTAGCCAGGATTTAAACATCTTGACGGCAAGAATGCCCCACTGTTTGAACTCATTTATTGGGGAATCTGTTGGATATGGATTCACAAGCCCTCCCTGTGGCCCAGGCTCCCCTCGGCCTGTAGGTTTACCAGCCCCTTTCTGCACGGATGGGATTTGCGCTGGTTCATGATGCCTCAATATAGGAGAGCATCTCTCGCTAGCCGAGTTCCCCGAGAGGCGTCACCGGGAGAGATGTGGGGGGACCCTGGGAGGCGTCAGCAAAGTAACATTTAAGACGGATCCCCTGTCTCATTAGCTGCCTCTTGCTGGCCTCCAGGGGGTTAAAGAAACGAGCTCGATTCCTAGAGAGGAAGGGGATGTGGGGCAGGGGAGGAGGGGCCGGTGTCTTGGAGCTGCGCTCCTTCGTGCCGCCTCCTTCTTCCTCCGGAGGGAAAAGGCCTCGGAGCTTCCTCCGGGCGCTGCATCGGGGCCTCCTGAGTGGGATCAGGTGAGAGCCCTCCTGGCCTTGGGCTGAAGGCGGGTCCCTGGGTTGCAGGGGAGGAAGAGGAGGGGGAGACCTGGGAAGGGGGAAGATGCCCGAATTCAGCCCCCAAAGGGTCAGAGGAGGATCTGAGTTCGCAATAGGAAGGGGGCTGGACGCTCCCCCCACCCCACCCCATAGGGAGGAGACCAGCCAGGCTGAGCCTCTCGGGAGCCCCCGCAGTCTCCGCCCCCTCCTCCCTCCGCCGCTGCTGGGTCCATGGATCAGAACTGCTTCCTCGATCAGGCCTCCCTGCAGGGACGACGGTCCTTCTTCCCCCGTTCATCGGGCCCCTGTTTCCCCCCACACACACACCCTCCCCTTTGGCCCATGGGGGTCCCCGGGTGCAATCCTGCCTGGGGCTGAGACGCTGCCCTCGTTCTCTGCTGGACTGGCCAGACTGACAGCAGCCAGCAAAGGCGGGTGGAGGGAGACCAAGTGACCCCCCAAGACCCCTCCCCCAAAAGGCAAGTGATTTGGAGACCCCTGAAAGGGCAGCAAGTTTTGTAGTAATTTAAATAACTAACTGACATTTTACTCGTGGTGTGTGTGTTGTGACAGTTTTTCTAAGGGCAGCCAGAGATTTTGGGACACCCCTGAGAGGCAGGCCTGCAGAGAGAGGAGAAGAGGAGAAGGCCGATAATAACTGAATCAATAAATGGAGAAGTAAAAGAGAACAAAAAGAAGGGTTACACATTCTGAGCAAGAAAAGAACAACCCATAACCGAGCAACCCAGGGTTTCTGTGGGGCAAAAACCTTGTGATCTCTTGGGGTGGAGAATGGTGCCCTGTGAGAACCTGTACTGTGCTCCAGCAAGGCAACTCCTAGCTATGATAGTCAGGAAAGGATAGGTAGTTGTTTAATTTGGTGACTCCTACTGTGGGGGGTGAGCGTGGTGGAGGTGAGAGGCTCTGGAGGGATTTTTTTGCTAAAGGCAGCAAAAGATCTTGGCTGAACCCTGTGAAGCAGCTGGAGAGGAATCCCTTTGAGAAGGAGGAGAAGGCTGATAAAGAAATGGCGAAGAGGATGAAAAAGGGGTGTTAAAAAAACCAGTATATAAAAAACTAAAAACAAAACCAGCGGAGCACAACTGGTGAATTCCAGTTTCTGTATGGGACAAAATTTCTTGCTTCCTTGGACTTCTAAAAACCTGGGAGAAATGCTTTTGATCTTTTTAACTAGATAAAGTAAAACAAACTCTGTGTAGAAGGAAGAAACCTCTCTATGAATCAGAATGTTTCTATGCATATCTAAATCCAGATGTTTCATCCGTTGACCTTGTAAAATCAGTTGACTAATCAACAGATATTACTTTAAAGGACAGCCTCAATTTCAGCAAATTTTAAGATAGGTTAATGAAAAGGGGTCTTTAAGGAGAAAGTATAAATTTCCTTTAACAGAACCATGTCTTGACTTTGTAGCACCATCTCGTAAGCCAATTTTTGCCAAGATACAAAAGAGAGAAAACTTTCTTTGGCCCCATTGAAGGTTTTTGGAAATACAGATCAATGATGGTTGAGCCAAACCCTGAAGCAGGAAGTAATCCTGATGCTGTTAAGACCGAGAGCAGTGGGGAATTCTGGGAAAGAACAGAGCAGAAGGTCCTGGGTGAGGACATGGCCAGCTCAAATGTGCAGCTCCAGCGTTTCAGGCAGTTCCACTACCAGGAAGCTGAGGGACCCCGAGAGGTTTGCAACCAGCTCCACTCTCTTTTCTGTCGGTGGCTGAAGCCAGAGCGACACACGAAAACCCAAATCGTGGACCTGTTGATCCTGGAGCAGTTCCTGACCATCCTGCCAGTGGAGATGGCGAACTGGGTGAGGGAATGCGCAGCGGAGACCAGTTCCCAGGCGGTGGCCCTGGCAGAAGGCTTCCTCCTGAGCCAGGCAGAGGACCAGAAGCAGGAAGGGCAGCAGGTGAGAGCATTGCATCCAGGGTGATAGGAATGGGAGGGAGGAGGACTGGAAACACTCTACTCATTGCCCCAGGAGAGGTGTCCCATTCCTCGCCTCTGTTATTTTGCACTCTCTCATTCTTTTTCTAACCCTTCTCCTCATTCCGTGTGTTGGACCATCACTGCTATTTCAGGTAAAGGCCGAGTTTCCAGAAGTGGGACCTGATTTCCCTGCAGCAGAGGCGGCTCCATCGTCAGACACCTGGCAGAGCCCCCCAGAAAGGGGATTCCGGCCGGAGGGCGACGGACGTGCCTCCTTGCAGGGTAAGGAACAATTTGGGGCGTGGCTGTATTTCAACTTCATCTCGCTCTCTGGGTAATATCAGAGAGTCCTTGGAGTCCTTTTCTGTTCCCCTTAGATAGTACTATGGGGAGGATGCTTGACTCCAACCTTTTCTACAATTCAAATTTTCAACACTTGGAGGCTTTATAGCTGAAAACCAAACAGTTTGATTTGTGGCTTAGAGCCCAAATGGGGAAATACACGTTTCCCTCCAACTGAAGTATTAAAATCCAAATGAAAGATGAGACATCTTGCAACGATCTCAGGTGTACTTAGACTTCCTGCACAGCCAGGGCAATTCTAGGCATTTGCCTGTAGGTTCAGTCCTGTTGGGTTGCAAGGGGCTTCCTTCCCAGGCGTTTAGGATGGCAGCCTCCGCTTCTGAGAGCAGCGCCTCCTTCTGCCTCCCCATCCTCTTTGTCTCTTGCAGGGCGTGGAATGACGTTGGCAATGAGTACACAGCCGTCTCTTCCTGAAGGAATGGAACCGGACCAGGTAGGCGTAGCAATGTCACGTGCACTAGGAAGCAGCAGTCATTGCATTTCCTAGAAGGGCTATTCCTAATGATCTTTGTATGCTGATTGTAAGTGATTAGTAAAGATGAGATTAGTTGTATGTGTGTGGTGAGATAACTGCGAGGAGTGGAATGTATCCATGGAAAGAAGGCTGCCACAAATGAGTTGGTTAAGGAATGCAAGCAGAAAGCTGCTTAGCTTAGCAGGGATACCTTCATCTCAGTGTTCCTGGTGTCAGTGGCAAATCTGGCTCCGTTGAGAGAAATGGGAATCGTGTATGACCATCTCTAAAACTTTGGATGAAGTCATCCACGTGGCATTTATAAAAGGCGAAGGTTTGATCCGATTGCTGAGAGGGGTCCTGAGAGAATGAGAAGCATTCTTGGTTACCCAAACTCTGCAAACCAT
This sequence comes from Elgaria multicarinata webbii, assembly GCF_023053635.1. Classification (NCBI taxonomy): domain Eukaryota; kingdom Metazoa; phylum Chordata; class Lepidosauria; order Squamata; family Anguidae; genus Elgaria; species Elgaria multicarinata. The sequence continues at coordinate 157,302,424 of NC_086173.1, forward strand.
GCTTGCCGGAGAAGTTACTACAAGATCTTCATGCTGACTGCTCTGTTGGTTGAGAGGAACAGAACTTTAATTTTGCTAAGGGATGTGCTAGCCCTGGTTTCTGTTGTGCTGAGTAATGTGTTTTGCTTGTTTTATCATTTCAAAGTTTTGTTATTCTCTATTTAAGGACTACATGTATATTTTGCGGTACCGCTTTGTTATTTAGCCTGAAAGGTGTTTCAGGGACCCCAACCCTTATTCATTAATCCTTGAAGGCCAGAACACTCATCTGGGATTCATACATCACAGCCACAGTTTTCTCTCTTGGTGAAGTGAGTCACAGACACACTTGTTCAAGGAGGATGGAGCAGGAAGGAGGAAGGATCACTGTGGAGAAGGCAGGGAGCAGCCTAGGTGCCTCTATCCCCTGCTATTTTTCTGGCTGTTGAAACCCCCAGAACTGGTTTTCACAGCAAGCAATTCCTGCAGTTTAATGCCCAGCCAGCTCACTTCATGTTATCCTTGAGAAGGAAACGTTTTGTCTTTCCCTCCAGGGTCTGGTGACTTTCGAGGAGGTTGCTGTGCGGTTCACAGAGGAGGAGTGGACCCTGCTGGATCCTGACCAGAGAGCCCTGCACAGGCAGGTCATGGAAGAGAACCGGGGGATCGTCGCCTCTCTCGGTAAGGCTCCCTGTTTGCCTGCTTAATGATATCATGGAATTCCAAATGCAATCATGATGACAATATTACCATTTTGGGCACCTGCCCTCTAGGAGGGTTTTGAGGCCGCCTTTTAGGACACAGCCCTCAGAAAGCAGCGTTCAAAGAGAAAAGAAATACATTCAATTATATTAAATTGTGGAATGATTTAATGCTACTTTAAGAGAGCAGCTTCAAACATACCACAAACATTTTCACAAGGCTCATTGGGTCTGTTCAGATAACATGCTAAGCCATGGTTAGGCCGCTAACCCTTTTGTAGCAAATGGTTAGTGAGTGTGTTTAATCCGTGGTTATGTAGCCACCGTGGTTAGGAATGGTTCACACGATGCACGAAGCCCTAATGGTTAGCTCAAAATGCTTAACTCCAGTGGCTTAGCGTCTCATCTGAACAGGGTCATTAAAACAGCACAGAGTTTAAAAAAACCAACAAGAGCAAAACCCTAATTAATAAGAGGCAGCCCAGAAAAAGCGTGTTTCCCAGGCAGAGCACAAGGCGTAACACCTGTGTTAAAAGAACTGCACTGGCTGCTTCTTAGCTACCGAACCACGTTCAGCATTAAGGTATTGTCATATAAAGCCATAAACACACTACCTAGCAGACTGCCTTCCCTGATACAAACCCAGGTGACCTTTAAGATCAGCAGAGGAGGCCTTGCTGGTCATTCCAAAATGAACACAATGTCACCGTGACGTACCCAGATGGCAGGCCTTTGCTGTAGCAGGACCCATCCCGTGGGAAACCCTCCCTCGCAGAGTTTGCGAGGCAGAAAAGGTGACATCCTTTAAACGTGTCCTAAAAACACACCCTTTCACCCTGGCTTTCCCTGGGCATGGAGTAAATTAATCATGCCTCTCATTTTGCTGCTCCTTTGATTGTTTTTACTGTAGTTGTTTTATCATTGTTTTCTTTAATATTGTCTTTTAATATTGAGATTTTATTAGATTCAGTGGTATCTAAATGCCTCAATTAAATAAAAGAATTAATAAATAAATGTCTCTTATCAGTTCTTCTTTTGATCAAAGTCATTGATTGAAGGTGCTCCATTATTTTAAGTTCTATTGCTATCCCAGACTTTTAACAATTTCTTCTCTTTATTCCACTCACACAGCGGAGAAACCATATCATTGTTCGGAATGTAGAAAGAGATTCAGTCAGAAGAAATATCTTACTCAGCATCAAAGGACTCACACAAGAGAGAAACCATATCAATGTTTGGAGTGTGGAAAGAGGTTCAGTCATAAGACAGATCTCAATTCTCATCAAAGAATTCACACAGGAGAGAAACCATATAAGTATATGGAGTGCGAAAACAGCTTCGGTCAGAAGGTACATCTCAATTCTCATCAAAGAACTCACACAGGGGGGAAGCCATACCATTGTTTGGAGTGTGGAAAGAGCTTCAGTGAGAAGAAATATCTCACTCGGCATCAAAGGACCCACACAGGAGATAAACCATATCAATGTTTGGAGTGTGGAAAGAGCTTTAGTCAGAAATCAAATCTTACTTCTCATCAAAGAATTCACACAGGGGAGAAACCATATAAGTGTTTGGAATGTGGAAAGAGGTTCAGTTGGAAGGCCCATCTCAAATCTCATCAAAGGACTCACACAGGAGAGAAACCATATCAATGTTTGGAGTGCGAAAACAGCTTCAGTCATAAGGCACATCTCAATTCCCATCAAAGAACTCACACAGGGGAGAAGCCGTACCATTGTTTGGAGTGTGGGAAGAGCTTCCGTCAGAAATCAAGTTTCAATTGTCATCAAAGAATTCACACAGGGGAGAAACCATATAAGTGTTTGGAATGTGAAAAGAGGTTCAGTCGGAAGGCCCATCTCAAATCTCATCAAAAGACTCACACAGGAGAGAAACCATATCAATGTTTGGAGTGTGGAAAGAGCTTCCATCAGAAATCAAATTTCTATTGTCATCAAAGAATTCACACAGGGGAGAAACCATACCATTGTTTGGAGTGCAAAAAGAGCTTCAGTCAGAAGGCCCAACTTAATTCTCATCAAAGAATTCACACAGGGGAGAAACCATATAAATGTCTGGAATGCGAAAAGAGCTTTAGTCAGAAGGCACGTCTCAATTCTCATCAAAGAACTCACACAGGGGAGAAGCCATACCATTGTTTGGAGTGTGGAAAGAGCTTCCGTCAGAAATCAAATTTCTATTGTCATCAAAGAATTCACACAGGGGAGAAACCATACCATTGTTTGGAGTGCAAAAAGAGCTTCAGTCAGAAGGCCCAACTTAATTCTCATCAAAGAATTCACACAGGGGAGAAACCATATAAATGTCTGGAATGCGAAAAGAGCTTTAGTCAGAAGGCACTTCTCAATTCTCATCAAAGAACTCACACAGCGGAGAAACCATAGTATTGTTTGGAGTGTGGAAATAGCTTTGGTCAGAAGAAATATCTCACTCAGCATCAAACAATTCACACAAGGGAGAAATCATACGATTGTTTTGTGTGTGGAAAGAGGTACAGTGAGAAGAGAACTCTTACTTCTCATCAAAGAACTCACACAGTTGGAAATCCATATCATTGCTTGGAGTGTGGAAAGAGCTTCAGTCTTTCCTTCTCATCAAAGAACTCACATAGGGTTTCTGTAGAAAAGGCTTTATTTCAAGCTTACATCACTACCTTTCATTAAAAAAAGGAATTAAAAAGGGCAAAAACAACAACACACAAGTATTATTTCTATATTAAAAGTCTAGAAATACAGAAAGGAATCATTGATGCCTGGGACATCTCCACTCATACCTATTTGTGGACTCCCGAATTTTCACCTTAAAGACAGAATAATAAACAAAAAGGCTTTAAAAGACAATCAATTGGATAGATTAATGCATTATTATAAAGACTTTTTACCCATATCTAGGACTGCCTGGAGGACATCATTGAGGAAGACAAACATGGTTAGCGTGGTATCAACTATCCACATGTCTTAGAAAGCGGTACATCGTGCAGCAAGGCACCAGAAACCTGACAGATTTTGAAGGAATGACCGCTAACTTAGCAGAAAAAGTTAAAAGGCAAATCACTATATAGATTACTACTTTTCCTGGATTCAGGATCACAGGAAGGACTACGAACTCGCTGGGAATCTGATTGGGCTATTAGAATAGATCAAGAATACGAGACAAAAATGTGGGGGGAAATTCTTTTAAAGCCACATCAGCTAAATGTACAGAAATATACATTTAGAATAGCAAAAATAGACAAGTCCTCACATTTGTGCTAGAGAGGGTGTGGTGTCTGGGAATCCTATGTTCACATTTGGTGGGATTGTGAACATATGCAAAGATTTTGCACGGGGATGTTTGAAGAAATATCCATCGTAATGGAAACGACAGTAATAAAAACACCAGAATTTGCATTGTTTAATAAACTTGACGGCCAAAACCAAACTATATTACACAAAAAGCAAACTGGGTATCTTAATAGCAGCACGTATGCTGATAGCTAAATGCTGGAAGGAGGCAAAAGGATGAAATAGAAGGAGGTGGTACGGTAATAGTGTGGGAAATAGCGCTCTCAGAGAAACTTACTGAAGGGTATTAAAAGGACAAAAGAAAAAAGACAGTTTTGCTGCAGAATGGTCATGTTTTATTACACACACAAACAAAACACCAGCATCAGCACAGGTACAAACTGCCTTTAACAGCTTATAGTTACAATAGCCTCTCAGGAAACAATTACAACTGTAAGGATGGGGTTAATTCATACAAAGAATGGCTGTTTTAAAATGTTAAAATGTACTTTTATTGTTATGATTTTAGGAGCGGAACAGATAAGCGCCAGCTGCATGTGGGCGTTCTGGCACATCCTGGAACCGCTTGGGGCAAGGCCGATCGGCCTTGAGCGAAAATTAACATCTCAGGGAAGGTGTGAAAGATCCTCGCAAGGGAGGGGGGAAGGAGCAGGGGAAACTATCTGTAAAGAGTACATTTTGCAAGGGGCTTTTGTTCTGAGCTGGATGCCCATATGGCTGGGTGAAGTATAGTTGGCAACTTAGTTATTTTTAGTTTGCTTGGACTGGGTTCTTATTCTGTATCTGCATGTTTTACCTGTTGAATGCTAATCTTGTATTTCCTACCCTTATCCTCAATAAATTTGGGCCTAACCCTCCAGTTTTGGAGATGTGTGCGAGTGTTCCTGGGATCTGTGCAAAATCCAGTGGAAAAGCCAGCTTTGCTGGGGCGTGCTTCCTTTACAACAACAATTAAAATGAATAGCTCTGAGTGGGGACCTCTCCAACCAATTAATTAATTAATTATCCTTTAAAACTGCCCCATAACTAATGTTAAATAATTTCTACTGTGTGTTTATAGTGTTGGATTGGGTAGCATTTTCTTTCTACTTTTTTTTAAAAGAAAGAAAGCCTATGTAATCTCTTATTCCTTGCATGTATGGTTTCTATATTATGTTAATATTTAAGTTTTTATATTTGCAAGTAATTTTTTTTTTAAAAAAAGAACTCCCATGGGGGAGTAACACTATCATTGTTTGGAGTGTAAAAAGAGTTGTGTCCCAAACGCATCGTGCTAAATTGTGCAAGAAACAATAATAATGTAATCAATTGTTGACACACTGGCTCTGGACTTAAAGTATATTCTCCTGCCCGGTCATCCTCTACCCCTCTCTGCCCCCCGTTCAATAATGCAAGAGCCATTCTGTTTATCATTTTCATGAGCGATCAGCCTGCAAAATTGCAATCCTTATCCTTCAAATGCTTATCAGGTAGGGGATGGGATTCCTCCGATGCCGGTGGCTGTTCATTGAAGTGAGCGTTGGGGGTGTCATCATCCTTTCCAATTCATGCATTGAGGTCGATGGCCAAAATACAATCCATCTTTTTATAGCCTGTGTGCTTTACATCCCTTCATAAGGACATAGAATCATAGAATCATAGAATAGCAGAGTTGGAAGGGGCCTACAAGGCCATCGAGTCCAACCCCCTGCTCAATGCAGGAATCCACCCTAAAGCATCCCTGACAGATGGTTGTCCATAACATTTGGTTATGGAGAACTGGTCAAAACTGGAAAACAATAAAGCCGTATTGCCAATTCTGGGACGTGGAGCTCCAAATTCATTTAAGTAGTCCCTCTAACCATTCTGATTATAGAGGCAATGGGAGGGCATTTTGGTCTGTACAGTATCTGTCTGCTTGCACATCCCAAAATTCAGGAAAGGTTTTACCCTGGCAGGATAAAACTGCTTTATGGGAACAAAGGTTTAGAAGGAAACTAGATTAGGAACTGGTCAGGAAGAGCAGAAACAGCAGTACACATTTTGCTGCATTGTACTTTCAATCAGGACTTGTGCCACATAGTTATAACTCCTACTTTACAACAGTTCTTGTGGGGAACGGAGGAACAACATCTAGCACACTGACTTTCAGATAATAACCCCAAGGTCATGTGAAAAGTGATGAGTTTTTTTGTATCGAAAATTAATCAACAAATTGTGACTACTTGGTATTACAAACTAGTAATCACTTAATTTTTGTTCTAGGCTCCTGAATGAGTCACAAATTTTATGTATTGTAAGTATTTTATTCATTGCCTTTATTGTGTTTTTATGTGTTCTATATTTTATTGACTTACTATACTGCTTTTGTACTGACTGTTTGACTGGTCTATGACCATAATAAAAGCAATCAAACAATCTATATAAATAAAAATGTAAATGTTCGTTCGAAACAGACGTTATATCTTCGAAAGTTCTTCACCGATTGCTTTGAAATTTTGACACAACATTGCATTCGAATACGCGAGCGTTGTTATGTAACTATGTTCTATATGTGGTCAAAGGTTTGTCTTAAAATCGAAGAAATAGGCCTCCTCAAAACCAGTCCTGCTGATCATTGTGACAATGCCAACCAGTAGGCCAATCCACTGCCTCTGCCTCCTCTCTTATTTGCATGTTCTCTCCTATTTGCTCTTATAGGTCATTGTGACATCGCCAACCAGTAGGCCAATCCACTGCCTCTGCCTCCTCTCCTATTTGCATGTTCTCTCACAATTGGCTGAGTGAATATAGATGTCACACCTGTGACAGTTACACGTTCTGAAGAAAAGTAACTGCCAGGAGTTTCCACTAACCTCCTCACCATAAAAACATCCTTTTTTAAAAACCAAACAATCTGCTTTACTTCATCCAAATAATGCCTCGCAGAAGATCACACTTAGGTCGTCGTCCTCGCAGAGCAGAAGCACTGCGACGAGAAATTGCAAATCAGACTCAGGAAAAATGGGCATCAGCAAATGAGAAAAAAAGAAAAAGAATGCCTCAAATACGTGCCAAGGAACCAGCCAAGCAACGTTCAGCCAGACTTGAGGATGCACAGTTGCGAGCACGGCAATCGCGTTCTACAGCTTCAGATCTGCTTTGTTCTCAACAGAATGAACGCGACAGGCTGAGAGTGGCTGAAAGACGTCAACGAGAAAAAGCACATCAGCGTCAAACACGACTCCGTGGTAAACAATCACACGATTACAATCGCCTTGCATTCCGGTACAGCCCAGCTGATGATTATAGTTTGAGGCGGCATGTTCTCATCGGCACTATGACTGAAGTGTGTCCTTATTGCAAGGCTCTTAAATTTAATGGAGAAACAAAAGGAATGTGTTGCGCTGCTGGAAAAATTAAACTGCCTCAACTTGGAGAACCACCAGAGCCATTACAAACTTTGCTTGCCGGATATACCGCAGAATCAAAGCATTTCCTATCTAATTATTAGATTGTAAGCCTATGCGGCAGGGTCTTGCTATTTACTGTGTTATCTGTACAGCACCATGTACATCGATGGTGCTATATAAATAAATAATAATAATAATAATAATAATAACATCAGGAAATACAACTCATGCTTCCAAATGACGTCGTTCGGCGCAGAAATCATCACAGCTCCATTTATGCCAACTTTCAAAGTCAAAGGACAAATTTAACATAAAGCCGGCTCCTTCCTTCCGTTTCAAGATAGTCAACATAAATTCCTACAAATGTATTTCATTGGTGATGTCAATGATGAATTGAATGAACGCTGCGGAATTTATACCGGCATAAAAAGGTCCATCGTTTCAAAATTGCAACAGCTACTTCACGAAAAAAACAATTTAGTACATTTGTTCAAAACAGCAATTGACATGATGCATCTGATACACACAAGATTGTTATTCATGCTGACAAAACGCCTGCTGGTGAACATGTGCGAAGATTCAATGCTCCAACTATAGATGAAGTGGCAATTGTTATAGTCGGAGATCAATTTCAACCTAGAGATATTATTCATCGGAAAAACAATCAATTGAAAAAAATTGCAGAAACTCATCGATGCTATGATGCCCTGCAATATCCAATCATTTTTTGGGATGGTGCCGATGGATATCACTTCAACGTTAAGATGATAAATCCAGTCAGTGGCGAAGAAACAGATATGAAATGCAGCGCAATGAACTATTATTCATACCAATTGAAAATCGGCATGCCAATTATCATGTTGCGAAATATCAACCAGCCAAAACTTTGCAACGGCACGCAGCTTGCAGTAAAAAAATTACTGAGCAACGTCATAGAAGGAACAATCTTGACAGGACCTTTCAAAGGTGAAGATGTCCTCATTCCTCGCATTCCTATGATTCCAACAGATATGCCATTTCAATTTAAGAGATTGCAATTCCCAATTCGATTGGCGTTTGCAATCACCATCAACAAAGCTCAGGGCCAATCTTTAGAATTGTGCTGTTTAGATCTAGACACAGATTGCTTCTCACATGGACAATTATATGTTGCGTGTTCTAGAGTCGGCAAACCAGACAATCTCTATATCTACACAGACAATGGAACAACTAAAAATATTGTATATCCACAAGCATTGTGAAATTAAACATATTAGAAACATTCGCTTTGTCTTTTCTTTCTTTTCAATTTAACCAGACTGAGCCACAGCAACGCGTGGCAGGGTACAGCTAGTTTCTTATAAAAATGTCACATATGTTGGAAAGCATATAAATGCTTGGGATTTGGAAAGCAGTTCAGTCAGAATGAGATTAATTTACAATCCAGCGCTATTTCACATTAGACTACCTAGTTAGGTGATAGAGTATATAAAGAAATAATCTGATCTTCTCATCGAATACCTCAGATGTAGGGGGAAACAGAAGTACTTAAAGCTATAGAATGATATTTATTTACAATCAAGCCATATTTCACATTAGCCTACTAAATTAGGCGGTGGAGTATATAAAGGAATGCCAAGACTGTTTCAAAGATAGGTTTGTTGCAAATGAGGAATGCAGTATTATATAAAAATAAAACTTTTATTGCCTCAAACAAACATAGCTTCTAACTAACTTCTCTCCAGCCCTGACTGACTCCTGAGAGTGCTGAGTCACTGACTGCTGTGTCACCTCCTGATTGGGCAAGTATTCCTTCAATCAAAGTCTGTGTCCCTGACTTCCTCTTCCATCTAACTTCCTGTGTGTCTCACTTAGTTCTACCTATTGATACAAAGACAACAAAGAAAGCTATATAAACAACAATTTCTGCGATATTGTAGAGTGAAAAATGATCAGAATATGAGAAATAATTATATTGTCCGTGGAATTTTTAGACAATTTTGCCCCATTTTAAACACCTGTTGATATTTTAGGAGTTGCCAGACACGTGGGGGAAAGCCAGGGTGATCCTACTTCATATAAGCAAGGGCAGAATCCACAGCAGGTGGGACCATCTCCCCCAATTCCGTTCCCTAACCGGGATTTAAACATCTTGACGGCAAGAATGCCCCACTGTTTGAACTCATTTATTGGGGAATCTGTTGGATATGGATTCACAAGCCCTCTCTGTGGCCCGGGCTCCCCTCGGCCTGTAGGTTTACCAGCCCCTTTCTGCAAGGATGGGATTTGCGCTGGTTCATGATGCCTCAATACAGGAGAGCATCTCTCGCTAGCCGGGTTTCCCGAGAGGCGTCACAGGGAGAGATGTGGGGGGACCCTGGAGAGGCGTCAGCAAAGTAACATTTAAGACGGATCCCCTGTCTCATTAGCTGCCTTTTGCTGGTCTCCTGAGGGTTAAAGAAACGAGCTCGATTCCTAGAGAGGAAGGGGATGTGGGGCAGGGGAGGAGGGGCCGGTGTCTTGGAGCTGCGCTCCTTCGTGCCGCCTCCTTCTTCCTCCGGAGGGAAAAGGCCTTGGAGCTTCTTTCGGGCGCTGCATCGGGGCCTCCTGGGCGGGATCAGGTGAGAGCCCTCCTGGCCTTGGGCTGAAGGCGGGTCCCTGGGTTGCAGGGGAGGAGGAGGAGGAGGGAGAGACCTGGGAGGGGGGAGATGCCCGAATTCAGCCCCCAAAGGGTCAGAGCAGGATCTGAATTCGCAACAGGAAGGGGGCTGGACGCTCCCCCCACCCCACCCCATAGGGAGGAGACCTGCCAGGCTGAGCCTCTCGGGAGCCCCCGCAGTCTCCGCCCCCTCCTCCCTCCGCCGCTGCTGGGTCCATGGAGCAGAACTGCTTCCTCGATCAGGCCGCTCTGCAGGGACGACGGTCCTTCTTCCCCCATTCATCGGGCCCCTGTTTCCCCTCCACACACACCCTCCCCCTTGGCCCATGGGGGTCCCCGGGTGCAATCCTGCCTGGGGCTGAGACGCTGCCCTCGTTCTCTGCTGGACCGGCCGGACTGACAGCAGCCACCAAAGGCGGGTGGAGGGAGACCAGGTGGCCCCCCAAGACCCCTCCCCCCAAAAGGCAAGTGATTTGGAGACCCCTGAAAGGGCAGCAAGTTTTGTAGTCATTTTACTCTGGGGGGGAATTGAGGGGCGCTTATGGCAGTTTTTCCAAGGGCAGCCAGAGATCTTGGGACCCCCCTGAGAGGCCGGCCTGCAGAGAGAGGAGAGGAGGAGGAGGCTGATAATAACTGAATCAATAAATGGAGAAGTAAAAGAGAACAAAAAAGAAGTGTTACACATTCGGAAAGGGGGGAAAAGGCAAACCTCAACAGATCATTGACCCAGGGTTTCTGAGGGGGCATAAATCTTGTGATCTCTTCGGCTGGAGGACGGTGCCCTGTGAGAACCTGTCCTGTGCTCCAGCGAGGCAACTCCTAGCTATGATAGCCAGGAAAGGATAGGTAGTTCTTTAATTGGTGACTCCTGACCTTTTACTATTGTGGGGGGTGAGTGTGGCGGAGGTGAGAGGCTAAAGGCAGCAAAAGATCTTGGCTGAATCCTGTGAAGCAGCTGGAGAGGAATCCCTTTGAGAAGGAGAAGGCTGATGATAAAGAAATGGCGAAGAGGATGAAAAAGGGGTGTTCAAAAAACCAGTATATAAACTAAAACTAAAAACAAAACCAGCAGAGCACAACTGGTGAATTCCAGTTTCTGTGTAGCACAAAATTTCTTGCTTCTTTGGACTTCTAGAAACCAGGGAGAAATGCTTTTGGTCTTTTTAAATAGATAAAGTGAAACAAAGTTAATGTAGAAGGAAGAAACCTCCCTATGAATTAGAATGTCTTGTTTCTATGCATATCTAAATCCAGATGTTTCATCCGTTGACCTTGTAAAATCAGTTGACTAATCAACAGAGATTACTTTAAAGGACAGCCTCAATTTCAGAAATTTTAAGATAGGTTAATGAAAAGGGGGTCTTTAAGGAGAAAGTATAAATTTCCTTTAACGGAACCATGTCTTGACTTTGTAGCACCATCTCGTAAGCCAATATGAAAGAAAGAAAACTTTCTTTGGCCCCATTGAAGGTTTTTGGAAATACAGATCAATGATGGTTGAGCCAAACCCTGAAGCAGGAAGTAATCCTGATGCTGTTAAGACCGAGAGCAGTGAGGAATTCTGGGAAAGAACGGAGCAGAAGGACCTGGGTGAGGACATGGCCAGCTCAAATGTGCAGCTCCAGCGTTTCAGGCAGTTCCGCTACCAGGAGGCTGATGGACCCCGAGAGGTTTGCAACCAGCTCCACTCTCTTTCCCATCAGTGGCTCAAGCCAGAGCGACACATGAAAAACCAAATCGTGGACCTGTTGATCCTGGAGCAGTTCCTGACCATCCTGCCAGTGGAGATGGCGAACTGGGTGAGGGAATGTGGAGCGGAGACCAGTTCCCAGGCGGTGGCCCTGGCAGAAGGCTTCCTCCTGAGCCAGGCTGAGGACCAGAAGCAGCAGGAGCAGCAGCAGGTGAGAGCATTGCATTAGAGGGCTCAGGAATGGGAGGGAGGATTTCTGGAAACTCTCTGCTTGCAAGAGGAGCATCAGGTGAGAGCATTGCATCCAGGGGGGCAGGAACGGGAGGGAGGGTTATTTGAAATCAACCCATTCTGTAAATTGCCACAGAAACTTGCTTCGCTCCCAACCTCTTTCCTCTCTCATCCTTTTTCTAACCCTTCTCCTCATTCCATGTCTTGGACCATCACTGCTATTTCAGGTAAAGGCACAATTTGCAGAAGTTTGCAACCAGCTCCACTCTCTTTCCCATCGGTGGCTGAAGCCGGAGCGACACACGAAAAACCAAATCCTGGACCTGGTGATCCTGGAGCAGTTCCTGACCATCCTGCCAGCGGAGATGGCGAACTGGGTGAGGGAATGCGGAGCGGAGACCAGTTCCCAGGCGGTGGCCCTGGCAGAAGGCTTCCTCCTGAGCCAGGCAGAGGAGCCGAGGCAGCAAGAGCAGCAGCAGCAGGTGAGAGCGTTTCATCCAGGATGACAGGAATGGAGGGAGGAGGTCTGGAAACTCTCTACTCATTGCCCCAGGAGAGGTGTCCCATTCCTCGCCTCCAATATTTTGCACTCTCCCATTTTTTTCTAACCCTTCTCCTCATTCCGTGTGTTGGACCATCACTGCTATTTCAGGTAAAGGCCCAGTTTCCAGAAGTGGGACCTGATTTCCCTGCAGCAGAGGCGGCTCCATCGTCAGACACCTGGCAGAGCCCCCCACAAAGGGGGATCAGGCCGGAGGGCGACGGACGTGCCTCCATGCAGGGTAAGGAACAATCTGGGGCTTGGCTGTATTTCAACTTGGTCTCGCTCTCTGGGGAATGTCAGAGAGTCCTTGGAGTCCTTTTCTGTTCCCCTTAGATAGTACTACGGGGAGGATGCTTGACTCCAACCTTTTCCACAATTCAAATTTTCAACACTTGGAGACTTTATAGATGAAAACCAAACACTTTGATTTGTGGCTTAGAGCCCAAGTGGGGAAGTACACATTTCCCTCCAATTGAAGTATTAAAATCCAAATGAAAGATGAGACATCTTGCAACGATCTCAGGTGTACTTAGACTTCCTGCACAGCCAGGGCAATTCTAGGCATTTGCCTGTAGGTTCAGTCCTGTTGGGTTGCAAGGGGCTTCCTTCCCAGGCGTTTAGGACGGCAGCCTCCGCCTCTGAGAGCAGCGCCTCATTCTGCCTCCCAAATCTCTTTGTCTCTTGCAGGGCGTGGAATGACGTTGGCAATGAGTACACAGCCGTCTCTTCCTGAAGGAATGGAACCGGACCAGGTAGGCGTAGCAATGTCACGTGCACTGGGGAGAAGCACTCATTGCATTTCCTAGAAGGGCTATTCCTAATGATCTGTGTATGCTGACTGTAAGTGATGAGTTGGTTAGGGGCTCGAAGCAGAAAGCTGCTTAGCTTAGCAGGGATACCTTCATCTCAGTGTTCTTGGTGTCAGTGTCAAATCTGGCTCCATTGAGAGAAATAGGAATCGCGGTATGACCATCTCTAAAACTTTGGATGAGGTCATCCTCGTGGGACTTATAAAAGGCGAAGGTACGATCCGATTGCTGAGAGGGGTCCTGGGAGAATGAGAAGCATTCCCGGTTACCTAAGCTCTCCAAACCATGCTTGCCGGAGAAGTTACTACGAGATCTTCATGCTGACTGCTCTGTTGCTTGAGAGGAACAGAACTTTAATTTTGCTAAGGGATGTGCTAGCCATGGTTTCTGTTGTGTTGAGTAATGTGTTTTGCTTGTTTTATCATTTCAAAGTTTTGTTATTCTCTATTTAAGGAATAGATGTATATTTTGCTGTACCACTTTGTTATTTAGCCTGAAAGGTGTTTCAGGGACCCCAACCCATATCCATTAATCCTTGAAGACCAGAACACTCATCTGGGATTCATACGTCCGTTGCGAAGTGGGGTCTGCCCATACAGCCGCAGTTTTCTCTCTTGGTGAAGTGAGTCACAGACACACTTGTTCAAGGAGGATGGAGCAGGAAGGAGGAAGGATCACTGCGGAGAAGGCAGGGAGCAGCCCGTGTGCCTCCATCCCCTGCTCACCACCCAGGGCCTGAGTATGCCTCTTTCCTACTCGTTGTCTCTGGCAAAACTAGGAGCCTACAGAAGGCCCATCTACTCTGACACCGTTTCTCACAGTGGCCCAACAGTTGCCTCTTTGGAAAACCCACAAGCAGGATGGAGGGCCAGAGACATTTCTTAGGCTGTTGATACCCCCAGAACTGGTTTTCACAGCAAGCAAGTTTCATTCCTGCATTTAATGCCCAGCCAGCTCACTTCATGTTATCCTTGAGAAGGAAATCTTTTGTCTTTCCCTCCAGGGTCTGGTGACTTTCGAGGAGGTTGCTGTGCGGTTCACAGAGGAGGAGTGGACCCTGCTGGATCCTGACCAGAGAGCCCTGCACAGGCAGGTCATGGAAGAGAACAGGGGGATCGTGGACTCTCTCGGTAAGGCTCCGTTTGCCTGCTTAATGATATCATGGGATTCCAAATGCAATCATGATGACAATATTACCACTTTGGGCACCTGCCCTCTAGGAGGGTTTTGAGGCCGCCTTTTAGGGCACAGCCCTCAGAAAGCAGCGTTCAAAGAGAAAAGAAATACATTAAATTGTGGAATGATTTAATGCTACTTTAAGAGAGCAGCTTCAAACATACCACAAGCATTTTCACAAGACTCATTGGGTCTGTTCAGATAACATGCTAAGCCATGGTTAGGCCGCTAACCCTTTTGTAGCAAATGGTTAGTGAGTGTGTTTAATCCGTGGTTATGTAGCCACCGTGGTTAGGAATGGTTCACACGATGCACGAAGCCCTAACGGTTAGCTCAAAATGCTTAACTCCAGTGGTTTAGCGTGTCATCTAAACAGGGTCATTAAAACAGCACAGAGTTTAAAAAAACCAACAAGAGCAAAACCCTAATTAATAAGAGGCAGCCCAGAAAAAGCGTGTTTCCCAGGCAGAGCACAAGGCGTAACACCTGTGTTAAAAGAACTGCACTGGCTGCTTCTTATTTTATTATTTATTTTATTTTATTTTATTTTATTTATCATACTTATACCCCGCTCCTCAGCCAAAAAAGGCTCTCGGAGCGGCTTACACTTGGCAAAAAAAGACAGTCCCTGCCCTCAGGCTTACAATCTAATAAAGACATGACACACAAGGAAAAGGAGTCAAGGAGGGAGGGAGGGAGGAGAGAGAAAGAGAGAGAGAGAGAGAGAGAGAGTCCAGCAGGAGCAGGCCCCGATGTTACTTCTGCCTGCTCCTGTCCCCTCGGTCCTTCTTCTTCCCCACAGGGCCAAGATGGCAGTTTGCCCTGTGGGGGGGGGGGGGGAAGAGTCCAGCAGGAGCAGGCCCCGATGTTACTTCTGCCTGCTCCTGTCCCCTCGGTCCTTCTTCTTCCCCACAGGGCCAAGATGGCAGTTTGCCCTGTGGGGGGGGGGGGAAGAGTCCAGCAGGAGCAGGCCCCGATGTTACTTCTGCCTGCTCCTGTCCCCTCGGTCCTTCTTCTTCCCCACAGGGCCAAGATGGCAGTTTGCCCTGTGGGGGGGGGGAAGAGTCCAGCAGGAGCAGGCCCCGATGTTACTTCTGCCTGCTCCTGTCCCCTCGGTCCTTCTTCTTCCCCACAGGGCCAAGATGGCAGTTTGCCCTGTGGGGGGGGGGGGAGAGTCCAGCAGAGTTCTTAGCTACCGAACCACGTTCAGCATTAAGGTATCGTCATATAAAGCCATAAACACACTACCTAGCAGACTGCCTTCCCTGATTCATACCCAGGTGACCTTTAAGATCAGCAGAGGAGGCCTTGCTGGTCATTCCAAAATGAACACAATGTCACCGTGATGTACCCAGATGGCAGGCCTTTGCAGTAGCAGGACCCATCCCGTGGGAAACCCTCCCTCGCAGAGTTTGTGAAGCAGAAAAGGTGACATCCTTTAAACGTGTCCTAAAAACACACCCTTTCACCCTGGCTTTCCCTGGGCATGGAGTAAATTAATTATGCCTCTCATTTTGCTGCTCCTTTGATTGCTTTTACTGTAGTTGTTTTAGTATTGTTTTCTTTAATATTGTCTTCTAATATTGAGATTTTATTAGATTCAGTGGTATCTAAATGCCCCAATTAAATAAAAGAATTAATAAATAAATGTCTCTTATTAGTTCTTCTTTTGATCAAAGTCATTGATTGAAGGTACTCCATTATTTTAAGTTCTATTGCTATCCCAGACTTTTAACAATTTCTTCTCTTTATTCCAGAAAATTACTGGCGGGAAAGGAAGAATAAGAGGGAACCAGGTGGGATGTCACCGAAAAGAGACAAACATAACAACAGCAAACATCAGAGAAGTAAAACAAAGTTAAATAGCAATGGAAGGAACAAATTCTTTGCTTCTCAGGGTGATGGCTACCATGATAGCACAATCCAGGAAGAAATACATCATAGACAGGAAATGAAAAGTTTCCATGTGCAGAGGAAAACTTTCAAGTCTGAATCAAACTTTAAAGTTAATTGTGAAATTCACACCTTGAAGAAACGGTGTCCAGGTTTGGTGTGTAGAAAGAGCCTCAGTGAGAAGCGGACTCTGATTTCTCATCAAAGAACTCACACAGCGGAGAAACCGTATCATTGTTTGGAATGTGGAAAGAGCTTCAGTCAGAAGAAATATCTCACTTGGCATCAAAAGACTCACACAGGAGAGAAACTATATCAATGTTTGGAGTGTGGAAAGAGGTTCAGTCATAAGACAGATCTCAATTCTCATCAAAGAATTCACACAGGGGAGAAACCATATAAGTGTTTGGAGTGCGAAAACAGCTTCAGTCAGAAGGCACGTCTCAATTCCCATCAAAGAACTCACACAGGGGAGAAACCATATCATTGTTTGGAATGTAGAAAGAGCTTCAGTCAGAAGAAATATCTTACTCAGCATCAAAGGACTCACACAGGAGAGAAACCATATCAATGTCTGGAGTGTGGAAAGAGGTGCAGTCATAAGACAGGTCTCAATTCTCATCAAAGAACTCACACAGGGGAGAAACCATACCATTGTTTGGAGTGCGGAAAGAGCTTCAGTGCGAAGAATAATCTTACTTCTCATCAAAGAATTCACACAGGGGAGAAACCATATCATTGTTTGGAATGTAGAAAGAGCTTCAATCAGAAGAAATATCTCACTCGGCATCAAAGGACTCACACAGGAGAGAAACCATATCAATGTTTGGAGTGTGGAAAGAGGTGCAGTCATAAGACAGATCTCAATTCTCATCAAAGGACTCACACAGGGGAGAAGCCATACCATTGTTTGGAGTGTGGAAAGAGCTTCAGTGCGAAGAGTAATCTTACTTCTCATCAAAGAACTCACACAGGGGAGAAACCATACCATTGTTTTGAGTGTGGAAAGAGTTTCAGTGTGAAAAAAAGACTTACTTCTCATCAAAGAATTCACACAGGGGAGAAACCATATAAGTGTTTGGAATGTGGAAAGAGTTTCAGTCAGAAATCACATTTCAATTGTCATCAAAGAATTCACACAGGGGAGAAACCATATAAATGTCTGGAGTGCCAAAAGAGCTTCAGTCAGAAGGTACTTCTCAATTCTCATCAAATCACTCACACAGGGAAGAAACCATATACATGTTTGGAGTGTGGAAAGAGCTTCAGTCAGAAATCATCTTTCAATTGTCATCAAAGAATTCACACAGGGGAGAAACCATATCATTGTTTGGAATGTGGAAAGAGCTTCCGTCAGAAATCAAATTTCAATTGTCATCAAAGAATTCACACAGGGGAGAAACCATACCATTGTTTGGAGTGTGGAAAGAGCTTCAATCTGAAGGCCCAACTTAATTCTCATCAAAGAACTCATACAGGGGAGAAACCATATAGATGTTTGGAGTGCAAAAAGAGCTTCAGTCAGAAGGCCCAACTTAATTCTCATCAAAGAATTCACACAGGGGAGAAATCATATAAATGTCTGGAGTGCGAAAAGAGCTTTAGTCAGAAGGCACTTCTCAATTCTCATCAAAGAACTCACACAGCGGAGAAACCATAGTATTGTTTGGAGTGTGGAAATAGCTTCGGTCAGAAGAAATATCTCACTCAGCATCAAACGACTCACACAGATGAGAAACCATATCAGTGCTTGGTGTGTGGAAAAAACTCCAGTCATCGAAGAACTCTCACTCAGCATCAAACAATTCATACAAGGGAGAAATCATACGATTGTTTGGTGTGTGGAAAGAGGTACAGTGAGAAGAGAACTCTTACTTCTCATCAAAGAACTCACACAGTTGGAAATCCATATCATTGCTTGGAGTGTGGAAAGAGCTTCAGTCATAAGGGAGCCTTTACTTCTCATCAAAGAACTCACACAGGGTTTCTGTAGAAAAGGCTTTATTTCAAGCTTACATCACTACCTTTCATTAAAAAAAGGAATTAAAAAGGGCATACAACAACAACAACACACAAGTATTATTTCTATATTAAAAGTCTAGAAATACAGAAAGGAATCATTGATGCCTGGGACATCTCCACTCATACCTATTTGTGGACTCCCGAATTTTCACCTAAAAGACAGAATCATAAACAAAAAGGCTTTAAAAGACAATCAATTGGATAGACTAATGCATTATTATAAAGACTTTTTACCCATATCTAGGACTGCCTGGAGGCCATCATTGAGGAAGACAAACATGGTTAGCATGGTATCAACTATCCACATGTCTTAGAAAGCGGTACATCGTGCAGCAAGGCACCAGAAACCTGACAGATTTGGAAGGAATGACGGCTAACTTAGCAGAAAAAGTTAAAAGGCAAATCACTATATAGATTACTACTTTTCCTGGATTTAGGATCACAGGAAGGACTACGAACTTGCTGGGAATCTGAATGGGCTATTAGAATAGATCAAGAATACGAGACAAAAATGTGGGGGGAAATTCTTTTAAAGCCACATCAGCTAAATGTACAGAAATATTGCTTAAAATATTACCAAAATGGTACTTCACGCCATGCAGAATAGCAAAAATAGACAAGTCCTCACCATTGTGCTGGAGAGGGTGTGGTGTTCGGGAATCTTATGTTCACATGTGGTGGGATTGTGAACATATGCAAAGATTTTGCACGGGGATGTTTGAAGAAATATCCATCGTAATGGAAACGACAGTAATAAAAACACCAGAATTTGCATTGTTTAATAAACTTGAGGGCCAAAACCAAACTATATTACACAAAACGCAAACTGGGTATCTTAATAGCAGCACGTATGCTGATAGCTAAATGCTGGAAGGAGGCAAAAGGATGAAATAGAAGGAGGTGGTACGGTAATAGTGTGGGAAATAGCGCTCTCAGAGAAACTTACTGAAGGGTATTAAAAAGACAAAAGAAAAAAGACAGTTTTGCTGCAGAATGGTCATGTTTTATTACACACACAAACAAAACAACAGCATCAGCACAGGTACAAACTGCCTTTAACAGCTTATAGTTACAATAGCCTCTCGGGAAACAATTACAACAATTAAAATGAATAGCTCTGATTGGGGACCTATCCAACCAATTAATTAATTAATTATCCTTTAAAACTGCCCCATAACTAATGTTAAATAATTTGTGCTGTGTGTTTATAGTGTTGGATTGGGTAGCATTTTCTTTCTACTTTTTTAAAAAAGAAAGAAAGCGTATGTAATCTCTTATTCCCTGCATGTATGGTTTCTACATTATGTTAATAATGTAGATAGTTAATAATGTAGATATGTTAATAGGAGGAGGGCTTTCTCATAGATAGTACAATGCAGCAAAAGGAACGCCTCCTCCCATATGTACCTGCCCGGACCGTAAGATCATCTACAGGTGCCCTTCTCCGTGAGCCCCTGCCAAAGGAAGTGAGGCAGGTGGCTACTTCGAGGAGGGCTTTCTCCACTGTGGCACCCCGGTTGTGGAACGAGCTCCCCAGAGAGATCCGCTTGGCGCCTACACTGTACTGCTTTCGTCGCCAGCTGAATATTTTTATTCACTCAGTATTTTAACACTTAATTTTAACTTAAATTTAAATTTTACTGTTTTAACTCTGTATTTTAATCTTATATCAATTTTGCTGTGTGGTTTTTATCCTGGTTGCG
The DNA here is from genome assembly GCF_023053635.1 of Elgaria multicarinata webbii. Classification (NCBI taxonomy): domain Eukaryota; kingdom Metazoa; phylum Chordata; class Lepidosauria; order Squamata; family Anguidae; genus Elgaria; species Elgaria multicarinata. The sequence goes on from NC_086173.1 coordinate 157,322,486, forward strand.
CTTTTTATACTGTATTTCGTAATTATGCTTTTAACCTGTTGGTTGTTTTATTGTGGTTTTAATTTTTGTGAACCGCCCAGAGAGCCTTGGCTATTGGGCAGTATAAAAATGTAATAAAATAAATAAATAAATAAATAAATAAAATAAAAACAATATTTAAGTTTTTATATTTGCAAGTAAAAATTTTTTTTAAAAAAAGAACTCACACGGGGGAGTAACACTATCATTGTTTGGAGTGTAAAAAGAGTTGTGTCCCAAACGCATCGTGCTAAATTGCGCAAGAAACAATAATAATGTAATCAATTGTTGACACACTGGCTCTGGACTTAAAGTATATTCTCCTGCCCGGTCATCCTCTACCCCTCTCTGCCCCCCATTCAATAATGCAAGAGCCGTTCTGTTTATCATTTTCATGAAGGATAAGCCTGCAAAATTGCAACTCTTATCCTTCAAATGCTTATCGGGTAGAGGATGGGTAGCTGTTCATGGAAGTGAGCGTAGGGGGTGTCATCATCCTTTCCAATTCATGCATTGAGGTCGATGGCCAAAATACAATCCATCTTTTTATAGCCTGCATGCTTTACATCCCTTCATCTATCTATATAAATAAAAATGAAAAAGACCGTTCGTTACTGTCGTTATATCTCCGAAAGTTCTTCACCGATTGCTTTGAAATTTTGACACAGCGTTGCGTTCGAATACGCGAGCGTTGTTATGTAACTATGTTCTATATGGGGTCAAAGGTTTGTCTTAAAATCGAAGAAATAGGCCTCCTCAAAACCAGTCCTGCTGATCATTGTGACATCACCAACCAGTAGGCCAATCCGCTGCCTCTGCCTCCTCTCCTATTTGCATATTCTCTCGCAATTGGCTGAGTGAATATAGATGTCACACCTGTGACAGTTACACGTTCAGAAGAAAGGTAACTGCCATGAGTTTCCAGTAACCTCCTCACCGTAAAAACATGCTTTTATATCTCCGAAAGTTCTTCACCGATTGCTTTGAAATTTTGACACAGCTTTGCGTTCGAATACGCGAGCGTTGTTATGTAACTATGTTCTCTATTGGATCAAAGGTTTGTCTTAAAATCGAAGAAATAGGCCTCCTCAAAACCAGTCCTGCTGATCATTGTGACATCGCCAACCAGTAGGCCAATCCACTGCCTCTGCCTCCTCTCCTATTTGCATATTCTCTCGCAATTGGCTGAGTGAATATAGATGTCACACCTGTGACAGTTACACATTCAGAAGAAAGGTAACTGCCATGAGTTTCCAGTAACAACCTCACCATAAAAACATGCTTTTATATTTCCGAAAGTTCTTCACCGATTGCTTTGAAATTTTGACACAGCGTTGCGTTTGAATACGCGAGCGTTGTTATGTAACTATGTTCTCTATGGGGTCAAAGGTTTGTCTTAAAATCGAAGAAATAGGCCTCCTCAAAACCAGTCCTGCTGATCATTGTGACATCACCAACCAGTAGGCCAATCCACTGCCTCTGCCTCCTCTCCTATTTGCATGTTCTCTCCTATTTGCTCTTATAGGTCATTGTGACATCGCCAACCAGTAGGCCAATCCACTGCCTCTGCCTTCTCTCCTATTTGCATGTTCTCTCCTATTTGCTCTTATAAGTCTATTTGCTTGGAAGAGTGAGGAAGACGACTTGCCCTCTCGATCCATGTCCTTCTTGGTTGGTCGCCCAGGGAGGAGATGCGGTTAGATTACAACTACAATGTATTATTAATACATCTCTCAGGGAGGGGAGTTTTCCATCATGTTTAAAAGAAGCGGTGGTACGGCCACTTTTAAAAAAAACCTCCCTGGACCCTCTGGATCTTAACAATTATCGACCAGTATCAAATCTTCCATTTCTGGGCAAGGTGATCGAGAGGGCAGTTGCTCACCAACTCCAAGCAGTTTTGGATGACACAGATTTTCTAGACCCATTTCAAACTGGCTTTAGAGCAGGATACGGAATTGAGACCGCTATGGTCGCCTTAGCGGATGATCTACGCCTGAGTATTGACAGGGGGAGTATGTCCCTGCTGGTACTCTTGGACCTCTCAGCAGCTTTTGATACCATTGACCATGGTATCCTTCTGGATCGCCTGAGAGGATTGGGAATTGGAGGCACTGTCCTTCGGTGGTTCCGGTCCTACCTCTCGGGCAGGTTCCAGATGGTGATGCTTGGGGATAGCTGCTCCTCAAAAAAGGAGCTGCTGTGCAGTGTACCGCAAGGTGCCATCCTTTCCCCAATGCTATTTAATATTTACATGAAACCGCTGGGCGAGATCATCCGGAGGCATGGGGCGGGGTGCTATCAGTATGCTGATGACACCCAAATATATTTCTCTATACCTTCAATAACAGCATCAGCTAAGGATAGTGTGTCTCCTCTGAATGAATGCTTAGAGGCGGTAATGGGCTGGATGAGGAAAAACAAACTGAAGCCGAATCCAGACAAGACGGAGGTGCTCGCTGTCAAAGGCCACAACCTAGGTTTGGAGGTGTGCCAACCGGTTCTGGATGGGGTTACACTCCCCCTGAAAGACTGTGTTCGCAGCTTGGGGGTGCTTCTGGATCCGTCGCTCCAAATGACAGCCCAGATAGATGCGACGGCCAGGAGTGCCTACTATCAGCTTCGGCTGATATGCCAGCTGCGCCCCTTCCTAGAGTTGGAAGACCTAAAGACGGTAGTGCACGCACTGGTAACTTCGAGGCTTGACTTCTGTAATGCGCTCTACATGGGGCTACCTCTGTGCCTAGTCCGGAAACTTCAATTAGTCCAAAATATCGCAGCCAGGCTGGTCACTGGTACACCTAGGGGTGACCACATTACACCAGTTTTAAAATCTCTTCACTGGCTGCCGATTAGTTTCCGGGCGAAGTACAAAGTTTTGGTTATTACCTTTAAAGCCCTACATGGTTTGGGTCCAGGCTACCTGCAGGATCGCCTTCTCCCGTACAATCCGCCCCGCACACTCAGGTCCTCTGGGAAGAATCCACTTCAGCTAGCAAAAGCTAGATTAACAACTGTTACCCAGAGGACCTTCTCTTCTGCTGCTCCCAGACTGTGGAATGGCCTGCCGGAGGAGATTCGTCAACTTGACAGTCTTTTAGAATTTAAAAAAGCAATAAAGACTGATCTATTCCGGCAGGCCTATCCAGTGAAATTTTAGAATGTTTTCAGGATGTTTTAATCATGTATGGTATGTTTTAATTCGTTTTAATGTGTATTTTATCTCATGTTTTTATACTGTTTGTTTTACACTTTGAATTGTTTAAGTTTTTGTGAACCGCCCAGGGAGCTTCGGCTATTGGGCGGTATAAAAATGCAATAAATAATAATAATAATAATAATAATAATAATAATAATAATAATAATAAGTCATTGTGATATCGCCAACCAGTAGGCCAACCAGTAGTTTTAACAGAGGTTAAAAATAAATAATAATAATCTCTGAAAGTTCTTCACCGATTGCTTTGAAATTTTGACACAGCGTTGCGTTCGAATACGCGAGCGTTGTTATGTAACTATGTTCTATATGGGGTCAAAGGTTTGTCTTAAAATCGAAGAAATAGGCCTCCTCAAAACCAGTCCTGCTGATCATTGTGACATCGCCAACCAGTAGGCCAATCCGCTGCCTCTGACTCCTCTCCTATTTGCATGTTTTCTCACAATTGGCTGAGTGAATATAGATGTCACACCTGTGACAGTTACACGTTCTGAAGAAAGGTAACTGCCAGGAGTTTCCGCTAACCCTCTCACCGTAAAAACATCCTTTTTAAAAAACCAAACAATCTGCTTTACTTCATCCAAATAATGCCTCGCAGAAGATCACACTTAGGTCGTCGTACTCACGGAGTGGAAGCACTGCGACGAGAAATTGCAAATCAGACTGAGGAAGAACGGGCATCAGCAAATGAGAAAAAAAGAAAAAGAATGCCTCAAATACGTGCCAAGGAACCAGCCAAGCAACGTTCAGCCAGACTTGAGGATGCACGGTTGCGAGCACAGCAATCGCGTTCTACAGCTTCAGATCTGCTTTGTTCTCAACAGAATGAACGTGACAGGCTGAGAGCGGCTGAAAGACGTCAACGAGAAACAGCACATCAGCGTCAAACACGACTCCGTGGTAAACAATCACACGATTACAATCGCCTTGCATTCCGGTACAACCCAGCTGATGATTATAGTTTGAGGCGGCATGTTCTCATCGGCACTATGACTGAAGTGTGTCCTTATTGCAAGGCTCTTAAATTTAATGGAGAAACAAAAGGAATGTGTTGCGCTGCTGGAAAAATTAAACTGCCTCAACTTGGAGAACCACCAGAGCCATTACAAACTTTGCTTGCCGGATATACCGCAGAATCAAAGCATTTCCTATCTAACATCAGGAAATACAACTCATGCTTCCAAACGACGTCGTTCGGCGCAGAAATCATCACAGCTCCATTTATGCCAACTTTCAAAGTCAAAGGACAAATTTATCATAAAGCCGGCTCCTTCCTTCCGTTTCAAGATAGTCAACATAAATTCCTACAAATGTATTTCATTGGTGATGGCAATGATGAATTGAATGCACGCTGCGGAATTTATACCGGCATAAAAAGGTCCATCGTTTCAAAACTGCAACAGCTACTTCACGAAAAAAACAATTTAGTACATTTGTTCAAAACAGCAATTGACATGATGCCATCTGATACACACAAGATTGTTATTCATGCTGACAAAACGCCTGCTGGAGAACATGTGCGAAGATTCAATGCTCCAACTATAGACGAAGTGGCAATTGTTATAGTCGGAGATCAATCTTGACAGGACCTTTCAAAGGTGAAGATGTCCTCATTCCTCGCATTCCTATGATTCCAACAGATATGCCATTTCAATTTAAGAGATTGCAATTCCCAATTCGATTGGCGTTTGCAATCACCATCAACAAAGCTCAGGGCCAATCTTTAGAATTGTGCGGTTTAGATCAAGACACAGATTGCTTCTCACATGGACAATTATATGTTGCGTGTTCTAGAGTCGGCAAACCAGACAATCTCTATATCTACACAGACAATGGAACAACTAAAAATATTGTATATCCACAAGCATTGTGAAATTAAACATATTAGAAACATCCGCTTTGTCTTTTCTTTCTTTTCAATTTAACCAGACTGAGCCACAGCAACGCGTGGCAGGGTACAGCTAGTAAGGACATAAACATTTGGTTACGGAGAACTGGTCAAAACTGGAAAACAATAATAAAGCCGTACTGCCAATTCTGGGACGTGGAGCTCCAAATTCATTTAAGTAGTGCCTCTAACCATTCTGCTTATAGAGGCAATGGGAGGGCATTTTGGCCTGTACAGTATCTGTCTGGTTGCACATCCCAAAATTCAGGAAAGGTTTTACCCTGGCAGGATAAAACTGCTTTATGGGAACAAAGGTTTAGAAGGAAACTAGATTAGGAACTAGTCAGGAAAAGCAGAAACAGCAGTACACATTTTGCTGCATTGTACTATCTATGAGAACTTGCGCCACAAAGTTATAACTCCTACTTTACAACAGTTCTTGTGGGGAACGGAGGAACAACATCTAGCACACTGACTTTCAGATAATAACCCCAAGGTCATGTGAAAAGTGATGAGTTTTTGTGTATCGAAAATTAATCAACAAATTGAGATTACTTGGTATTACAAACTAGTAATCACTTAATTTTTGTTCTAGGCTCCTGAATGAGTCACAAATTTTATGTATTGTATGTATTTTATTCATTGCCTTTATTGTGTTTTTATGTGTTCTATATTTTATTGACTTACTATACTGCTTTTGTACTGACTGACTGACTGGTTTATGACCATAATAAAAGCAATCAAACAATTTCTTATAAAAATGTCACATATGTGGGAAAGCATATAAATGCTTGGGATTTGGAAAGAAGTTCAGTCAGAATGAGATTAATTTACAATCCAGCGCTATTTCACATTAGACTACCTAGTTAGGTGATAGAGTATATAAAGAAATAATCTGATCTTCTCATCGAATACCTCAGATGTAGGGGGAAACAGAAGTACTTAAAACTATAGAATGATATTTATTTACAATCAAGCCATATTTCACATTAGACTACTAAATTAGGCGGCGGAGTATATAAAGGAATGCTAAGACAACAAAGAAAGCTATATAAACAACATTTTCTGCGATATTGTAGAGTGAAATATAATGATCAGAATATGAGAAATAATCATATTGACCAGGAAATTTTTAGACAATTTTGCCCCATTTTAAACACTTGTTAAGTGATATTTAGGAGTTGCCAGACAAGTGGGGGAAAGCCAGGGTGATCCTACTTCATATATAAGCAAGGGCAGAATCCACAGCAGGTGGGACCATCTCCCCCAATTCCGTTCTCTAACCGGGATTTAAACATCTTGACGGCAAGAATGCCCCACTGTTTGAACTCATTTATTGGGGAATCTGTTGGATATGGATTCACAAGACCTCCGGGCTGCTGCCTGGGGCCCAGGCTCCCCTCGGCCTGTAGGTTTACCAGCCCCTTTCTGCACGGATGGGATTTGCGCTGGTTCATGATGCCTCAATACAGGAGAGCATCTCTCGCTAGCCGGGTTTCCCGAGAGGCGTCACAGGGAGAGATGTGGGGGGACCCTGGAGAGGCGTCAGCAAAGTAACACTTCAGCCGGTTCCCCTGTCTCATTAGCTGCCTTTTGCTGGTCTTCTGAGGGTTAAAGAAACGCGCTTGATTCCTAGAGAGGAAGGGGATGTGGGGCAGGGGAGGAGGGGCCGGTGTCTTGGAGCTGCGCTCCTTTGTGCCGCCTCCTTCTTCCTCCGGAGGGAAAAGGCCTTGGAGCTTCCTCCGGGCGCTGGATCGGGGCCTCCTGAGCGGGATCAGGTGAGAGCCCTCCTGGCCTTGGGCTGAAAGCGGGTCCATGGGTTGCAGGGGAGGAAGAGGAGGGGGAGACCTGGGAAGGGGGAAGATGCCCGAATTCAGCCCCCAAAGGGTCAGAGGAGGATCTGAGTTCGCAACAGGAAGGGGGCTGGACGCTCCCCCCACCCCACCCCATAGGGAGGAGACCTGCCAGGCTGAGCCTCTTGGGAGCCCCCGCAGTCTCCGCCCCCTCCTCCCTCCGCCGCTGCTGGGTCCATGGATCAGAACTGCTTCCTCGATCAGGCCTCCCTGCAGGGACGACGGTCCTTCTTCCCCCATTCATCGGGCCCCTGTTTCCCCTCCACACACACCCTCCCACTTGGCCCATGGGGGTCCCCGGGTGCAATCCTGCCTGGGGCTGAGACGCTGCCCTCGTTCTCTGCTGAACCGGCCGGACTGACAGCAGCCAGCAAAGGCGGGTGGAGGGAGACCAGGTGCCCCCCCAAGACCCCTCCCCCAAAAGGCAAGTGATTTGGAGACCCCTGAAAGGGCAGCAAGTTTTGTAGTCATTTAAATAACTGGGGGGCAGTGGTGGGAGGAGGAGGCGCTTGTGGCACATTCTTTCTTTCTTTCAGACATTTATATCCCACTTTATATCATTAAGATCTCAGGGTGGCGTAGACATCTCCAATGGCAGCCAGAGATCTTGGGACACCCCTGTGAGGCAGGCCTTCAGAGAGAGGAGAAGAGGAGGAGGCTGATAATAACTGAATAAATGGGGAAATAAAAGAGAACGAAAAAGAAGTGTTACACATTCCGAAAGGGGGGAAAAGGCAAACCTGAACAGATCATTGACCCAGGGTTTCTGAGGGGGCATAAATCTTGTGATCTCTTCGGCTGGAGGACGGTGCCCAGTGAGAACCTGTCCTGTGCTCCAGCGAGGCAACTCCTAGCTATGAGAGCCAGGAAACCATAGTTAGTTCTTTAATTGGTGACTCCTGACCTTTTACTATTGTGGGGGGTGAGTGTGGCGGAGGTGAGAGGCTAAAGGCAGCAAAAGATCTTGGCCGAACCCTGTGAAGCAGCTGGAGAGGAATCCCTTTGAGAAGGAGGAGAAGGCTGATGATAAAGAAATGGCGAAGAAGATGAAAAAGGGGTGTTCAAAAAACCAGTATATAAAAAACTAAAAACTAAACCAGCAGAGCACAACTGGTGAATTCCAGTTTCTGTGTGGCACAAAATTTCTTGCTTCTTTGGACTTCTAGAAACCTGGGAGAAATGCTTTTGATCTTTTTAACTAGATAAAGTAAAACAAACTCTGTGTAGAAGGAAGAAACCTCTCTATGAATCAGAATGTCTTGTTTCTATGCATATCTAAATCCAGATGTTTCATCTGTTGACCTTGTAAAATCAGTTGACTAATCAACAGAGATTACTTTAAAGGACAGCCTCAATTTCAACAAATTTTAAGATAGGTTAATGAAAAGGGGTCTTTAAGGAGAAAGTATAAATTTCCTTTAACAGAACCATGTCTTGACATTGTAGCACCATCTCGTAAGCCAATTTTTGCCAAGATACAAAAGAGAGAAAACTTTCTTTGACCCCATTGAAGGTTTTTGGAAATACAGATCAATGATGGTTGAGCCAAACCCTGAAGCAGGAAGTAATCCTGATGCTGTTAAGACCGAGAGCAGTGGGGAATTTTGGGAAAGAACGGAGCAGAAGGTCCTGGGTGAGGACATGGCCAGCTCAAATGTGCAGCTCCAGCGTTTCAGGCAGTTCCACTACCAGGAAGCTGATGGACCCCGAGAGGTTTGCAACCAGCTCCACTCTCTTTCCCATCGGTGGCTGAAGCCAGAGCGACACACGAAAACCCAAATCGTGGACCTGTTGATCCTGGAGCAGTTCCTGACCATCCTGCCAGTGGAGATGGCGAACTGGGTGAGAGAATGTGGAGCGGAGACCAGTTCCCAGGCGGTGGCCCTGGCAGAAGGCTTCCTCCTGAGCCAGGCAGAGGACCAGAAGCTGCAACAGCAGCAGCACCAACAGGTAAGAGCGTTTCATCCAGGGTGACAGGAATGGGAGGGAGGAGGTCTGGAAACTCTCTACTCATTGCCCCAGGAGAGTTGTCCCATTCCTCGCCTCCAATATTTTGCACTCTCCCATTTTTTTCTAACCCTTCTCCTCATTCCGTGTGTTGGACCATCACTGCTATTTCAGGTAAAGGCCCAGTTTCCAGAAGTGGGACCTGATTTCCCTGCAGCAGAGGCGGCTCCATCGTCAGACACCTGGCAGAGCCCCCCACAAAGGGGGATCAGGCCGGAGGGCGACGGACGTGCCTCCTTGCAGGGTAAGGAACAATTTGGGGCGTGGCTGTATTTCAACTTGGTCTCGCTCTCTGGGGGATGTCAGAGAGTCCTTGGAGTCCTTTTCTGTTCCCCTTAGATAGTACTACGGGGAGGATGCTTGACTCCAACCTTTTCCACAATTCAAATTTTCAACACTTGGAGGCTTTATAGCTGAAAACCAAACACTTTGATTTGTGGCTTAGAGCCCAAGTGGGGAAATACACGTTTCCCTCCAACTGAAGTATTAAAATCCAAATGAAAGATGAGACATCTTGCAACAATCTCAGGTGTACTTAGACTTCCTGCACAGCCAGGGCAATTCTAGGCATTTGCCTGTAGGTTCATTCCTGTTGGGTTGCAAGGGGCTTCCTTCCCAGGCGTTTAGGATGGCAGCCTCCACCCCTGAGAGCAGCGCCTCCTTCTGCCTCCCCATCCTCTTTGTCTCTTGCAGGGCGTGGAATGACGTTGGCAATGAGTACACAGCCGTCTCTTCCTCAAGGGATGGAACCCGACCAGGTAGGCGTAGCAATGTCACATGCACTGTGGACAAGCTTCATTGCATTTCCTAGAAGGGCTATTCCTAATGATCTGTGTATGCTGACTGTAAGTGATTAGTAAAGATGAGATTAGTTGTATGTGTTTGGTGAGATAACTGTGAGGAATGGAATGTATCCATGGAAAGAAGGCTGCCACAAATGACTTGGTTAGGGACTGGAAGCAGAAAGCTGTTTAGCTTAGCAGGGATACCTTCATCTCAGTGTTCTTGGTGTCAGTGGCAAATCTGGCTCCATTGAGAGAAATAGCAATCGTGGTATGACCATCTCTAAAACTTTGGATGAGGTCATCCACGTGGGACTTATAAAAGGCGAAGGTTCGATCCAATTGCTGAGAGGGGTCCTGGGAGAATGAGAAGCATTCTCGGTTACCTAAGCTCTGCAAACCATGCTTGCCGGAGAAGTTACTACGAGATCTTCATGCTGACTGCTCTGTTGGATGAGAGGAACAGAACTTTAATTTTGCTAAGGGATGTGCTAGCCATGGTTTCTGTGTGCTGAGTAATGTGTTTTGCTTGTTTTATCGTTTCAAAGTTTTGTTATTCTTTATCTAAGGAATACATGCATATTTTGCGGTACCACTTTGTTATTTAGCCTGAAAGGTGTTTCGGGGACCCCAACCCTTATCCATTAATCCTTGAAGTCCAGAACACTCATCTGGGATTCATACGTCCATTGCGAAGTGGGGTCTGCCCATACAGCCGCAGTTTTCTCTCTTGGTGAAGTGAGTCACAGACACACTTGTTCAAGGAGGATGGAGCAGGAAGGAGGAAGGATCACTGCGGAGAAGGCAGGGAGCAGCCCGTGTGCCTCCATCCCCTGCTCACCACCCAGGGCCTGAGTATGCCTCTTTCCCACTCGTTGTCTCTGGCAAAACTAGGAGCCTACAGACAGCCCAGCTACATGGGACAGAAGGCCCATATAGTCTGACACTGTTTCTCGCAGTGGCCCAACAGTTGCCTCTTTGGAAAGCCCACAAGCAGGACGTACGGCCAGAGCTATTTTTCTGGCTGTTGAAACCCCCAGAACTGGTTTTCACAGCAAGCAAGTTTCATTCCTGCAGTTTAATGCCCAGCCAGCTCACTTCATGTTATCCTTGAGAAGGAAACGTTTTCTCTTTTCCTCCAGGGTCTGGTGACTTTCGAGGAGGTTGCTGTGCAGTTCTCGGAGGAGGAGTGGGCCCTGCTGGATCCAGACCAGAGAGCCCTGCACAGGCAGGTCATGGAGGAGAACCGGGGGATCGTGGCCTCTGTCGGTAAGTCTCCCTGTTTGCCTGCTTAATGATATCATGGGATTCCAAATGCAATCATGATGACAATATTACCATTTTGGGCACCTGCCCTCTAGGAGAGTTTTGAGGCCGCCTTTTAGGACCCAGCCCTCAGAAGACAGCGTTCAAAGAGAAAAGAAATACATTCAGTTATAATAAATTGTGGAATTATTTAATGCGACTTTAAGAGAGCAGCTTCAAACATACCACAAACATTTTCACAAGACTCATTGGGTCTGTTCAGACAACATGCTAAGCCATGGTTAGGCCACTAACTCTTTTGCAGTAAATGGTTAGTGAGTGTGTTTAAACCATGGTTATGTAGCCACCATGGTTAGGAATGGTTCACATGACACACTAAGCTCTAATGTTTAGCTCAAAATGCTTAACAACCATGGCTTAGCGTGTCATCTGAACAGGGTCATTAAAACAGCTCAGAGTCCCAAAAACCAACAAGAACAAAACCCTAATTAATAAAAGGCAGCCCAGAAAAAGCTTGTTTCCCAGGCAGAGCACGAGGTGTAACACCTGTGTTAAAAGAACTGCACTGGCTGCTTCTTAGCTACCGAACCACGTTCAGCATTAAGGTATCGTCATATAAAGCCATAAACACACTACCTAGCAGACTGCCTTCCCTGATACATACTCAGGTGACCTTTAAGGATCAGCAGAGGAGGCCTTGCTGGTCATTCCAAAATGAACACAATGTCACCGTGACGTACCCAGATGGCAGGCCTTTGCAGTAGCAGGACCCATCCCGTGGGAAACCCTCCCTCGCAGAGTTTGTGAGGCAGAAAAGGTGACATCCTTTAAACGTGTCCTAAAAACACAGCCTTTCACCCTGGCTTTCCCTGGGCATGGAGTAAATTAATCATGCCTCTCATTTAGCTGCTCCTTTGATTGCTTTTACTGTAGTTGTTTTAGTATTGTTTTCTTTAATATTGTCTTCTAATATTGAGATTTTATTAGATTTAGTGGTATCTAAATGCCCCAATTAAATAAAAGAATAAATAAATGTCTCTTATTAGTTCTTCTTTTAATCAAAGTCATTGATTGAAGGTGCTCCTTTATTTTAAGTTCTATTGCTATCCCAGATTTTAACAATTTCTTCTCTTTATTCAACTCACGCAGCGGAGAAACCGTATCATTGTTCGGAATGTAGAAAGAGCTTCAGTCAGAAGAAATATCTCACTCAGCATCAAAGGACTCACACAAGAGAGAAACCATATCAGTGTTTGGAGTGTGGAAAGAGGTTCAGTCATAAGACAGATCTCAATTCTCATCAAAGAATTCACGCAGGGGAGAAGCCATACCATTGTTTGGCGTGTGGAAAGAGGTTCAGTGAGAAGAAAACACTTATTTCTCATCAAGGAATTCACACAGGGGAGAAACCATATCATTGTTTGGAATGTAGAAAGAGCTTCAGTCAGAAGAAATATCTCACTTGGCATCAAAGGACTCACACAGGAGAGAAACCATATCAATGTTTGGAGTGTGGAAAGAGGTTCAGTCATAAGACAGCTCTCAATTCTCATCAAAGAATTCACACAGGGGAGAAACCATATAAGTGTTTGGAATGTGGAAAGAGGTTCAGTCGGAAGGCCCATCTCAATTCTCATCAAAGGACTCACACAGGAGAGAAACCATATCAATGTTTGGAGTGTGGAAAGAGCTTCAGTGCGAAGTGTAATCTTACTTCTCATCAAAGAACTCACACAGGGGAGAAAAAATACCATTGTTTTGAGTGTGGAAAGAGCTTCAGTGTGAAAAAAACATTTATTTCTCATCAAAGAATTCACACAGGGGAGAAACCATACCATTGTTTGGAGTGTGAAAAGAGCTTTAGTCAGAAATCAAATCTTACTTCTCATCAAAGAATTCACACAGGTGAAAATCCGTATCATTGCTTGGAGTGTGGAGAGAGCTTCAGTCATAAGGGAGCCTTTACTTCTCATCAAAGAACTCACACAGGGTTTCTATAGAAAAGGCTTTATTTCAAGCTTACATCACTACCTTTCATTAAAAACAGGAATTAAAAAGGGCATACAACAACAACACACAAGTATTATTTCTATATCAAAAGTCTAGAAATACAGAAAGGAATCATTGATGCCTGGGACATCTCCACTCATACCTATTTGTGGACTCCCGAATTTTCACCTAAAAGACAGAATGATAAACAAAAAGGCTTTAAAAGACAATCAATTGGATAGATTAATGCATTATTATAAAGACTTTTTACCCATATCTAGGACTGCCTGGAGGACATCATTGAGGAAGTCAAACATGGTTAGCGTGGTATCAACTATCCACATGTCTTAAAAAGCAGTACATCATGCAGCAAGGCACCAGAAACCTGACAGATTTTGAAGGAATGACGGCTAACTTAGCAGAAAAAGTTAAAGGCAAATCACTATATAGATTACTACTTAAACTGGATTTAGGATCACAGGAAGTACTACGAACTCGCTGGGAATGTGACTGGGCTATTAGAATAGATCAAGAATACGAGACAAAAATGTGGGGGGAAATTCTTTTAAAGCCACATCAGCTAAATGTACAGAAATATTGCTTAAAATATTACCAAAATGGTACTTCACGCCATGCAGAATAGCAAAAATAGACAAGTCCTCACCATTGTGCTGGAGAGGGTGTGGTGTCCGGGAATCTTATGTTCACATGTGGTGGGATTGTGAACATATGCAAAGATTTTGCACGGGGATGTTTGAAGAAATATCCATCGTAATGGAAACGACAGTAATAAAAACACCAGAATTTGCATTGTTTAATAAACTTGACGGCCAAAACCAAACTATATTACACAAAAAGCAAACTGGGTATCTTAATAGCAGCACGTATGCTGATAGCTAAATGCTGGAAGGAGGCAAAAGGATGAAATAGAAGGAGGTGGTACAGTAATAGTGTGGGAAATAGCGCTCTCAGAGAAACTTACTGAAGGGTATTAAAAGGACAAAAGAAAAAAGACAGTTTTGCTGCAGAATGGTCGTGTTTTATTACACACACAAACAAAACACAAGTTCAGTCAGAATGAGATTAATTTACAATCCAGCACTATTTCACATTAGACTACCTAGTTAGGTGATAGAGTATATAAAGAAATAATCTGATCTTCTCATCTAATACCTCAGATGTAGGGGGAAACAGAAGTACTTAAAACTATAGAATGATATTTATTTACAATCAAGCCATATTTCACATTAGCCTACTAAATTAGGCGGTGGAGTATATAAAGGAATGCTAAGACAACAAAGGAAGCTATATAAACAACATTTTCTGCGATATTGTAGAGTGAAAAATGATCAGAATATGAGAAATAATTATTGTCTGTGGAATTTTTAGACAATTTTGCCCCGTTTTAAACACCTGTTAAGTGATATTTAGGAGTTGCCGGACAAGTGGGGGAAAGCCAGGGTGATCCTACTTCGTATAAGCAAGCGCAGAATCCACAGCAGGTGGGACCATCTCCCCCAATTTCGTTCCCTAACCGGGATTTAAACATCTTGACGGCAAGAATGCCCCACTGTTTGAACTCATTTATTGGGGAATCTGTTGGATATGGATTCACAAGCCCTCCGGGCTGCTGCCTGGGGCCCAGGCTCCCCTCGGCCTGTAGGTTTACCAGCCCCTTTCTGCAAGGGGTTCATGATGCCTGAATCCAGAAGAGCATCTCTCGCTAGCCGAGTTTCCCGAGAGGCGTCACAGGGAGAGATGTGGGGGGACCCTGGAGAGGCGTCAGCAAAGTAACAGTTCAGCCGGTTCTCCTGTCTCGTTAGCTGCCTCTTGCTGGCCTCCAGGGGGTTAAAGAAACGAGCTCAATTCCTAGAGAGGAAGGGGATGTGGGGCAGGGGAGGAGGGGCCGGTGTCTTGGAGCTGCGCTCCTTCGTGCCGCCTCCTTCTTCCTCCGGAGGGAAAAGGCCTTGGAGCTTCTTTCGGGCGCTGCATCGGGGCCTCCTGGGCGGGATCAGGTGAGAGCCCTCCTGACCTTGGGCTGAAGGCGGGTCCCTGGGTTGCAGGGGAGGAGGAGGAGGGGGAGACCTGGGAAGGGGAAAGATGCCCGAATTCAGCCCCCAAAGGGTCAGGGGAGGATCTGAGTTCTCAATAGGAAGGGGGCTGGACGCTCCCTCCATCCCACCCCATAGGGAGGAGACCAGCCAGGCTGAGCCTCTTGGGAGCCCCCGCAGTCTCCGCCCCCTCCTCCCTCCCTCCCTCCGTTCCCCTTTGATTGGGCAATGGGGGGGCGGGGGTTCCGAGGCGAACTGCGACGCCGCTGGGTCCATGGATCAGAACTGCTTCCTCGATCAGGCCGCTCTGCAGGGACGACAGTCCTTCTTCCCCCGTTCATCGGGCCCCTGTTTCCCCCCACACACACACTCCCATTTGGCTCATGGGGGGTCCCCGGGTGCAATCCTGCCTGGGGCTGAGACGCTGCCCTCGTTCTCTGCTGGACCGGCCGGACTGACAGCAGCCAGCAAAGGCGGGTGGAGGGAGACCAGGTGCCTCCCCACAAAAGGCAAGTGATTTGGAGACCCCTGAAAGGCAGGGCCGGTGCCAGACTATTTTGCGCTCTAGACAAGATGAGCCACTTGCACACACCCACACCCCGAAATTGAGCTCCAACACTGCTATTTGCACTGTTGAGTGGTGGAATTTACATATATCTGGTTCTTTTTAAAAGCCCTCCCGCAACACTGTGGTCCCAATCCTATTCATTCACCCTTAGCCCCAGTGCAGGTGCTACGAATTTATTTATTTATTTATTTATTTATTAAAAAAACTAATTGTGGATCGTCCACAAGTGATATGTTGTGCAATCCTATCTATGTGTGTCCACTCGGAAGTAAATCCCATTGAATTCAATGGGGCTCACTCCCAGGCAAACGGGTTTTAGGAGTGCAGCCTTCGCTTTCTGCGGTGCAACCCATGCTTCATGTTGAAACGTTGTGCAGGTGTATTTTATTATATTCTTTTATTTAATTTGTGGGTCTTGCTATTTACTGTGTAATCTGTACAGCACCATGTACATTGATGGTGCTATATAAATAAATAATAATAATAATAATAATAATAATAATAATAATAATAATAAATTGTTGTAGGTCCCCCTAGAGGACCAGGTTAAGAGATGACTCATGAATATAAATAATGGCTAAATAAAGAAATGGAGAAGGTCCTGGGTTCAATTGCTGCCACCTCCAGTTAAAAGAAGCCTCGGGAGAGCTAAACTCCTCTGACAGGAGCTACTTGTTGGAGGAAGAGGAGGAGGAGGAGGAGGAGAAAGTTCCAGGCTAAGATGCCGAATGCAACTGCATAAATCCAAATCTAAGCGAGCGCAGCTTGTCTGGTGGCTGGCCTGGGAGGAAAAGCTTCGCTCGGGAGGGTCCTCTTATGCTGTAAAGGCTGCCCTTATCCTGAAAGACGGGGGAGTTCCTAAAGAAAACAGAGGGGAGGGGAGCACAGACCCCAAACACCCAGGGTTTCTCTTGGGAACCTGCCCTGAGCCATGGCAGCAAGAGGCCGCAATGCCAAGGACACTTCTGAACCTGTCCAGAGGAGCTATAACTCTCTTCGCCAACCTGGTGCCCACCAGATGTTTCGGTCTTCAGCCGCCATCCGCCTCGGCCAGCATGGTTAACGGTCGAGAATGCTGGGAGTTGTAGGCAGGAAGGCGCCAGAGATTGGGGAACGCTGAACTATAGTATACGACCTCCAGCCGGCATGCTAGCTGTGGATGGTGGGACTTGTAGTCCAACACATGGGGGAGGCAACTTCGGGAGATCTGAGCTATAGCAACCCCACTGCTCCCCACTACCACCCCTAATTAGGCGCTTCCAGTTTGGAGTGCCACGCAAACTTGGTACTGGTCGCTCTCGCTCTCTCCCATGCGCACACCTCTCTTCCTTTTTATCCATCTTTTGTAGTGTCTCTTCCAGCCAGAGCCTACCCATCTCTTTACCGGGAAGTATGTTCCAACTCTTGGGCTTTCTTCCCAGTATCGGGGGAAGAGCTTGCACCCAGGCAACACCGGGAATTACTTGGAAGTAAGCCCCGTAAGGGTGCGCCAGCAGTCGAGCACGCAGCCACTAGCAGCAGGGGTCTCGGAGCCAAGGAGGTGGGATTGGGCCGCAATCGGAGGCGCGCCTCCCCGGGAGTCACGTGCTCCCGCGGGACCTGCAGAAAGGATCGAGCTGCTCGGATCCCTCCGAGTTCAGCTCAGCCCAGCTCACTGACTCCCTACTCTCGGGGAGACCAGTCGGCAGGGCTCTATACCAGCTCGCACTGGGGGCCCTCCAGCCGCATCTCGCTGCTTGCCAGCTGCAGTCAAGTCACCTCGCCAGGTCCGGCCATGTTTGTGTGCAGCCGCCCGCTCCCTCCGCCGGGAGAGGGCTATGATGACGAGAGTCAGCCGCGCCGTGTGCCCCTCTGAAGTCTGCGCCCTAGGCCGCTGCCTAGTTGGCGTAATGGTAGCGCCGGCCCTGCTGACAGGGCAGCAAGTTTTGTAGTCATTTAAATAACTTACTGACATTTTACTCGGGGGGGGGGGGCGTTTGTGACAGTTTTTCTAAGGGCAGCCAGAGATCTTGGGACACCCCTGTGAGGCAGGCCTGCAGAGAGAGGAGAGGAGGAGAAGGCTGATACTAACTGAATCAATAAATGGAGAAGTAAAAGAGAACGAAAAAGAAGAGTTACACATTCTGAACAGGGCGGGGGGGGGGGGGGAGAGGCAAACCTCCTCAACAGAACATTGAAACAGGTTTTCTGTGGGGCAAAAACCTTGTGATCTCCTCTGCTGGATATAAATAAATAAATTAATAATAATAATAATAATAATAATAATAATAATGGTGCTCTGTGAGAACCTGTGTTCCAGCAAGGCAACTCCTAGCTATGAGAGCCAGGAAACCATAGTTAGTTCTTTTATTTGGTGACTCCTGACCTTTTACTACTGTGGGGGGTGAGCGTGGTGGAGGTGAGAGGCGCAGGAGGGATTTTTTTGCTAAAGGCAGCAAAAGATCTTGGCTGAACCCTGTGAAGCAGCTGGAGAGGAATCCCTTTGAGAAGGAGGAGAAGGCTGATGATAAAGAAATGGCAAAGGGGACGAAAAAGAGGTGTTAAAAAAATTCAGTATAGAAAAAACAAAACTCAACAGAGCACAACTGGTGAATCCCAGTTTCTGTGAGGCACAAAATCTCTTGCTTCCTTGGACCTCTGGAAACCAGGGAGAAATGTTTTTGGTCTTTTTAACTAGATAAAGTAAAACAAAGTCTGTAAAAGGAAGAAACCTCAGTATGAAACAGAATGTCTTGTTTCTATGAATACGTATGTAAATTCTGATGTTTCATCCATTGACCTTGTAAAATCAGTTGACTAATCAACAGAGATTACTTTAAAGGACAGCCTCAATTTCAACAAATTTTAAGATAGGTTAATGAAAAGGGGTTTTTAAAGAAAAAGTATAAATCTTTAACGGAACCATGTCTTGACTTTGTAGCGCCATCTCATAAGCCAATTTTGGCCAAGATACAGAAGAGAGAAAACTTTCTTTGGCCCCATTGAAGATTTTTGGAAATACAGATCAATGATGGTTGAACCAAACCCTGAAACAGGAAGTAGCCCTGATGCTGTTAAGACCGAGAGCAGTGGGGAATTCTGGGAAAGAACAGAGCAGAAGGACTTGGGTGAGGACATGGCCAGCTCAGATGTGCAGCTCCAGCGTTTCTGGCAGTTCTGCTACCAGGAGGCTGATGGACCTCGAGAGGTTTGCAACCAGCTCCACTCTCTTTCCCATCAATGGCTCAAGCCAGAGCGACACACGAAAAACCAAATCGTAGACCTGGTGATCCTGGAGCAGTTCCTGACCATCCTGCCAGCGGAGATGGCGAACTGGGTGAGGGAATGCGGAGCGGAGACCAGTTCCCAGGCGGTGGCCCTGGCAGAAGGCTTCCTCCTGAGCCAGGCAGAGGACCAGAAGGAGGAAGGGCAGCAGGTGAGAGCGTCTCATCCAAGGGTGGGGGGAATGGGAGGGAGGAGGTCTGGAAACTCTCTACTCATTGCCTGAGGATAGGTGTCCCATTCCTTGCCTCCAATATTTTGCGCACTCCCATTTTTTTTCTAACCCTTCTCCTCATTCCATGTGTTGGACCATCACTGCTCCAGGAGAAATTTCCCTTTCCTCAGCTCTGTTATTTTGCACTCTCTCATTCTTTTTCTAACCCTTCTCCTCATTCCATGTCTTGGACCATCACTGCTATTTCAGGTAAAGGCCCAATTTCCAGAAGTGGGACCTGATTTCCCTGCAGCAGAGGCGGCTCCATCGTCAGACACCTGGCAGAGCCCCCCACAAAGGGGGTTCCGGCCGGAGGACAACGGACGTGCTGCCTTGCATGGTAAGGATCAATGGCGGATGGTGGCTGTATTTCTACTTGGTCTCGCTCTCTGGGGAATGTCAGAGAGTCCTTGGATTCTTTTTCTGTTCGCCTTGGATTGTTCTAGAGGGAAGATGCTTGTCCCCAACCTTTTCCACAATTCAAATTTTCAACACTTAGAGACTTTATACCTGAAAAACAAACAGTTTGATTTGTCGCCTAGAGCCCAAGTGAGGAAATACACATTTGCCTCCAGCTGAAGTACCAAAATCCAAATGAAAGTTAAGACATCTTGCAACGACCTCAGGTGTACTTAGACTTGCTGCAATTCTAGGCATTTGCCTGTAGGTTCAGTCCTGTTGGGTTGCAAGGGGCTTCCTTCCCAGGCGTTTAGGATGGCAGCCTCTGCCCCTGAGAGCAGCACCTCCTTCTGCCTCCCCATCCTCTTTGTCTCTTGCAGGGCGTGGAATGACGTTGGCAATGAGTACACAGCCGTCTCTTCCTGAAGGAACGGAACCGGGCCAGGTAGGCGTAGCAATGTCATGTGCACTGGGGTTAAGCATTCATTGCATTACAAAGGAGGGCTATTCCTAATGACCTCTGTATGCTGACTGTAAGTGATGAGTTGGTTAGGGGCTGGAAGCAGAAAGCTGCTTAGCTTAGCAGGGATACTTTCATCTCGGTGTTCCTGATGTCAGTGGCAAATCTGGCTCCATTGAGAGAAATAGGAATCGTGGTATGACCATCTCTAAAACTTTGGATGAGGTCATCCATGTGGGACTTATAAAAGGCAAACATTTGATCTGATTGCCGAGAGGGATCCTAGGAGTATGAGATGTGTATTGGACTGGTTACCTAAGCTCTGCAAACCACGCTTGCTGGAGAAGTTACGAGATCTTCATGCTGACTGCTCTGTTGGTTGAGAGGAACAGAATTTTAATTTTGCTAAGGGATGTGCTAGCCATGATTTCTGTTTTGCTGAGTAATGTGTTTTGCTAGTTTTATTATTTCAAATGTTTTTTATTCTCTATTTAAGGAATACATGTATATTTTGCGGTTCCACTTTGTTATTTAGCCTGAAAGGTCTTTCAGAGACCCCAACTCATATCCATTAATCCTTGAAGCCCAGAAGACTCATCTGGGATTCATACATACATTGCGAAGTGGGGTCTGCCCATACAGCCGCAGTTTTCTCTCTTGGTGAAGTGAATCACAATGAATCACAGACACACTTGGAGGAGGAAGGATCACTGGGGAGAAAGGCAGGGAGCAGCCTGGGTGCCCCCATCCCCTCCTCACCTCCCACTGGCTTCCTCTTCCAAAGCTAGGAGTCTACAGAGAGACCAGCTGCATGTGACAGTAGGCCCATCTAGTCCGACATCATGTTTCTCACAGTGGCCCAACAATTGCCTCCTGGGAAGCCCACGAGCAGGACGGAGGGCCAGATCCGTTTCTCTGGCTGTTGATCCCCCCAGAACTGCACTCTAATGCCCACCCAGCTCACTTCATGTTATCCTTGAGAAGGAAACGTTTTCTCTTTCCATCCAGGGTCTGGTGACTTTCGAGGAGGTTGCTGTGCGGTTCACGGAGGAGGAGTGGGCACTGCTGGATCCTGACCAGAGAGCACTGCACTGGCTGGTCATGGAGGAGAACCGGGGGATCGTGGCCTCTCTCAGTAAGGCTCCCTTTTTGCCTGCTTAATGATATTATGGGATTCCAAATACAATCAAGATAATAATATTACCATTTTTGGCCCATGACCTCTAGGAAGCTCTCCTGCTTTTGTGGGATCATGTCTAGCTTTTGGAGCCGGAGGCTGTGGACAAGATGCTTGCATCCGTTTAATCCGCCACATGCTCTCTTGACCCTTTGCCCATCATGGCTCATTCGATATAGCCACAGGGGACTGAGCAGATGGATCAGGAGATTGGTGAATGAAGGAGAAAATTATGTGACCCCTCCTGGATGGGGTTACGCTCCCACTGAAAGACTGTGTTCTCAGCTTGGGGGTGCTTCTGGATCCGTCGCTCCAAATGACGGCCCAGATAGATGCGACAGCCAGGACTCCCTACTATCAGCTTCAGCTGATACGCCAGCTGCACCCCTTCCTAGAGTTAGAAGACCTAAAGATGGTAATGACACACTGGTAATTTCAAGGGTCAACTTCTGCAATGTGCTCTACATAGGGCTACCTTTCTGCCTAGTTTGGAAACTTCAACTAGTTTGAAATACGGCAGCCAGGCTGATCACTGGTACACCTAGGGGTGACCACATTACACCAGTTTTAAAATCTCTTCACTGGCTGCCAGTTCGTTTCTGGGTGAAGTATAAAGTGTTGGTTATTACCTTTAAAGCCCTACATGGTTTGGGTCCAAGCTACCTGTGGGATGACCTTCTCCCGTACAATCCACTCTGCACACTCAGGTCTTCTGGGAAGAATCTACTTCAGCTAGCAAAAACTAGATTAACAACTGTTACCCAGAGGACCTTCTGTTCTGCTGCTCCCAGACTGTGGAATGGCCTGCCGGATGAGATTCGTCAATACAAGAAAGCTTTAAAGACTGATCTCTTCCGGCAGGCCTATCCAGTGGAATTCTAGGATGCTTTTAGGGTGTTTTTAGGATTTTTTAACAACATATACTATGCTTTTAATCAGTATTTTATGTATTTTATACTTATTGCTGTTCCCCTCCTCGATCAGAATGGAGAGGTGGGTTAGAAATAAAATTATTATTATTATTATTATTATTATTATTATTATTATTAGAAACGGATTCGCTTGATCCATTCCAGTCGGGGTCAGGCCTCCTAAAAACACACCTGTTCAACCTGGCTTTCCCTGGGCCTCGAGTAAATTAATCATCCCTCTCATTTTGCTGCTCCTTTAATTGCTTATACTGTAGTTCATAGAATCATAGAATAGTAGAATTGGAAGAGGCCTACAAGGCCATCAAGACCAACCCCCTGCTCATTGCAGAAATCTTATTGAGTTGTTTTAGCATTGCAGGAATCTTCTTGAGCAGTTTTTGCATTGTCTTCTTTAATATTGTCTTTTAATATTGAAATTTTATTACATTCAGTGGTATATAAGTGCCCCAAATAAATAAAATAATTAATAAATGTGTCTTATCCGTTCTTCTTTTAATCAAAATCATTGATTGAAGGTGCTCCATTATTTTGAGTTCTATTGCTAACTTAGACTTTTATCAATTTCTTCTCTTTATTCCAGAAAGTGACACAGTGGAGAAACCATATCAATGCTTGGAGTGTGGAAAGAGGTTCAGTTTGAAGAATACAGTTATTTCTCATCAAAGAACTCACACAGGGGAGAAACCATATAAATGTTTGGAATGCGGAAAGAGGTTCAGTCGGAAAGCCCATCTCAATTCTCATCAAATGACACACACAGGGGAGAAACCATACCATTGTTTGGAGTGTGGAAAGAGCTTCAGTGATAAGAAATATTTTATTTCTCATCAAAGAATTCACACAGGAGAGAAACCATACCATTGTTTGGAGTGCGGAAAGAGGTTCATTGAAAAGAGAAATCTTACTTCTCATCAAAGAACTCATACAGCAGTGAAACCATATAAATGTTTGGAGTGCGAAAAGAGCTTCAGTCAGAAGGCACTTCTCAATTGTCATCAAAGCACTCACACAGGGGAGAAACCATATCATTGTTTGGAGTGTGGAAAGAGCTTCAGACAGAAATCAAATCTTACTTCTCATCAAAGAATTCACACAGGGGAGAAACCATCCCATAGTTTGGAATGTGGAAAGAGGTTCAGTTGGAAGGCCCAACTTAATTCTCATCAAAGAACTCACACAGGGGAGAAACCACATAAGTGTTTGGAATGTGGAAAGAGGTTCAGTCAGAAGGCACATCTCAATTCTCATCAAAGAACTCACACAGGGGAGAAACCACATAAGTGTTTGGAATGTGGAAAGAGGTTCAGTCAGAAGGCACATCTCAATTCTCATCAAAGAACTCACACAGGGGAGAAACCATACCATTGTTTGGAGTGTGGAAAGAACTTCAGTGAAAAGATAACTCTTACTTCTCATCAAAGAACTCATACAGGGGAGAAACCATTTAAATGTTTGGAGTGCGAAAAGGGCTTCAGTCAGAAATCACATTTCACTTCTCATCAAATCACTCACACAGGGGAGAAACCATTTCATTGTTTGGAGTGTGGAAAGAGCTTCAGTCAGAAATCACATTTCACTTCTCATCAAAGAATTCACACAGGGGAGAAAGTGCGGAAACAGCTTCACTCATAAGACACTTCTCAATTCTCATCAAATCACTCACACAGGCGAGAAACCATATAAATGTTTGGAATGTGAAAAAAGCTTCAATCATAAGAGACTTCTCGATTCTCATCAAAGAACTCATACAGGGGAGAAACCATATCATTGTTTGGAGTGTGGAAAGAGCTTCGGTGAGAAGAAATATCTCACTCAGCATCAAACGACTCACACAGATGAGAAACCATATCAGTGCTTGGTGTGTGGAAAGAACTTCAGTCATAAGAGAACTCTCATTCAGCATCAAACAATTCACACAAGGGAGAAATCATACGATTGTTTGGTGTGTGGAAAGAGGTACAGTGAGAAGAG
Source organism: Elgaria multicarinata webbii (assembly GCF_023053635.1). Lineage (NCBI taxonomy): Eukaryota > Metazoa > Chordata > Lepidosauria > Squamata > Anguidae > Elgaria > Elgaria multicarinata. The sequence continues at coordinate 157,346,539 of NC_086173.1, forward strand.
GACTCTTACTTCTCATCAAAGAACTCACACAGGCAAGAATCCATATCATTGCTTGGAGTGTGGAAAGAACTTCAATTATAAGGGAGCCTTTAATTCACATCAAAGAACTCACACAGGGTTTCTATAGAAAAGGCTTTATTTCAAGCCTTTCATTAAAAAATATAAATTAAAAAGGCCATACAACAACAACACACAAGTATTATTTCTATATTAAAAGTCTAGAAATACAGAAAGGAATCATTGATGCCTGGGACATCTCCACTGATACCAATTTGTGGACTCCCGAATTTTCACCTAAAAGAGAGAATGATAAACAAAAAGACAATCAACTGGATAGATTAATGCATTACCTATATCTAGGACTGCCTGGGGGACATCATTGAGGAATACAAACATTACATAGTTAGCATGGTACCAACTACCCAAGTCTTAGAAAGCAGTACATCATGCAGCAAGGCACCAGAAACCTGACAGATTTTGAAGGAATGACCGCTAACTCAGCAGAAAAAGATAACGGGCAAATCACTATATAGATTACTACTTATCCTAGATTTAGGATCACAGGAAGTACTACGAACTCGCTGGGAATCTGACTGGTCTATTAGAATAGGTCAAGAATACGAGACAAAAAATGTCTGGGAAATTATTTTAAAGCCACATCAGCTAAATGTACAGAAATATTGCTTAAGATATTACCAAAACGATACTTCACGCCATCCAGAATAGCAAAAATAGACAAGTCCTACTCACCATTGTGCTGGAGAGGGTGTGGGGTCCGGGAATCCTATGTTCACACGTGGTGGGATTGTGAATATATGCAAAGATTTTGCCTGGGGATTTTTGACGAAATATCCCTCCTAATGGAAACGACAGAAATAAAAACAACGGCATTTGCATTAGTGGAAGGCAAAAGGAAGAGGGGCCGACCAAGGGCAAGATGGACGGATGACATTCTGGAGGTGACAGACTTGACCTTGGGGGAGCTAGGGGTGGCGACAGCCGACAGAAAACTCTGGCGTGGGCTGGTCCATGAAGTCACGAAGAGTCGGAAGCGACTGAACGAATAAACAACAACAACAACAGCAATAAACTTGACAGCCAAAACCAAACTATATTACACAAAAAGCAAATTGAGTATCTATTAATAGCAGCTCATATGCTGATAGCATATGTGAACCGCCCAGAGAGTTCCCGCTGTTGGGCGGTATAGAAATGTAATAAATAAAATATATAAATAGCTAAATGCTGGAAGGAGGCAAAAGTATGAAATAGGAGTTGGTACGGTGTGGAACCCGAAACCAAGGGTCCCTGTGGTTCGCTGAGTGGTGGTCACAGACTCTCAAGACACAATTTCTCTCTCCTTAGAAGGTTTATTACGAGCAGCCTGCAGCGCTGCAAGGTGACAGTCCCAGAAGACCTGAGGAACTGCCCAACAATTGCAGGAAATGTTAACATATTTATAGGGTCAGGTCCCCTCGGATACAATGACAGAACCTTCTCACCAATCATAATACACCAATCATAATATGTAATACAGCTCTGCAACACAACAACCAATGAGAAGTAAAGCACCTAGGCATACACAGAGTTCAAGTACTTCTCAGATTAGAATACAAAAATGGGTATTACAATAGTTACAGGAAATACATCTCCATATGTTTCCTAGTTGTGGTTAGCTTGCCTTTAAAAATATTCTATCTGTTTAAGTGTCTAACTGTTTTGTGACATGTGGTTTCAGCAAGTGTAAAATTAAAAATAGGGTTTAAACAAAACAGGAACCTATGAACTTTATGATGTATAGAGCTAATGTGTTATAGAGCCATTTTCCTATACCTGCGGGCATTAGGTAAAAGAACCACCCAGCTTGATTTCTCCGACAACGGTAATAACATTGGAAATGACGCTCTCAGAGAAGCTTAATCAAATGTATTAAGAGGACAAAAGAAAAAAGACAGTTTTGCTACAGAATGGTCGTGTTTTATTACTCACACAGATGAGAAACCATATCAGTGCTTGGAGTATGGAAAGAACTTCAGTCAGAAGCGACTTCTCACTCAGCATCAAACAGTTCACACAGGGGAGAAATCATACAATTGGTGTGTGGAAAAAGGTACAGTCAGAAAAGAACTCTTACTTCTCATCAAAGAATTCACACCAGGGAGAAACCATATAAGTGTTTGGAGTGTGGAAAGAGCTTCAGTCAGAAACCACATCTCAATTCTCATCAAAGAACTCACTCTGGGTTTGTATAGAAAAGGCTGTATTTCAAGATACAGGTTTTACATCACTACCTTTCATTAAAAAATAAATTAAAAAGGGCATGCAACAACAACGTACAAGTATTATTTTCTATATTAAAAGTCTAGAAATACAGAAAGGAATAATTGATGCCTGGGATATCTCCACTGATACCTATTTGTGGACTCCCAGATTTTCACCTAAAAGGGGGATTGATAAACAAAAATGCTTTAAAAGACAATCAACTGGATAGATTAATGCATTATTATAAAGACTTATTAGCCGTATCTAGATCTGCCTGGAGGACATCATTGAGGAATACAAACATTACATGGTTAGTGTAGTATCAACTATCCACATGTCTTAGAAAGCAGTATATCATGCAGCAAGACACCAGAAACTTGACAGATTTTGAAAGAATGACCATTAACTCCGCAGAAAAAGATAAAGGACAAATCACTATATAGATTACTACTTAAACTGGATTCAGGATCACAGGAAGGACTACGAACTTGCTGGGAATCTGACTGGGCTATTAGAATAGATCAAGAATACAAGACAAAAATGTGGGGGGGAATCTTTTAAAGCCACATCAGCTAAATGTACAGAAATATTGCTTAAAATATTACAAAAATGGTACTTCACGCCATCTAGAATAACAAAAATAGACAAGTCCTACTCACCACTGTGCTGGAGAGGATGTGGGGTCCGGAGATCCTATTTTCACACGTGGTGGGACTGTGAACGTACGCAAAGACGTAGCTTTTTGAAAAAATATCCATCGTAATGGAAATGACAGTAATAAAAACACCAGAATTTGCATTATTTAATAAACTTGAGGGCCAAAACCAAACTATATTACACAAAAAGCAAATTGAGTATCAATAGCAGCATGTATGCTGATAGCTAAATGCTGGAGGGAGGCAAAAGGATGAAATAGAAGGAGGTGGTATGGTAATAGCGTGGGAAATAGCGCTCTCAGAGAAACACAAAGGTATTAAGAGGACTAAAGAGCAAATACAGTTTTGCTACAGAATGGTTGTGTTTTATTACACACACAACACACAAACAAAATACCAGCATCAGCACAGGTACAAATTGCCTTTCATAGCTTATAGTTACTGTAAAGGATGTCAGGGTCCACCTGACAGCCCTGCAAGGAAGGCTCCTGGACCAAACGTCCTGAACTCCCAGGCAACCTGCCTCCCTAGCCTTGTCCACAACCGGGATGAGCCAGATGGTCAGGGAATAACACACAGACACACGTTTAGGGAGCAAGGCAACTTTATTACCATTACTAAAACTAACACGTATGGCCTTGGTCAATAAAAGCCTTTGAAAGGGAAAGGGGGGAAAGGGAGTGAGGTAGGAAGGTGAGGAAAAGTTCTCAAACGTCCCCACACCCAGTCGCAACGGCGGCTGACCTCCAAGGTACCCACACAAGTTAAAACATAAAAAAGCCCCTCTAACTCCAAGCAACCCCCTCATTATTATTATTATTATTTATATAGCACCATCAATGTACATGGTGCTGTACAGAGTAAAACAGTAAATAGCAAGACCCTGCCGCATAGGCTTACATTCTAATAAAACCATAATAAAACAATAAGGAGGGGAAGAGAATGCACCAAACAGGCACAGGGTAGGGTAAAACTAGCAGTATAAAGTCAGAACAAAATCAAGTTTTAAAAGCTTTAGGAAAAAGCCTTGGACCTGATCTTCTCACTTGACATATGCACGAACCACCAAGGAAGATGGATATTATTATTATTATTATTATTATTATTATTATTATTATTATTATTATTATTTGTATCCCGCCTTTTGCCCAATGCTGGGCCTCAAGGCAGCCTTACAAAGTTTAAAATATACATGGGGGGTGGGGAGGGAAACAAAACCATAAACAATTAAAAAATACACAGCAAAATTATAAGACATTAACATAGATGGAGGGCTGGATTATTCTCCAAAGGCCTGCTTGAACAAAAAAGTTTTAGCCTGCTTCCGAAAGCCCTTCAAGGAGGGAGCCAGCCTAGCTTCCCCTGGAAGAGAGTTCCAGGAGCACCGGAGCAGCCACCGAGAAGGCCCTCTCCCATGTTCCCACCAAGCGTGCCTGTGAAGAAGGTGGGACTGAAAGAAGGGTCTCTCCAGAAGATCTCAAAGCACGGGCAGGCTCATAAGGGAGAATATGTTCATTCAAATAACCTGGACCCAAACCATATAGAGCTTTATAGGTCATAACCAGCACTTTGAATTGTGCCCGGAAACAGACTGGAAGCCAGTGGAGCTGTTTTAACAGGCGAGTTGTGTGCTCCCTGTAACCCTTCTTCATGGGACTTTTTATCTCTTCTTTGGCCCTCCAGCCCCATGACCCTTGTTAACCAATCGGTGTCCTTCCCGGGCTTCCGACAACCCCTCCCCACTGAGATGGGACCCATCTTCTTTTCCCACAGCTGAAGCAAGTTAGCTCCTCAACAACGCTGATAAACCTCCAGGTGCTGCGGTGGGAGTTGCATAGTCTCTAGGCAGCAACGACCTTGGCCCAAAGCCACCAGCTCTCATCCTCTCTCCTGAGCCTGGCACAGCAGATATTAAACACAATAGAGCATACATGGAAGGCAGACATCAAAATCACATAGCAACAGCACAGAGGTTTGCACCCCTGTCCTTCACAGTTACCATAGCCTCTCTGGGAAAAATAACAATTAAAATAAATAGTCGTAATTGGGGATCTGTCCAACCAATTAATTATCCTTTAAAACTGCCTGATAACCAATGTTAAATAATTTGTACTGTGTGTTTATAGAAAGCATACGTAATCTATTATTCCTTGCATATATGGTTTCTGTATGATCTTAATATTTAAGTTTTTATATTTGAAAAGAAGAACACACACGGGAGAAACGCTCTCATTTGGAGTGCAGAAAGAGTTGTGTGCCCAATGCATCAGGCTAAATTACACAAGAAACAATAATAATATAATCAGTTGTTGAGCTCTGGGCATAAAAAGTATATTCTCCTGCCAGGTCATCTACCTGTCTCTGCCCCCCATTCAATAATGCAAGGGCCATTCTGTTTATAATTTCCATCTGGGATAATCCTGAAAAACTGCAACTCTTATCCTTCAAATGCCCATCGGGTAGAGGATGAGATTCCTCCGATGCCGGTGGCTGTTCATGGAAGTGAGCGTAGGGGGTGTCATCATCCTTTCCAATTCATGCATTGAGGTTGATGGCCAAAATACAATCCATCTTCTTATAGCAGGAGCACTTTACATCCCTTCACAAAGATATTCACATTTGGTTATGGAGAACTGGTCAAAACTGGAAAATTATAATAAATTGTGGGCTACACAAAAGCCGAACTGCCAGTTCTGACATGTGGAGCTCCAACTTCATTTAAGTAGTGCTTCTAACCATTATAGAGACAATGGGAGGGCATTTTGGCCTGCACAGTATCTGCCTGAGTTGCACATTCAAGAAAGCTTTTACCCTGGCAGGATATAATGTATCACCTTCTGCCTTATGGGGACAAAGGTTTAGAAGGAAACCATATTAGGAACTGGTTGGGAAGAGCAGAAATAGCAATATGCATTTTGCTTCATTGTACTTTCTATCAGGACTTGCGCCACATAGTTATAACTCCTATTTTACAACAGTTCTTGTGGGGAATGGAAGAACAACATCTAGCACATTGTCTTTCAGATAATGACCCCAAGGTCATGTCAAACGCGATGAGTTTTGTTGCAATGAATCAACAAATTGAGACTACTTGGTATTACAGATTAGTGATCTCTTAATTTTAATTCTAGGCTCCTGAATGAGTCACAAATTTTATGTATTGTAAATATTATATTTATTGCCTTTATTGTTTATTGTCTTTATTTATTCTATATTTGATTGAGTTTCAACACTGCTTTTGTACTGACTGTTTGACTGGTCTATGAACATAATAAAAGCAATCAAACAATTTCTTATAAAAAATGTCACATCCATGAGAAAGCAGATAAATGCTTGGAATTTGGAAGGAACTTCAGTCAGAAGGTAATTCTTACTTCTCAACAAAGTAAGGTCAAGACTTTTCTCTTCTCCCAGGCTTTTAACATCATTTAACAACACTAAGTTTGTTTTTTAAAGGACCTCATAACTGTTGTTTTTAAATGGATACTGTTGTTTTTATGTTTTTTTTAAAAAATTGTATACTTTTAATGTTTACTGTTTTTAACTTTTGTAAACGGCCCAGAGAGCTTCGGCTATTGGGCGGTATATAAATGTAATAAAATAAATTAATAAGAGTCCACACGGGAGAGAAAATGTAAAACTGCTTGGAATGTGGGGAAAATTGAATCTGATCTTCTCATCTAATCCCTTACATGTGGGGGGGGGGAGAAAAACTTGGGGCTATAGAATGTGATAGAAGTGCCTACTATCAGCTTTGGCTGATATGCCAGCTGCGCCCCTTCCTAGAGTTAGAAGACCTATTATTATTATTATTATTATTATTATTATTATTATTATTATTATTATTATTATTTATTTATATAGCACCATCAGTGTACATGGTGCTGTACAGAGTAAAACAGTAAATACGGTAGTGCACACGCTCGACTTCTGCAATGCGCTCTACGTAGGGCTACCTTTGTGCCTAGTCTGGAAGCTTCAACTTGTTCACAATATGGCAGCCAGGCTGTTCACCGGTACACCTAGGCATGACAATATCACATCAGTTTTAAAATCTCTTCACTGGCTGCCAATTAGTTTCCGAGCGAAGTATAAAGTGTTGGTTATTACCTTTAACGCCCTACATGGTTTGGGTCCAGGCTACCTGCGGGATCGCCTTCTCCCATACAATCTGCCCCACACACTCAGGTCCTCTAGGAAAAAGGTACTTCAGCTAGCAAACACTAGATTAACAACTGTAACGCAGAGGATCTCTTCTGCTGCTCCCAGGCTGTGGAATGGCTTGCCGGATGAGACTCTTCAACTTAACAGTCTACTAGCATTCATGCTATAAAGACTGATCTCTTCTGGCAAGCCTATCCAGTGGAATTTTAAGATGTTTTTAGGATGTTTTTAACAATGTATATTATGTTTTAATTCAGTTTTATGTATTTTATCATTTATTGTTGTTACCCACCTCGTAAGAAAATTATCATGATGATGATAATGATGAGATGAATTTACAATCAAGCCCTATTTCACATTAGACTACCGAATTAGGCGATGGAGTATATATAAAGGAATGCTAAGACAACAAAGAAAGTTATATAAACAATATTTTCTGAAATATTGCAGAGTGAAAAATAATGATCAGAATATGAGAAATAATCATATTGACCAGGAAATTTTTTAGATAATTTGGCCCCATTTTAAACACCTCCTAAATGATATTTTAGGAGTTGCCAGACGGAGGAAAGCCAGGGTGGTACTATTTCATATAAGGAAGGGCACGATCCACTGCAGGTGGAACCATCTCACCCAATTTCGTTCCCTAACCAGGATTTAAACATCTTGACGGCAAGAATGCCCCACTGTTTGAACTCTTTTATTGGGGAATCTGTTGGATATGGATTTACAAGTCTTCCGGGCTGCTGCCTGTGGCCCAGGCTCCCCTCGGCCTGTAGGTTTACCAGCCCCTTTCTGCACGGATGGGATTTGCGCTGGTTCATGATGCCTCAGTGCAGGAGAGCATCTCTCGCTAGCCGGGTTTCCCGAGAGGCGTCACAGGGAGAGATGTGGGGGGACCCTGGGAGGCGTCAGCAAAGTAACACTGAAGGCGGTTCCCTTGTCTCATTAGCTGCCCCTCCTTGAAGCAGAGAAAGCCTCTTGCTGCCCTCCTGAGGGTTAAAGAAACGAGCTCGATTCCTGGAGAGGAAGGGGATTTGGGGGAGGACAGGAGGGGCCGGTGTTTTGGAGCTGCGCTCCTTCGTGCCGCCTCCTTCTTCCTCCGGAGGGAAAAGGCCTTGGAGCTTCCTCCGGGCGCTGCATCGGGGCCTCCTGAGTGGGATGAGGTGAGAGCCCTCCTGGCCTTGGGCTGAAGGCGGGTCCCTGGGTTGCAAGGGAGGAGGGGGGGGGGAGAGATGCCCGAATTCAGCCCCCAAAGGGTCAGAGGAGGATCTGAGTTCGCAACAGGAAGGGGGCTGGACGCTCCCCCCACCCCACCCCATAGGGAGGAGACCAGCCAGGCTGAGCCTCTTGGGAGCCCCCGCAGTCTCCGCCCCCTCCTCCCTCCGCCACTGCTGGGTCCATGGATCAGAACTGCTTCCTCGATCAGGCCGCTCTGCAGGGACGACGGTCCTTCTTCCCCCGTTCATCGGGCCCCTGTTTCCCCCCCCCACACACACACTCCCATTTGGTCCATGGGGTCCCCGGGTGCAATCCTGCCTGGGGCTGAGACGCTGCCCTCGTTCTCTGCTGGACCGGCCAGACTGACAGCCGCCACCAAAGGCGGGTGGAAGGAGACCAGGTGCCCCCCCAAGACCCCTCCCCACAAAAGGCAAGTGATTTGGAGACCCCTGAAAGGGCAGCAAGTTTTGTAGACATTTTACTCTGGGGGGGAATTGAGGGGCGCTTATGGCAGTTTTTCCAAGGGCAGTCAGAGATCTTGGGACCCCCCTGAGAGGCCGGCCTGCAGAGAGAGGAGAGGAGGAGGAGGCTGATAATAACTGAATCAATAAATGGAGAAGTAAAAGAGAACGAAAAAGAAGTGTTACACATTCTGAAAGGGAGGAAAAGGCAAACCTCCTCAACCGAACATTGACCCATGGTTTCTGTGGGGCAAAAACCTTGTGATCTCTTGGGGTGGAGGATGGTGTCCTGTGAGAACCTGTCCTGTGCTCCAGTGAAGAAATATATATGATAGCCAGGAAAGGCTAGTTAGTTCTTTAATTGGTGACTCCTGACCTTTTACTACTGTGGGGGGTGAGGGTGGCGGAGGTGAGAGGCTAAAGGCAGCAAAAGATCTTGGGCGAACCCAGTGAAGCAGCTGGAGAGGAATCCCTTTGAGAAGGAGGAGAAGGCTGATGATAAAGAAATGGCGAAGAGGATGAAAAAGAGGTGTTTAAAAAATCCAGCATAGAAAAAACGAACAAAAAAACTCAACAGAGCACAATTTTTATTTTATTTTATTTATTTATTTATTTATTTATTTATTTTATTTTATTTCATTTCATTTCTATACCACCCAATAGCCGGAGCTCTCTGGGCGGTTCACAAAAATTAAAACCATTCAAAATATAAAACAACAGTATAAAACCGTTTCTGTGAGGCACAAAATTTCTTGCTTCCTTGGACCTCTGGAAACCAGGGAGAAATGTTTTTGTTCTTTTTAACTAGATAAAGTAAAATAAAGTCTGTGTAGAAGGAAGAAATGTCTGTATGAATCAGAATGTCTTGTTTCTGTGCATATGTAAATTCTGATGTTTCATCCATTGACCTTATAAGATCAGTTGACTAATCAACAGAGATTACTTTAAAGGACAGACAGCTCTATTGCAACAAATTTTAAGATAGGTTAATGAAAAGGGGGTTTTAACGAGAAAATATAAATCTCCTTTAATGGAACCATGTCTTGACTTTGTAGCACCATCTCATAAGCCAATTTTGGCCAAGATACAGAAGAGAGAAAACTTTCTTTGGCCCCATTGAAGGTTTTTGGAAATACGGATCAATGATGGTTGAGCCAAACCCTGAAGCAGGAAGTAATCCTGATGCTGTTAAGACCGAGAGCAGTGGGGAATTCTGGGAAAGAATGGAACGGAAGGACCTGGGTGAGGATATGGCCAGCTCAGACGTGCAGCTCCAGCGTTTCAGGCAGTTCTGCTACCAGGAGGCTGATGGACCTCGAGAGGTTTGCGACCAGCTCCACTCTCTTTCCCGTCGGTGGCTGAAGCCAGAGCGACATACGAAAAACCAAATCGTAGACCTGGTGATCCTGGAGCAGTTCCTGACCATCCTGCCAACGGAGATGGCGAACTGGGTGAGGGAATGCAGAGCCGAGACCAGTTCCCAGGCAGTGGCCCTAGCAGAAGGCTTCCTCCTGAGCCAGGCAGAGGACAAGAGGGAGGAAGGGCAGCAGGTGAGAGCGTTTCATCCAGGGGGGCAGGAATGGGAGGGTTGTGGTCTGAAAACTCCCTACTCATTGCCCCAGGAGAAATGTCCATTTCCTCGCCTCTGTTATTTTGCACTCTCTCATTCTTTTTCTGACCCTTCTCCTCATTCCATGTGTTGGACCATCACTGCTATTTCAGGTAAAGGCCCAATTTCCAGAAGTGAGACCTGATTTCCCTGCAGCAGAGGCGGCTCCATTGTCAGGCACTTGGCAGAGCCCCCCACAAAGGGGGTTCCAGCCGGAGGACAACGGACGTGCCGCCTTGCAGGGTAAGGATCAATGGCAGGTGGTGGCTGTATTTCAACTTGGTCTCACTCTCTGGGGAATATCAGAGACAGGGCTGGCGCTACCATCAAGGCCACTAAGGCAGCGGCCTAGGTCACCAAGCTAAGGGGGGCGCTGAGCACAGCACAGCACTCAGCCAAAGTTCGAGAGAGCGCGTGGCAGCATGGGGCTCAGTTTGCTCGCTGTCGCAAGTGGCTGGGCCTGCCCCAGCCGCTTGCGAAGGTGAGGGAAGACGGAACCCCACCCGTTGCCTCGTGTCACCCTCATGCTCGTCAGCTATGGGTGAATGGGGTGCATGGGGTCTTTGAGTGAATGCATGTGTTTGTTTGGAGTGAGTGATGCTGAGTGTGTGTTTGCGCGTGTGTGTGAGTTGGGGGGATGATTTGGAGGTGATATTCCTATTAAATAATGCATTTTAGACCCATAGACGTTCCTTTCCAATTTGCTATAATTGGCATGATGTATATTTTGTAATAATAGGTGATAATTGTTCATCCTTCTTAAAACCCTTTTAAATAATTTACAGTAAATAACAATAAATTATTTTTATCATCATCTTCATCATCATCATCTATCTCTCTTTTCTTGCTTGTGGTGGTTTTTCTAGATGAATATGATGGGCTTTGCCAAACCGTGCTGTCTTTGACCGATTCAGAAATGTCGTGACTATTGAACATGTTTTAAGTATGACTGCTTTCTGGATGTTGGCGTGCATGTATTTTGGTCGGCCTAATTTCTGAAGGTTTTGTTTGTTTCTCTATCTGAATGTAAGCAAAATATTTTGTTAACATGATGGGTTGGTTACGCCAAGTTACCTTAAATAGTATAAGTCAAAGGTTTTAATGTTGTTTTAATGTACAGTGAGAAGAGGACTCTTACTTCTCATCAAAGAACTCACACAGGCCAGAATCCATATCATTGCTTGGAGTGTGGAAAGAACTTCAATCATAAGGGAGCCTTTAATTCTCATCAAAGAACTCACACAGAGGGACGTGTTAGCCATGGTTTCTGTTGTGCTCCTATTCATCCTCGTTGCATTGTGCTGAGTAATGTGTTTTGCTTGTTTTAGCTTTTCAAAGTTTTATTATTCTCTGTTTGAGCAATATATGTATATTTTGTGGTACCACTTGCTTACTTAGCATGAAAGGTGTTTCAGGGACCCCAACCCATATCCATTAATCCTTGAAGCCCAGAACACTCATCTGGCATTCATACATCCGTTGCGAAGTGGGGTCTGCCCATACAGCCACAGTTCTGTCACACTGGTTCAAGGACAAGCGAGTCAGATTGAGCAGGAAAAGGAAGGATAACTGCGGAGAAAGGCAGGGAGCAGCTTGGGTGCCTCCATCCCCTGCTCACCTCCCAGGGCCAGAAGACGTCTGTTTCCCACTGTTTGCTCCTGGCAAAGCTAAGAGCATACAGAGAGCCTGGCTGCGTGGGCCGGAAGGCCCATGTAATCCGACATCCTGTTTCTTCAGTGGCCCAACAGTTGCCTCTTTGGAAAGCCCACAAGCAGGACAGAGGGCCAAACCCGAACTGGTTTTCACAGCAAGCAAGTTTCAATCCTGCAGTATAATGCCCAGTTTATGTTATCCTTGAGAAGGAAACGTTTTCTCTTTCCCTCCAGGGTCTGGTGACTTTCGAGGAGGTTGCTGTGCGGTTCACGGAGGAGGAGTGGGCACTGCTGGATCCCGACCAGAGAGCCCTGCACAGGCAGGTCGTGGAGGAGAACCGGGGGATCGTGGCCTCTCTTGGTAAGGCGCCCTGTTTGCCTGCTTAATATTATGGGATTCCAAATGCAATCATGACGACAATATTACAGTTTTGGGCCCTTGCCCTCTACGAGGCTTTTGAGGCCGCCTTTTAGGACTCAGCCCTCAGAAGGCAGCGTTCAAAGAGAAAAGAAATACATTCAATTATATTAAATTGTGGAATGATTTAATGCGACTTTAAGAGAGCAGCTTCAAACATACCACAAATATTTTCACAAGACTCATTGGGTCTGTTCAGACAACAAGCTAAGCCATGGTTAGGCCACTAACCTGTTTGTAGCAAATGGTTAGTGAGCGTGTTAAACCGTAGTTATGTAGCCACCATGGTTAGGAATAGTTTACACAACACACTAAGCCTTAATGTTTAGCTCAAAATGCTTAACCACCATGGTTTAGCGTCTCATCTGAAAGGGGTCATACGGGGCTTAATCTAGTTAATCTAATCCTGTGTGATGGAGTTGTCCCTCCTGCCATGAATGAGGTAGTAGTGCGACCCCTCCTGAAAAAAGCCTCCCTTCGTCCAGAGATCTATGCTACCAGTTGACTGGTTGCAAATACCCTGTTTCTGAGTAAGGTGTGTGACAGCGTGGTGGCATCTCAACCACAGGATTCTCTGGATCCATTCCAGTCTAGGTTCAGGCCTGGTTTAGGGATGGAATCGGCCTCAGTTGCCCTGATGAATGACCTTCTTTGAGAGAGGGACAGGGGGAGTGTGACCTCTTAGTCCTTCTTTATCTCTCAGCGGGTGTTGCTACCGTTGACCAAGTTATCCACCTCTTTGAGGTGGGACTTGGAAGACTGTCCTACAGTGGTACGAGTTGTATTGAGCAGGGGGTGGGGGGTGTTGCCTGTTCTGGATAGGTTTGCACTTCCACTGAAGGAGTGTATGTGTAGTTTGGGGGTGCTCTTGGATAATCTCTGTCACCGGAGGTCCAGGTAGCCCAGTTGTTGCCAACTTCCGTTCCTGGCTAGAGAGAGCCTTTCCAGAGTGATCCATGCACCGATAACCTATTGATTAAACTACTGCCATGCGTTCCATGTGGGGCTGCCCTTGTGCCATAAACACACCACCCAGCAGACCGCCTTCCCTTATAGATACCCAGGTGACCTTTAAGATCAGCAGAGGTGGCCTTGCTGGTCATTCCAAAATGAACGGAACTTCACTGTCAAGTACCCAGATGGTGGGCCTTCGCTGTAGCAGCACCCACCTTGTGGGAAACCCTCCATCACATAGTTTAGGAGGCAGGAAATGTGACATCCCTAAAATGCCTCCTAAAAACACACCTGTTCACCATGGCTTTCCCTGGGCCTGGAGTAAATTAATCATCCGTCTTGTTTTGCTGCTCCTTTAATTGCTTTTACTGTAGTTCATAGAATCATAGAATAGTAGAGTTGGAAGGGTCCTACAAGGCCATCAAGTCCAACCCCCTGCTCATTGCAGGAATCTTCTTGAGTTGTTTTAGCATTGTCTTCTTTAATATTGTCTTTTAATATTGAGATTTTTTACATTCAGTGGTATTTAAGTACCCTAAATAAACAAACAATAAATAAATGTGTCTTATCAGTTCTTCTTTTAATGAAAATCATTGATGGAAGGTGCTCCATTATTTTGAGTTCTATTGCTAACTCAGACTTTTACCAATTTCTTCTCTTTGTTCCAGAAAGTGACAGGTGGGAAAGGAAGAATAAGAGCAAACGATGTGGTATGTCACGGAAAAGAGACAAATGTAACAACAGCAAACAGCAGAGAAGTAAAACCGAGGTGAATCGGAATGGAAGCAACAATTCCTTTGCTTCTCGGGGCAATGGCTACCATGGTATCACAATCCAGGAAGAAATACATCAAAGACAGGAAATGAAAAGTTTCCATATGCAGAGGAAAACTTTCAATTCCAAATCAAACTTCAAAGTTCATTGTGAAATTCACACCTTGAAGAAAACGTATCGATGCCTGGTGTGTGGAAAGAGCTTCAGTGAGAAGGGGACTCTAATTTCT